>NW_015505333.1:1191172-1319116 GCF_001515645.1 Sinocyclocheilus grahami
GGCATATGTCAAGAAAATTTTTTTTTTTTTTTTTTTACTTTGGTACGCAATTCATTTCGCAGTGTTTAAAATCGTATGAATATTTGAAAAAAAAAATTAAAAATAATTGTTCGCCAAATCGTCGTGGGTTCAATTCCCGGGGAACACGCATACTGGTAAAAAATGTATAGCCTTGAATGCACTGTAAGTCGCTTTGGATAAAAGCGTCTGCTAAATGCATAAATCATTAATTATAAATCAATGGGTGCGACCAAAGTCAAATGGTACAACTAATTTGCAAAAACATTGTGTTAAAAAAATTAATAGGAAGTATCGGTAACACTTTACAATAAGGTTCATTAGTTAACATTAGTGAACTACTTTAGTTAACATGAACTAAGCATGAACAATACTTCTACAGCATGTATTAATCTTAATGTTAATGTCAACATTTCTAATGCATTATTAAAATCGAACGTTGTGCTTGTTAACATTAGTTAATGCACTGTGAATTAACATGAACTAACAATGAACAACTGTGTTTTCATTAACTAGCATTAACAAAGATGAATAAATACTGTAATAAATGTCCTGTACTGTAGTAAATGTTCATGGTTTGTTAATACATTAACTAGCATTAACTAATGGAAACTTAGTGTAAAGTGTTACCAAAACATCATGCAAAGGACCTTCATATGAAATCAGTTATCTATAAAATATTTCTACATTTAGTTTTAAATTAATGACTGATGCCTTGTATATCTTGTATACACTTACTATATATCTCTATCTTGTATACACTTACTATATACAAGATTTAAAGAAACCATTATGTTTTACTTGATGGTTACACCACATGACATTTTTAGTCATTAAATTGAATATTTCTTGAAAGCAATTTAAAAATTATTCAAAACCATATGAAAGGATCATGAATACTAAGTGCGCATTTCTAAGAACTTAACACATACATTTCAAAGCAGATTTGTTTGTTTTTTTTTAATTATCATTTTCTTCATCTTGAAGACTCTGTCATTGACCCATCTAGACTTGACTAGTAAACAACCACCTAGCAATCTTCCAGAACACCCTAGCACCCACAGAGCAATGTGTTACAACCACTCAGAAAACCTTAGCAACTGCAAAGCAATGCCTTGCCAGCCAGCCACAACACCCTTACTTTGAGGCGGCTTATGCAAGGGGTCACCATATTGCTTGTTTTTGCTCTATTTCGCCAACAAAAATCATTCCGAATACAGCCACAGCGCTGTTTTGTGTCTCTGAGCAACATGACGGTGTTTCGTTCTTGAATTAATCAACCGTTTAAATGATTCGGTTAAATCGCAATAACTCACTTATTAACCGTGATTTGCTGCCACCTACTGGCGGTTTTAATTTCAAATTTCGGCTTTTTCTTTCGTTTCTTTTTTCCATGTTTTAAATCATTCCAAATATCAGTATTCAACGTTTTATGTTTAATATATCAAAACATTATTTATGCATTTGTAATTGCAGGTTAAATGCATTCATGTCTTGCATTAAACAAAATACATGTGTGTAAATACATCTAAATGCCACTTCAGATGCAGCGTCTGTGTTGATTTAATTTGCTTGGTAACAGCCCACATGTCTTATTATTCTAATTCCCTGATTAAATGTAAGAATCTGACTCAAAAGATAAGGGACACTTTTAGAGAAAATGGCTTTATAAAGGTAAAAATGCCCATAAAAGGCAAAAATTAGTTTAAACTTATTGGAAAAGATTCATTTCTATCAGTATGGACTGACCACCACACAGAATATGAAGAATATTAAAAACATTAGGAGTCAGCTGTCTTCGGCAGTCCTTAAGGTACCAGCACAATAACACACTCAGCAAAATATCGTCTAATTATCGTTATCGATAAAATCCCCGAAAATATCGAGATATAATTTTGTCAATATCGCACACCCCTAACGTACATATATAAATTTAGAAGCTTTTGAAAATCATTTGTCAACTGCAGGCAGCAAGACTCTATTGTTTTACTGACATATATTGATGTATCTCTAAGCAACAGCTTGAAAATTCTGTTCTAATTTTTCTCCAAGTGGGCCATAAAAAGCTCTTGTTTATCTCAGAAAGGTAATGAATAGAAAGCGGATGGCTATTCCGTCATCGCACTTCCTGTCTTCTGTGTTTAGAGTCACCAAGGTGGCTCTGTTTTGACTGCCACTCTGGTGCCTGCACACTGTGCACAGAGAACAATGCGAGCATGTGATTGTAAAACATGTGGCCCCAGAAAGCTGAGAGTCATGTGTGAACCTGATACAGCAGCGCTGAAGTGACACCACATTGATAATTGTCTTTGAAGTCAGAGAATGAGGGGAACTGTTGTTCAGTTCATTAAGGGGCGGCTACGGGGGACTGAACGCGATACTGTCCTGATGGGAATGAGTCCATTTAGAGCCAGAGAAACCAGATATTATTCTATTCACAGCTTTGAATCCTGAAAATAATGTACTGAAAAAGAGTGACTTTGAATGGTTTGACTGTGAATTTCCAAGAGAGCTGGAGGACAGAATGGCTGATTCTGGTATACTAGTGTGAATTCAAGTTATAAAAAAAAGACGTTAAAAGTAATGGTCAATAATGCTCAGTTTCATTCTATCATACTGGACAAATAAGTCAAGTCGAGTGCATTTCATTAGGGGACACAGTACACTAACTTTTAAAGGTTTGTGGTCGGTGAGATTTTTTTCTGCTCACCAAGGCTGCTGCATATATTGGATCAAAAACTTAAAATTTAAAAGAACCGTTTTCTATTTTAAAATGTAATTTATTCCTGTGATGCAAAGCTGAATTTTCAGTGTCATGTTCCTTCAGAAATATAATGATTTGCATGATTATGAATGTTGAAAATAGTGCTTTCTGCTTTTGTGGAAAAATTTATTTTTTTCATCATTCTTTAATGAACAAAGTCAAAGGAACAAGATTTATTTGAAATATAAACATTTTGTAACTACAGATGTCTTGATGAATAAAAGTATTAATTTCTTTAAAAACTAAAATCTTACTGACTTTTAACAGTATTGAACATACTACTGTAGAACTAGCATCACATGCTATTCCAAACATAGCCTTTTTTCTTAAATAATAGAATGAATACAAAGAATAACATAATTAATGCCATAAATCGGTTTTAAAAGGTAGTTATGATTTCGGCTTCATAGAAATGTTCACCATCAATTCTAAAAATGCAAGGTTGTGGTCATCAGAGTCCTAAAAGCCAGGCAATGTTTTAAAAATGATTCAGTAAATGGTCATTGAGTCCTTTGAGTATCAACGTTTCTCTCTGAGAGCCGGTCATTTCCCCATGCATGCAACCCATTATTGATCACATTGATTTTTACAGAACAATATATTACTCTCAAAAGCCTTAAAAAAAAAAAAATACAATAAAATCACAGACAGACATCATTCACAGTATTAAAGCACAAGGACTAAAAAAAAATGCAATGCTTATTGGCCCATCATATTTTTAAACCTATGCTGCTAACATAAACTTGACCAAGTTTCCAAACAATATTCCAAAGCATCTACTTTCCACAATGTGTCTATCCACAGATGCCATATGAGGATCAGAGGAACGGATGCTAACAGACTATCATATGGTTAATCGGGAGATTCTGGCTTAGTTTTTGCATCCCTTTGTGATTTTGGCAGATTTTGGGATTTTCAGCTGTGCCATACTTTACCTGAGAGAAAGTGAAAGGATGGGTCGCAGCAGGGTTAGTAGTATTAAACGGGGGGGGGGCAGCTTATAGGGACTTTATTGTGCAGCAATGCATTCTAGTTCCTCAACACATTAACATGATCTCACTGGGCAGCCTGAGATTGTAATTGCAAAGCTTGAGGTATAGTACCTACATGCTCTCGCTCTCAAGTCACTTTATTAGATTGCTTTAGCTCCATAACTCAAGTAGCGCCTGTGTACGTCTGCCACTCTCCTGTGCTCAAGCTGGCACAAAAGCAAATGCACACACATGCAAATCCATCCCGTATTAAAATACATGCATGCAAACAAACACAAAAATGTCCAAACCACTGTGCTGACTATTACAATCCATGTATACTCCATGTAAACTTACATAATATCCATAACAAAGAAGCTGTTCAAAAACCCAGTGAGTGGATTTGCTTAAGCAACATAATAAAATAAAAAGGAACCAGTGAGAGATTTGAAACACTAGGAGCGTTTCCATTACAAATTTGCGCAAAACATTTGCAATATTCTATAAATGACGTTAAAAAAAAGTAAGAGTAGTAAGAGTAGGGTTGGGAATTGAAAATCGATTCCAGAATCGGATACTTAAGTTCAGGAATCGGATGCTTGTTGTCAAATTAAAATTTCGATTCCACGCTTCTTTTTTCTTCATCTGTGAGGACCGGACCCAGCAATCTGCCAGGACATTGCTCACTAAACTAAGCGCTCCAAAGTTTGGCTACATTTGGGGTCAGAAGCCAAAAAAAGCTAAAGTATAATATCTGTGATAGCTAAACATGTTGCAAGAGAGGTGTCACCACCAACATGACAAAGCACTTTAATTTAATAGATCGTTAAAGATCGCGAACACGATTCAAACAGCAGCGTGATTCTATTCCTAAATTACAATGATTCGTCAGTTTCATTCCTCAAGCTTTGACGTGTGCGATCAATGTTGTGATCACTTGGTTCGTCCGTGCAGAGTACGATCACACCAGTGTGATTTGAACATTTTAAATTTGCGTTCGCGCTGCTATTGACCTAAAGAGAGCAGCTGTCTGTCATGAATGAAACCGCTTCACAGTCTTTTCAGCCACACAGTATCATTATTTCTGTTACAAACATTCAACTCACAGAAGTACTGGGATAAAAGTTTATAGTTCAGATATAAACTGGGTGTACGATGTGTATGGTAACGATTAAAATAGAGTAAATCACTTTTTGAAAATAATTTGACGCTTCAAATGAAGGTTTATCTATTACATTGTTACACCAGTAGGTGGCGAAAAGGGGCTGTTAAAATGTATTTGTCTTTGAATCATACAAGAGATTTGTTCAAGAATGCTGATTCATCCAGTAATGAAACAAGTACATCTTGAGTGAGTCATTTAATAATTAATTCATAAATTACATGTGAGTTTGTTTAGTTGTCTAATGTTTTTTCTTCAGAATCATGAGAGTGCCACAACTTCCATTGTGGGGGGGGGGGAGAATTTATCCAGAATCATGCAGTTCTATTTTGCACACAAACAGCTCTTAAAGCGTCCAGTTTTTATGTAGCCTGTTGATTTTTTGTTAATGGTGTTCAGCTCCAATAAATGGTTTGCAAAAAGGAGATACAGGATAAATGTTTGATATCATTATTTAATCACATGGGAATATTTTTAATCGAAACTGGGAATCGAAAAGAATTTGAATCGATAAGCAGAATCGGAACTGATCAAATTCAAACGATACCCAACCCTAGGTTAGAGTACATTAAAGAATGATCATATAACTTTTTACATACGCCATGTGACCTGTAAATGTGAAAAAAAAAAAAAAACACGTTTCCATTGCAGCTTTGCAAAATATTACTTTTTCTGAAAAACCACCTCATGTGAGCGTAAAATTTTTTTTGCACGTTTTTGAGAAATTGCCGTAGGCGTATTTTCAATTTTCAATTTCAAATTTGCACAATTTGATAATGGAAATGCACCTACTGTTCGTCGGTAGTGTCTCATGCCATACAAATGGTGCAATTCGAGTGTAACTCGACAACTGATTCCAATGGTTTCACGTTAGCAGTTTGCTACGCTAATGACTTGATACTTTGACAAAACATTGATCAACTTACACATACAGAGACATGCACAGTATAAAGGTCCTAGAATAGGCCTACATAATTTTCACAACTCACAACTGTTAAAACCATTTTATAGAATTTTGCCTATAGGATTTATTTATTTATTTTTATTTTTCGGAAAGGTGTTTCAACAGTTTTCATTCATTTCAAAAATGTTATATTGCGCTACTCTTTCTAAGGTATAATGATAATCTATGGAAGCCCATTTCTGCCACTGAATAAAAAATTAAAAAAGGCAATTCTGACTTCTTTTCTCGCAATTGTGAGTTTATATCTCACAATTGTGAGAAAAAAAAGTCAGAATTGCAAGATGTAAACTTGCAATGCTGAGGGAAAAAGTCAGAATTGTGAGATAAAAAGTCACATTTACCTTTTTTATGTTTTATTCAGTGGCAGAAACGGGCCTTCCATAATCTGTGTCAAAGTATCAAGTCATTCGTTTTGCAACATGTGTAGCGTCTGGACCAATCAAATACACAATTTTTCATTTGATTTAACAAATCAGTCATTCATTAGATTAACAAATATTCCGAGACCTTAAAGTCCCCACATCAGTGACCTGCCCGAGTTGGTGGTTCTGTTAGGTTTTGAGAAGATGTGAGCTACAACGCTCCAGGACATCCTAAGTTTTGTGCCAGGCTTCGGCCTTGACTTTTCCATTCACCAAGATTCTCTGACGCAAACTGGTTCTTTTTCATCAACCAACTTCAGCAAAGATCAACTTGAACCTTTGGACTGCATCAAGCCTTTCTTTCAGACAGACAAGACGTGCAAGTATTCAAACTTAGTTTTATTAATTGATACATTAGGTATCATTTGCACCTTTTTACAAAGGTGTGTTTGAACTAAGAATCTGATGTTTCCTTCAGGCGGTAGATCTGCTGAATATGCAAATGGTTCCATAACTTCATATTCTTATTCTCTCTCCTCTTTACTGAGTTAAGCTTTAACCCTTTCCTATACCAACTGTATGCGTGTGTGTGTGTGTGTGTTAGACCAGTTTAAGTGTTTATGTAGTATGTTAGACTAGTTTAAGTGTTTATGTAGTATGTTGGACTAGTTTAAGTGTTTATGTAGTTAATAAAGTCTTACTTGTATCACACTTGACGTTGTTCATTGTTTGCTCATAACTGGAGTCACTTAATCATGCAGATTTATGCTACAAGCTCTGTGTAGAATTGTACAGTAAGAAAGTAATTTCCCTTAACCAGGAAATTAACGTTCTTAGAATTGACAGACAGTTGACCCTGAGAGGTCAAGTAAATATCTACAGCGGATCTAAATATTTATAATTAATTATAACTAGTTCTGATTAATTATTCATATTTCCCCATGAGCTGATTCGCTACACATGCTAACATCAAACTCTATTGGAATCAATTGTCGATTTGCACGTCACTTGAATTGCACAATTTGCACAATGTGCAAGTGAATGAACATGAATGAACAGAAGATAAGTGCTGATGTTTTCAATATACAAAATTATTGTGTCGCTTCAGAAAAGCTTTTTGGAGCATGAAAGTTTTGGGCTCCATTGACTTTCACCATATGGAAAAAAAACAGCTAAAAACACTTTCCAAATATTGTATTGTGTAGTAGTTTGGAATGACATGAGGGCGAGTACATGACAATTTTAATTTTTTGGATGAACTTTCCCTTTAAAATATTGTCAAGGTAGGTGGCTCGCTACTAGGTTTTGTAACAAAGCTGGATGACTTAATTTCACCCCCATGATTAATAATCTGATGAGTCTCTAAAGCAGGGTTCCTCAAATCTTGCCCTGGAGGTCCAATGCGCTGCAGAGTCTAGCTCCAACCCTGATCAAACTCAGCTACCTGTGATTTTCGAATGATCCTGAAGACATTGATTAGCATGCTCAGGTGTGTTTGATTAGGGTTAGAGCTAAACTCTGCAGGAAAGTGGATCTCGTGGGCCAGATTTGAGGATCCCTGCTCTAAAGCATCTACAGCAGGCCCAATTAATGGTTCACAAAGACCTTGAGATCTGATTCCAAAACTCACGTTCTCACCTGGACTACAACTCCCAGAGAGCCGTTCAGAGATCCGTAAGGCCTGCAGGATGGGATTACCCCCATTACAGAAATCTAAGGAGGGCTTTGCGAACAAAATAGTCATTCGCTGGCCAGTCAAGGAGGCTGAGGGGAAGAGCAATAAAAAGCAGTATAATACTCTGCTGAATAAACAAAAGAAAGCAGGGTCATCAGGAATATTATTAAAACTGTGCGCATATGACAGCTACGGAAGTGAGGAGAACAGGTGAACAATTACTCAGTGTCTTCATCCGGAGAGCTGTCCGATTATGGAGATGAGCATTTGTGATATGATAATGCCACAGTGTTCCACCTCCAAAAAGATTCTAGGTCAATCCTCACCTCCACATTAAAACCCATTAAATTACACACACATTTTCTCTCACTAAACACAACACAACACAGCACAACACATAAAATATAATATAATATAAAATATTATAAAATAAAAAGTTTTATTAAAATCCCAAACAGAAAAATCCAAATACAATGTTTTGAACAGAATCCTACTTTTTCCATACTATGCAAGTCTTCTATATGTGAAGTGCTCAGATGACCTGTTAATTTGCCAAAATATTTGCCACTTTACCTTCCATTTCCAGTGTGATAAATTAAACTGAAATTATACCTGCGGTGTTCTTTCTTGACACATAATTTGATCACACTGCCAACACAAACCATTTTTTACACAAAACTGAATTAAAATGCATTACAGTGGTGTTTTCCTTGTACAAGATCATAGACAGCATTTGCTGAATTAAACAAATATAATGATGTCATGTGACAACAATGTAATATTCTTTTAAATCTTTGTATAATAATGTTTCACATGCAATTATAATACTAAGAAGCATATATGTGTATTAAGCCGGAATGTGCAATATGCTAATATTCCATTCCAAACTCAGACACACATTCACGCAGATGTATGTTATGGTTTTAAAAGAGTGACTTTGGCACATCGGTGGATTTCCAGAGGCTTGGTTCAGTCTCTCCTCTCTCAACACCCATTTCAAGGTCATACGGCCCGATGATCGCAGCTGGGAGCGTCAATGAGTGCGTGCGCATGTGATTGAGAGCTTATTGTGTGGTAAAAATAAGTATATTCAGCGAAGTAGCAGACAGATCCTATTCATGTAAATAGGCTCTTTATAAAAGGTCACTTCTAAGTAATTGTATTCATCAGTTCATTATCTTTAAATAAAATGACTCTTCGGCATTAACAGTCACATGGTAATCAACCTCTCTGAACAGGTGAGACATTCATCTGTTCCTATTCGCACCAAGCATGAATTAAACGAGCAGCGGCCCTCAGTAACCCCAGAACCCGGTTGTGTTTGCTGGGCCAGACAGCGTGACCCAGCCTGAGTGGGAGCGAGTCCCTGGGGGGTGAGCAAGCTATATGCCATCTAATGCCTCTTCTAAGCAAATGTGTGTTTCTTACAGGAGTAAACACACCTCCAAACAAACACAGTCAGTCACATGCTGTTTTCGATCAGGTCTGTCACCATGGCACAAGAAAAAAGTGCTATGCATGGATTATTGTCAGTGATAAATGAAACACTGCTCACACAGTCGTCACTTTCAAACCAAGCAGCATTCTGTTGGCCAATGTGGCAAAATTGTGTGAAAAATGTGATGTAAAATCTGTGTGGGGAAATGTTTCACCCTTACACAAAATTCCTGGTCCTACTGAAATGATTTTGCCCACAAAATTTCACAGAGCAATGGTAAACGTGACTTTTGACCGTTTATAATAAAATTTAACAATTTGTAAAACTTACGAAGAATACTACATTAAGTTTTCTGTTGTGTCTGGCCATGCAACACAATACTAGGATGTTGTGGGTGGTTGCTAGGGTGTTGCGAATGGTTTGTTGCAATGTGGTTGCTAAGGTATTTTTTACAATACCATTCAAAAGTTTGGGGAAAGATTTTAATTTGATTAAATATTAATTACATTCAATGGAAAAAAAAATTGACAGTAAAGACATTTATATGTTACAAGAGACTTCCATTTCAAATAAATGTTGTTCTTTTTAACTTTCTATTCATTTTTTTTTAAATCTGGGGAAAAAACAAAACAGTACAACAGTTTTCAACATCTTACCAACCCCAAATTTTGAATGGTAGTGTAAGTCCACAGGATTTTTTATTTTATTTTTTATTGTATTTTTAGTTAGTTAGTTAGTACACTGGGTTAAATATCAAAGTTTGACTGCTTAAAAACAGCACATCTCTCTTCATCAAGCTGCAAAATTTTAACTACCATCCAAGTCTGCAGCACAAACAGTGAGGAAGTTACACGCCAATGTTTAACAAGCAATGGTGCTTGCCTTAGAAGCTGCCTTTTTTGCTACCACTAATAAGGAAGCAAAACCAATTTCATCAGAGACCCCAGGACCTATTTAAGCTCCTTACGGCTTAAGATACCTAATCACCAGCTGGTCCCTTAGATCCATTAAACAACTTCTTTATTATCGTTTACAAGCTGTGCAATGTCCAGAAGGTCCCGTGAACAAAGCAGACAAGCCCTCACTGGGTGCTCCAAAACCTGGGTGAACTGAGCCTGTGTCATTGTCCCGGCCCTGGTTCTGTTATGCAGTATGAAAAAAAGTTACTGAGGGACCGGTGCAAAGGGTCCAAACCCAATGATCTATTCACTTAATTGTCCCACAACCCCCCAATTCACAGGAGAAAAGCAGAACTATGGGTGGGGGCTGGTGGCTGTAGAGGGCAGCAGGGGGTCAGTTTGATTTCAAAGGCCGGGGTACGAGCTCGCCGTGAATGCGGACCAGCATCTGAGGGAGGGGGCTGCGCTCTGCGGTCTCAGTGTTGCAGCACAGCCCTTGGACAGTCCGGCAGGGAGCCACGAGAGTCTAGAGGAGCGTGAAGGAGGAAAAATAGCCCATGTATGTGTACTTCAGATTCACAAAAGAAAAGCCCCATTGAAGTTTCCTGAACCTTTGTTGAAATTTGAATAAGACGGAAAAAAAGAGCTTCTGTCAGCAAAAAGTTTTGAAATACTAAATGCAAAAACCATGAAGTCCTCTAGGTTAATTATTTTGCAACTATGATAAGATTAAACACGACCAAAGAGGACACGCTGGGAATTACTTATGTCATGCTCCTTTGATTCCAATTAAAGTTTTGTAACAAAGTAAAAGTACACGCAAAAAAGTTAACATTATTATGCACCCTCAAGTCATTTAAAACGTACTTGGTCCTTTTTTATAAAGGAGAATTTTTGCAGAACGTTCATTGCTGTTTTCCAGAAAACTATATAGCTTTGTATGAGGGAGAGACTTAAAGGGATAGTTCACTCAAAAATGAAATTTACCCAATGGTTTACTCACCCTCAAACCATCCTAGGTGTATATGACTTTCCTCTTTCAGACGAAAACAATCAGAGTTATATTAAAAATGTCCTGGCCCTTCCAAGCCTTATAATGGCAGTCAATGGGGGTCGAGGTTTTGAAGCCCAAAAAAGTGCATCCATCCATCATAAAAAATGCTTATGCTACCCCAACATCCTTCGTCATCCGCTGGAACGCCACTCTCTCGCGAATGCGCGTACCATTTAGCGGAAGCTAGAAATTATGGTTAATAAAGTTTTATATATGGATATTTTACTTACACAAACGCATCGCTTCGCCTCAGAAGGCCTTTATTCAGTGTGGAGCACTTTTTATGATGGATGGATGCACTTTTTTGACCTTCGAAATCTCGACCCCCATTCACTGCCATTATAAAGCTTGGAAGAGGCAGGACATTTTTTTATTTAACTCTGATTGTTTTTGTCTGAAAGAGGAAAGTCATATAAGGGGAAGTCGTGGCCTAATGGTTAGAGAGTCGGACTCATAACCCAAAAGGTTGTGGGTTCGAGTCTCGTACCGGCAGGGATTGTAGGTGGGGGGAGTGAATGTACAGCGCTCTCTCCCACCTTCAATACCACGACTGAGGTGTCCTTGAGCAAGGCACTGAACCCCCAACTGCTCCCCGGGCGCCCCAGCATAAATGGCTGCCCACTGCTCCGGGTGTGTGTTCACGGTTTGTGTGTGTTCACTGCTGTGTGTGTGTGTGCACTTAGGATGGGTAAATGCAGAGCACTAATTCCGAGTATGGGTCACCATACTTGGCCACATGTCACGTCACTCACTCACTCATATACACCTACGATTGCTTGAGGGTGAGTAAATCATGGGGTAATTTCTCCTGCGCATATAAATACAGATAGAAAAGCACAGCATGAACATTCTGCAAAGCATCTCTCATTGCATTCCATGAAAAAGCGACAGAATTTTATTCTTTTACTCTACGGCTCAATGACATTGCTTTCTGTGAGGGACTGTGACATGCAGCCGTTTATTAGTGCCCTCAAAACACACAAAGTGACCGATCACACACACAAATAATTCATAAATGCCTCTCTTTGTATGCTTCCACTGAGAACTAATGTTGATTTTTTTGATGCAGCCCTTTTGACACTGAAAGAGAAAAAGACACTTCCTGTTTTCTCTCGCCCTCTCACTCTCCCTTTCTCTCCCCGCCTCCCTCCAAGTCTCTTCCCCTTTTCATTTGAAACACAACTGGCCTTTTCTTTCGTCGATGTCTACCAGAACAGCATCTAATTCACTCAGAGAGACATTATCAATTGATGCTCTCATGTCAGTGAATCAGGGTCGGCGGGTCTGGAAGAGGTTTTAAAGGGAAGCCCTGAGGCAAACGGACTACTGGGTGCATTTAATAGCACGTCTTCCTGTCTGCGAGAAACTGAGACTAATGTCACAAGTAGGTCACAGAAACATACCTCTGACCCCCTCAGCTATCACTTCATGTGCGGTGCGTTGAACTTTAACGCATTCAACTACACATAATCTACTGCCTCGCAGGGCGAACGATTTCCTGTGGAAACAGCAGGAAGGATAGTCATAGTGAGATTTTCACAACATAGCATGCAATTAGCGTCTTTAATTTAAGCGACTGACTTGCAGTGAGGTGCGTGTGATGACATGGTCTGTTCATGAAAATGCCGGCTAGTGCGTTTTGTGGTTGTGAGGTTTAAACTCACGGGACTCCGCCCTATCTGCCGCCCAGGGCCTAAATATTGCATCAGCAGGAAGTAAAGAAACAGAGATCGACAGAAAAAAGTACAGCTCATGTGGCAGTTGAGGAAGTCGTTCTATTAGTAAGCATTATCAAGTAAGAACTAAAGAAGCTACTTCGCCCTGCCTTTATGCAGCAAAAAATGGTTTAGGCCATCTTCTGCATTTCTGTGTGCCTAAATTAATCGAAATGTCCAACTAAATAAACCAAACTCTTTTCCACACACCCATCAAAACCAGAGAAAAGGCCCATACATTCTGTCTATATGACATAAAGGTTACAAAACAGGCAGTAAGTAGGCCACCTTTACAAAGGACAGTGAGCAGTGGCATACAATTCAACTTGCATTGTTCAGGTTCCTTAATAGAGCTTAATGGATGGCCAAATGGACCAGTCTCTATTAGAAGTCAAGCAACTGAGATCACAACGCATTCAGTAAATACTGACAATCACAGAGGAGTCAATGACATGACATTTTTTTCAATTATATATATTTTTTTTTTTTTTTTTTTTTTTGAAACCATTTTTAAAAAAAAAAAAAAAAAAAAATCACCATTTATAAAAAAAAAAAATACAAATATGCAATGAGTTTGAAATTGCTTAATTAAAATTCATTTTGATTTTTGTGGGGCATAAAGAATTAGAAGAATGAAATTCTTGAAAAGTAAAGTAGTTTGGCATATTACTTTATTCTTTTTTTTATTTTTTTTTAAGTAATTCATATTTGAAAAATATTCATCCACCAAATCGAAGTCATGTGGTGCAACCATGATGCAGGGGGGGGAAATGGAAATGAGGTCAATAAAGTTTCTTAAAAATCTCTGAAGTTTATTAAAATGCCATGTGGCGAGTCTCCACAAAACCTAAGATATTTATAAATCAATAATTCATTATATATTTGAACACTTTTAAACTTTAAATATTAAAGGTTAAATTAAATACCTTTTTAAATATTAAAAAATAAACTTTTTTGAAAATAATGATTAAGGTGTACATTCTTGTTTTTAAGAAGTAAGGAAAATATGTTACAACTTTTAACTTGGTTATACCACATAACATTTTTGAAGTCATTGAATTTACATTTTTCCTACGAAAAATGCCATAAATGTTTTTCAAAACCACATGAAACCAACATGAATTCAACGGCTACGTTCACACTGCGAGCCTTAGCGCTCAATTCCGATTTTTGCTCCTAACCGATTTTCTTGTATAGCTGTTCACATTGTTGTTTTAAATGTGGCCAATATCAGATTTCCAGTGTGAACGGATCATGGTTCTGAACTGACCCGCAATGCGCAAAAGAACAATACGAACAGGGTTGCCAGGTTTTCACAACAAAACCCTCCCAATTGCTTCTCAAAACTAGCCTAAACGCATTCCGGGGGTAAACATTGTGTTAGTGGGGTCGCTTGAAAAACAACCCGCAGCAAGAGTGAAAAAGTAGCCCAATTCCACGGGTAAACTGCGGACTTGATTTTTCTTTTATCTTCATTATGCACGCTGTCATTTGTGATCACCTCCACCATGTAACTCCTGGGGGTGCCAAGGATCTCAAAAGACCCAAAATGCTTTACCCTGAAGTCTTGGAGGATGCTATTCTCATAAACAAAGCAATTACGAGTCTAGTTCCCAGGAGCCTCAACTATTAATATGATCCCCCCACAAACCCCTGCATTCTCAGCCAGACCCTTGAGAAAAGATCAAGTCATGTCAGAAGGAAGCAGACTGGACACATAAACAGATCATGCATTTCTCAAACTGTCAGATGCCGGCACTTATCTGGCAACCATTAAGTTTGAGCTCAGTTCAAAGAGAAAGGAGACTAAGAACAGCTAGCAATGTTAGAACATTCCTGAAAATATAAAATCATAAGACGTGTTATCTCGAGACCCTGAAGGGATTCCTAGGAGACCCTCCAAATACAGACAGCCTGCCGCCTCAGTATGGATAAACTTCTTTTATCAGGCAAGAAAATCATCAGCAGAACAAATTTTCGCTTGGTGTTTAATTATACCAGCGCTGTTGAGTCAACACTCCTGGAGAACGTCTCACTCGTCTACAGACTCTACACCAGAAGGATGGAGGCAAGGAAAGATGGCCTCCAGATGACATACACCCATGGGACGACACACACACACACACACACACACAATACAGATGCAAACTCCCACCCACAGAGGCGCAAACATAATCAATCTCTCAACTACAGGCTTTGATAGTGATTAATAGGAAATGAGGGAGAAAAAGGGTCCACTCATGAGAAGTGAAGCTGAGCTTGCTACATTGAGATCACATTCTCACTGTGGCAAGGACATTCTGTCTCTCAATAATGATGGGGAAGTAGTTCATTTCCCAAACGACAACAATGACATGACATACTGTAAATGCAGAACAGTATAACCGTTCCCAAGACTGTAAATTAGGCTACTGGTTGGGATTTCATCAAGAAAGAACTGAATTGTTAAGATCCGTCATCAGATCTTGTGTGTTGTTAAAGTGAGCATCAAGGAAGATACTAATTGACTGATGTCCTCAATTTCTCACCGTCCCAGCCCAATCACATCCTGTCTGCCCTTATCCAATGACTCTGCAGGGAAATACCAAAAAAGAACTGCCAATGATGAAATAAATGGCATTTTGAGGATTTCACTGCTTCCTAGTTTTGACTTCATATGTCGGGTTTGAGGAGTTTGTCGCTCCTCAAGAGGATTGCATATGATAGACACTAGGGTTGGGCGATGTCTACCAAATTGGCATTGGACAATGTCTACAGTGAAACGTCGTGATGGACGATGACATCAGTAGGCGGGGCGGGGGAGTTTGGTGGGGTTAGGGCTGTGCGATTAATCGAAATCGTCATAAAAATCACGGTTTGAGCGTGCGCGATTTCTAAATCGCTTTATAGCATGATTTTCCTCACCCCCGACCTCCCGCAGTATGCTATCCGAAGCATAAATGGAGCACGAGAACAGAACAGACCGGGCGGGCATACAAACGTAACGCCAGGTTCACACACTCAGCCTGTGTTATACTTTCCGGGTCCGCAAGGGTCCGCCATGGTATGCGTGACGTAAAAATCGTCATCGGAGAGTGTGCCCATTTTTTGTGACCGTCAGTAGGCTGCTTCTCGATATACAATATAAAAGACAGCCAGATGTGCAATAACTCTGGGCCATTGTTTGTTCATTGTTCAAGCCGATCTACTGCACATGTATGGAACACGTCCGCAGAGCGGACCATCAGCGTATGCTTTCAGTAGTATAAATACAAGTAGTCCGCGTACACAGACGTCGCAGACACGGACTACTTGTATTTGTACAAGTCAGGATTGCTCACGTAAAAAAGTATAACACACCATCTGTGGTGCGTATTTTTTCCGTGCCCATGTTAACAGATCAGAGCGTTCACACCGCACGTGATTGCAGTCCGGTGTCCTGACATTTTATCCTACCCGTCAGATTGTCCTACCAGGGTTTACTGCGCATGCGCACATCAATATTACGTCCTTTTTCTCATTCTGAACAACAATATTTAATGTATCTGCATTACTGTAAGGGTAGGTTTAGGGTTGGGGTAGGTGTAGACTTTAATAAAACACAATCTAATAGGTAGAACAAATTATTTATTGTTGGTTTCCTGTAGCTGTATCCCTTCTAGCTACAACTGCGAATATAACACATAATTAGTGTATTTGCATTACTGTAAGGGTAGGTTTAGGGTTGTGGTGTAGACATTAATAAACCATAATTTTACAGGTAGCATTTTTCGTTGTCGAATTGTACTACCCAATCTATTTCTGCTGTGCTGCTGTGCCGCACGCACTGATTTAAAGTGACAGCGCATTATTTGCGGTAAAAAAAAAAAACATGGATTGACACTGAAATGTAGTAATAACACCATAAATTCATATAATTAAAGTCTACTGTTTCACAGTCAACACATGGCTTTTTGGCTAGATTTAAAACAAGCAAAAGTGCACTTTTAGATAAACAACGCAATAATAGATGGCACTTGTGGAGGTAGGAAAACAAAGTTATATTTATTGAGTTTAAACTCACGAACGCGAAATATTTTTATATCCTCCCATCTCGTAGGCTATTTATTCCCTTTAGGGTTTCCGTAGTACACTTAATTTCCTTTCCAAACATGGAACTGGGATGCGGGGGGTATGGGGGGAGATCACGATGCCGGCTCAACATCGTGATGTCTGTCAGTCGTCGGCAATGGATGATTGCATCGTTTATCGGCCCAACCCTAATGATGACTCTTGTCCACGATCTAAACCCCTCTTTTAATTCTGCTATGCAAAGACTGCAACTAATTTGACATTAGTTTAAAGACACTAAAATGCATTTTTCCATCAGTCACTGATTATCCTTTCACATGAGATCAGATTTATAGCCCACTAACAAGTAACATTAATCAAAACATAAAATGTTTTTATTTGTTAGTACACTTAATTTCCTTTCCAAAGGGGGGGGGGGGGGTTATCACGATGTCAGCTTAACATCGCGATGTCTGTCGTCTATCGGCCCAACCCTAATATACACAGCAAAATTAACCATCATTGGTCAATACTTTTCTACACCTCCTCAAACACCTAAAAAATGACAATGAAACACAAGTACAGCTAGATTACAATACACAACTTCAGCCCAGATCTGGGGAGAGTCAGAATCAGTCTGTGAATTTTGGCTAGTCAGTGTTAAAACTAATTTCACAGAAAAATTGCTTATGATTGGAGCGGACTCCAGAATTTTACCCTCAAGACTATCACTTCATCTAGCTGGAGGATATTAAGGAAAGACTGCATCCAAATGCGCTTGGTTCATTTTTTCGCAATTTCTCGCGATATAACAGAGAGTAGCAACAGATCTTTCTTTCGTATTGTGATGTACACCCAAAAGAAAGAGAAAAAAAAATTATGGCAAGTACTTGACTCAATTCACTGGTTGTTGACTCTTATCTAATTCCTAATTACAAGTTCCAAGCACATAAATGACCAAACAAAGTTGTATTTACAAGTGGGAAACTCAGAATTCTAGATGATACAAGAGTTGCAGAGTTGTGACGCTGAAAGGGGTGTGTCAATTTGAAACATGGCGGAAACACTCATCTATAATATAGATAATACCATATATCTATCATTTATATAGATGTCGGTGAACAGAAAGCAAGTTTGTAGTGAACGGTGTAAAGTAATTCACTCAACTACCACTGTTTTCTTCATGTAACAAAGTGGTGATATTACATATCATTTGTTTATGCTGCTTCCTTGTTATGTTTCTGTCTTGAATAACAAATGCCTGATTCGGAGTTTCCCAAGTGCACTTGAAGGCTGGCATTTCACTGGATGATCGAGTTATGATATTGTGATTAAGAATAAAAGTTTACATATAAAAAATAAACATGCATGAATGAATTGTTCCCAATAACATGAATTTTGAAAATTGTGTGATTTTGTATTTCATGCAAACTTTAACTAGATTCTAATTTCTAGAAATGAAGTTCAAAACATAGGTTCGGGAGGAGCCTAATCATTCAGTCCTGTCAATCATCATTACAAGCATATATAAGCAGCAGCCACTGAGCCTTCGTGGCAACAATTCTTCCACCATCCCTTCACCTCTGTAACATCTCTTACTATGTGTTGAGGGGGGTTAACTCAGAGCTCAAGCCGAGCCTCGGGATCGAGCCTCCTTCAAGGTCAGCAAGCCAAGCTCATTTACCGTTACCCATTAAGACTGAATGGGCAGGCAAACTGTATGATTGGTGCAGACTCTATACTTTACCCTCAGACTACGAATCCATGTTATCAGTTTGATATTTTGAGCCAACATTCAAGGAAAGCCACACATACAAATGCACTCGGTTGCACTTGAGTCAACTACAGCAGCCAGCTACAACCTTAACTAGATTAGATTTTCTAGAATGCCATATTAAGTGTTATGATTCTTCTCATGCATTAACATTAGTCGATCACCTCTGTAATAACATCTCTGGTGGTGGGTCACTAATTTTGCCATTTTCAAGCTGACTTTTCTCAGAAGTTTCCAATTATCATTGAAAATGGATGACACTCGGTCACTTTGTTGCTCCACATCGCTGTCAGTGGGAACACCCCTTTATGTTAAGCATGTGCAATACTAACAGTGACGCTTGACTGACCAAGAAGCACGGATGTTTGAGCAATATCAATCCAGCCCTGCCTTGCAAGCATTGGAGCTGGATCCGGTTCAAGTATAGCTTTAAATAACAGTCTGTCTTTGTGATGCTCAGCAGAACACGTGGGTCCACTTCATTCATTGATGTAATGCTCCCCCTCCCATCTGCAGGTGTGACCCTGAGTGAGTAGCATCCACAGTAAAGCATGCTCACTGTGCAAAATCAACCATGCACCTGCAGCCACACTTCCTAATACTGGACAACACAAAAGATCCACTTTAATCTTGCATTACTGCAACACAGTTCCATTTATAACACCACACAGCACATGCACACGAGCTCACCTCAGGGCTATAACACACCCAGACAGTTGACTTGATCTCGATCTTCTTCCATCAGACTGATCGAAAGAGGATCCAGACAATGCTTAGACCACCGCCTCCAGTCATGCTGCAGCCCACCTCTCCAGACTGCTGACACGCGCTTCAATTTACGAGCTCACCGCTAGTGAATAATGGCATTATGTGATTGGCAATTCTGATGATCACTGCAGATGAATGCGAATCGATCTGATACTGATCTACAGCGATATTAATCCTTAATGTGGGGTTTTAACAAAGCAAAGAAGGACATTGAGGGAGCGCGCGCGTGTCTTTGTGTCATTATCACCTTGCAGACATCCCTGCATCATCTGACGTCCTTCAGCAGTTATGCAAAACTCAGAACGCAATTAAATGCACCTTGCCGCACACTTGTATACAATGCACGAGACGTGCCAAACCTAAATATAACTTCTGTCTCGATTTGCATTATGCATGTCATTATGCGTGCATGTAACATGTATGTGGCGGCACATGGGAACTACAGTTACCGCGCACAGCTGTGTGTTTGACACTTGCAAGCAATTTTAATTTTGCAATATTGCATCTATGTGCATGTGCCCACCCTATCACCCGGGTCTTACCTAGCGCTGCACACACCCAAAGAACTGCAACAGCCCTGTTTGTCCTATAAACTCTTTGTTTTGAGTGTAAATAAATCAATAAAGCGCGTAAAATACAACGAAGAGTGTGCTGTAGTACAAACAATAGGAAATGATGGTTGCATAGGGGTACAGTCGGGCTTACCTTAAAGAGACCTTGACACAGCAGTCGTTTTGTGTCGCCATGCTTTGTGCTGCCGTTTCACCTCGCCTGTCAAAATGAGAAGCGATGCCGTGAAGTTCTCGCAAAGTTTGCGCACGAACTGCAAACACTCTTGTGCGTTAACAACAGGCGAGCCACCGATCCGGTCCGTCAATCAGCGTTACGCAGCCAGACATCGCGGCTCAGCTCTAGAATACAGCTGAAAGCAGCACAGTGGCGTATAAATCGCATGAAACATGACGGAGCTCGGCATATTTTCTTCCTCCGAGCTCGTATCCTGTCATATATGCGAGTGGTGCTAGAGCGTGCATCCGAAACCACGCACAGCGCCTGTGTGCCGCACGTTCAATGTGCAGCGCTCTCTGAGAGCAGTGTGGGCGTGTCTAAACGCAGATGATTGGCACGCCTCACGACCACACATAGCTGCTGTCCCCGCCCACATATGGATGTAATTGGCCAATTAGAGCTCAGCGGCGGATTACCTTTAAAAGCAGATTTAGCGGTCGTAGATTCAACGAAGCTTCAGTTGACACGTCTGAACGTTGCTTTGGGAAATCCGATTCATGCAAAACAAAACCGAAGAACGATTCACTACTACTTTACTCAAGGGTACTGAGAAATAATTGAGCTTGTAATCTTACGTTGTTTTAGTTATATAAATGTGTTTCTGTTTTTACATGATTAAAACTGTTAATCTGAACAAAGAGTGAAATTAACGTAAAACTGTACATGCATGTCTACTCATTATGTGAAAATTATTTATTCATTTTTACACAAATGATAACTGTCACTTTGTTGTGGCGTCATTTCCATCAGAACCACAAACCCTCATAAATGTATTTATTTTTGTTACAGTGAAGTGCATGCTTGATATGAAATATGGGGCATGTGATGTGTAAGAATGTGATGTGAAGATGTGTGCCATCTCCAGTCAAGATCATCTCTTCTCATGTAAATTATACAAAAGGGTCTTTCATTTTATCCATTGTGTTTAAAGTGTCAGCCTTTAATGTGATCAGACAAAATACAACATTTAAAACGTGGTGGAGATGCTCCTGTGATGCATTTAAAGGCACAATATGTCATTTTCGCTGCTTGAGGGCGTGTATTCAAAATGCACAAAGGCGTAGTTTGATGACGCCGTGACTGAGTGTGGAATCATGGGAGTTGTCGTCTTCATCCCCACACAGCTGACGCAACCCGACGGGGCTCGGGCAGAAATCATGAGCATGGATGAGCTAATGATTTATTAACGTAGTAGAATGAAGCAGAGTGAGGCGGAAAGCCGTCGAAGTGAAACAAGGCCGCTGAACGAGCGCGACACACGGCTCGAAAGCAGCGGAGCTTTTATTATGCCACACTTTAGCGCTTCCGCTGCTTCCGTTCGTGCGTATGTGGGGTAAAGCAGCGGAGCTTTTAATATGCCACACTTTAGCGCTTCCGCTGCTTCCGTTCGTGCGTATGCGGGGTAAAGCAGCGGAGCTTTTAATATGCCACACTTTAGCGCTTCCGCTGCTTCCGTTCGTGCGTATGTGGGGTAAAGCAGCGGAGCTTTTATTATGCCACACTTTAGCGTTTCCGCTGCTTCCGGTCGTGCGTATGTGGGGTAAAGCAGCGCTGTTTAATCATACTAGACACGTTTGAAAGTTCTGTTATAATGCTACTCTGTGCGGTCGTCACCGGTCTATTAAAACACACAACATATTAAAGCATCTTTGGTGTTTCCGTGTTTTCTACAAAACCGGAAATCGAGGGGTTATGACGTCATTGGCAGGCGACACGATGACACTATGGACACGCTCTTATTTCTCTGGATTTAAACATTCTTGGAAACATTTGGGATAAGTACACAAGTCAGCAAAATATATAACACTGTTCTAGTGGTTTTTGGATATTTTAATTAAAAAAATCTTAGATATTGTGCCTTTAAATCCATTTTCGGACAACGTTAGTAGACAAATTGCGAATCGGTTCCACTGAGTCATTAAAAAGAATCGGTTCAAATGAAAGATTCATTCGCGAAACGAAAGTCACATCTGAAAAGCATCTAAAGGCTGCTAACGTGGAATTGTTCTGGGTTCAAGGGGCATGATTTATGACACCCCATTAGTCACAGATCATACACAAGAGAGCAAAGTCAAAACAAAATAATAAAAAATGTACTGGATTTAGCCCACACTACCATAATAACAAGCATGGCTGTAAACGGTTGAGAAACAAAGAGAAACTTTCACAACTTTACTTCTGCATTAAAAGTGGAACCATAAACTGTGTCAGTTCAAACAGTCGCAGACAGCTGTGAGGAACAAAAGCATGCTTTATATCCTTTAATTTTTAACAAGACTAGAAATATGAAATGCATTTGTTCTCAAATAGAAACCCAATGAAATCGTTTGAGCTTGTAACTTCAATCTGACATTATAATAGCTCAGAGTAATGAAGCAGCTGTAATGGGAGCAACTGTAGCAGTTTTTCTAAGATTAAAAAACAGCCCTTCGTCCAAATAACAACTAAATAATTTCACAAGAACACCAGATTCTCATGAGGATTATATTTTGCCTGTGGAAGTATCAGATGCAGTCCTGTAAAACCTAAAGAAGCTGTTTCATATAAATTAATGCATGTTGCATTATGCAGAGCATGCAGCCGCCCACAATCCAAAGCAGGCAAGAGGGATTCTGAACCCATTCAACCAGACGCCCCCATCATAAATGACATCTCAAAGGAAGCGAATGTTTAAGAATATCCTCGAAAACCTGTCTTCTGGATTATTGACTTATGTAAGTGTTAAGTTTATGCTATTTTAGAGACTTAGGAGAGGTTTTTGTGTTAATCTTGGTTTTGTAAGCCGATGTTTTTGAAAATGCCTCCTTAAATATGTGTCTTTCACCTTTCACCTTAATTTTATCATAATTAATCAGATTCTAAGATAAATCTACATATGATTTCTCTAAAATACATAACCAATCGAAGCCAAAAAGAAAACATACACACACACATATGTACGGTGACCGAGAAGTGCAAAACAAATCACAATTCTGAAAACAAAATAACAAATTACAATCGCAAATGCAAGTCTAAAAAAACAAAATAACAAGCCAGAAAACACAACGACAAATCCGAAAACAAATTAACAAGTCAGAAAACACAACGACAAATCAGACAAACCGGAAGAGGTAGGTATAGTTTGAGACAGCGCCATTGGTTTGGGATTACTCACTTACTTTTTATTGAAAATAAATGCCTTTACGATGTGATATGAGATTTGAAAAGGGAGGGAAAAAAAGTTCGGCAAAAGGTGGGATCGAACCCGGGTCGATCGCGTCAAAAAGCTGACGACATGCGCTTATCCATCTGCGCCACTGGAACTGATGAGTTCCAGCTACTTTTAACTAAGTGTAAATTGACACTCCGTATTTTTTATTCCAGAGTAAGGGCAATTCATACAATACATTTAAACTGAGCTACTTTAATACCATCTCCGAACTTTCTACCATGACTCTGCTGTTCCTCAGGTGGTTCTTCCTGTATACGTTGATTGACAGATGTCTCGTCCAGTCAGCGGTGAGTAATCCCAAACCAATGGCGCTGTCTCAAACTATACCTACCTCTTCCGGTTTGTCTGATTTGTCGTTGTGTTTTCTGACTTGTTATAATGTTTTCTGAATTGTTGTTGTGTTTTCTGAATTGTTATTTTGTTTTTTAGACTTGCATTTGCGTTTGTAATTTGTTATTTTGTTTTCAGAATTGTGATTTGTTTTGCACTTCTCGGCCACCGTACATATGTGTATGTCTATGTTTTGTTTTCTTACTGTTTTCCTATAAATACATAGCAAGTTGTACACACACACATATAGGCTATACTATATTCCATATATTCAGAATGACACAGATTGTGACGTGCATTTTCATTTGTCTTTGATGTTTCCTTAATCCCTTTTGCGCAGTTTGCTATATTTAGTTTTGAGGTCATAAGCTGATTCAATTTCACATTCTTTAATCAACCTTTTGCATCCATATTATTGTGCATCCAGTTTTTGCTAACTCATATCTGCCCATGGGTTACCAAAGGACTAATCCTAATTCATTCAACTCTGCACTGTGCAGATGAATTTGAACAAATTAAAATTGCAGTAGAGTTTTTGATGACATGGCTCCAGTCTTTACAGATCCCAGCACACTTCACTCTAATGGTCGCCCCACACTAGACAAAAGCTTCCATACAACAGCCAGGAAAAGAGCGGTGTGGTTGACTCGTTCAGTGTGTGTGTGGGGGGGGGGCACATTAGCCACAGTCCATGTCTGTTTCTATCCTGTGAATACAGCAGCCGCACATTTAGGTAGAGAGAGAGAGGGAACAGCCAGGCACAGAGTCAGCTGACAGCTCTGACTTCATCTAGGTCAGTCTGCTGCATGTGTGTATATCTGTGCCCCTGGGCTACACACACAACACACACACACGTTGACACACAGACTCCCTCATCCATTCCCAAATTTCATCCATCCTCCCCCCAGCAACATCACCATCTGTGTGCGAAGGGGCTTGCCAAAGCGCCCAGGTTAGAGCCCAGTGTTCACTTGATCTGGTGTAACATGAAAAGTCAACTTGCAACACGCTGACTGTGTGTATTTCTCCAGTAAACAGAGTGATGAGGGATACTCACCCTTCTTTGTTCCAAACCTGCATGCCTTTCTTTCTTCTACGGTACACAGAAGAACAGTTCTGGTGCCCATTAACATTGTATGGACAAAAAAACTGAGACATTTCTCAGAATATCCTCTTTTATGTTCCACGGAAGAACGAAAATCATACAGATTTGGAATAAAGGCAGGTGAATAAATAAGGACAGAGTTTTCATTTCTGGGTGAACTATTCCTTTAACATTCTACTGTAGAATTACACACAGTCACAATGTTGCAAGTTTACTTTTCACATTAGACCAGATCAAGTGAACATTGTGCTCCAACTTAGGTGCTTTGGCGCCCGTTTTTGGGTGAACTAGCCCTTGTGAAAATGAAGTCTGCTTAATTGTATTGAATGTGCTCTTGTAGTGTACTTAAAATCTTAAAAAGTATATATTTTTAAAAAGTGTGCGTACAAGAAAATATTAATGAAATAAATGGCCTCTTAAGTGTACTTAAAGTCCACTTTCATCACTGTTTCCTAACACACTTAAGTACACTTCGTAATAATGTCAAATGAAGAGTTTTAATATTCTTTTGTCAATAACACTAAAGGACGGTAAGTCCTTGATTATAATTATAAAAGTGTGTTATTCAATTTTACATGCAAAGTTAATATATTTTAAATGTACCAAATGTTCTAAACTGTATCATTACAGATGTGCAATCACAAATATATTTAAATACATGACATACAAGTTCCAATAGACAAAAAAAGGCATTAAAGTATATTTTAGTTTACCATAAATATGTTCATCAGGACACTTAATCATATTTCAAAAACAATTGAAGTAATTGCATACAATGATGTGCAGTTTTCACTGTTATAATCTTTTAAAGTATATTATTTCAGTACTCTTTTTAAAAGTAAGCTAAAATCTACTTCATATCATATTTTTTGAGTTTTGGATGATGTGTAAAGAAAAGATATTTAGCTGGTTGCATAAAATAACAAATTAGGCCCAAGCAGAAGCTTCTCCCAGCAGTAGTGGATTAAATGAAGCGCTAATCAAGCAAATCAAGCACCCTTACCTGACTTTCTGCAAGAACTATCGCCATCTAATTAATATTCATGAGACAAGCTGATAAGGTTTATAATGTGTTCCCAGCACTTTCAGATAGTTTCTATGGCCTGATGTGCCAAGTATTCCAACGTTCACAATTTATGTTTGAAATTAGCTGTGCTTTTATTAGCTTGCACTGCTAATCAGTTGCTTGTTCTGTGCAACAAACGGCATCTGGTTTTCATAAAGGAGGGGAATAATTACCCCTTCGAATGTTGACAAAGGCAAAGATGGTGTGATGAACGCACAGTTGGCTGAGAAGGAAGTCAATGGCCGGGGCGGTCTGGTGGTCAAAAGAGAGTCTCTTCGGGGGGCCTCCATTCTGTGTCGCGTGCTGTTTCACCCCCACCAAAGGCTTCTGAATTTCACGCTGGGCCTGGTTTGGGTTCGGGATAGTGGGGCTGAGTGTAGCCTATGGGACTTGCCCCACTGACACAGTTATTGATAGTGTTCGTGCCAGATGACGGACAGAAAGGCCTGGTGTGTGGAGGGGATGACAGTGAGGTCACGGCGGAGCAGAAAGGGAGGGATTTCTTTTGTATTGAATGGGTAAAAAGAGCAGGCAAGTCTAAACTAGACCACTTGAAACCACATGAGTGCACATAACAGGAAAGATCATTCATGTATGGAACGAGCAATAGAGACAGAGCCCAGTTTAGTAACACTGTCTGTGAAACATAGCAAATCAGAAAAGTATTGAATATGTCATGATATGTTATTTATTCTTTACATAACTGTGCCTGAAGTGGAAAACGTCCAGTCCGCTGGTTATTATTGCAAAATGATCCCTTGCATTTTTGAGGAAGGGCCTATTGATGTTCCATCAGTTTTGTAACAGACACAGTTTATTATTAATAGCATTTTGTGCGCTGTTTCCATGGGAACGGTTTTTAAAAAGAAAACTAGAACCCATGTCCTGACAACAAAAAAAGGCTTTTGTATGGTCTAGCATTTAGGATGTCCACAAAGTGTGAATAGACGAACCTCACTTCCACCTGAGGGCGAAACACATCACAGGATGAGCATCTGCCTTTAGCCACGAGGAGAACACAACTCTTCTTATGAGCTCTGCTCATCCTGATTGTAAACAATAAAGATTTAATGAAAACGCATCAGCGGTCTGGATTACAGTAAAGGACAGACTGAAAAGGTTTTAGGGACCTCAAAACAAGTGGGGTCAAGTCATTAGAGAATACTGCTGGTGAAGTGCAATGCTCATTACTGTAAGTACACCTCACTCATGGACACCAGCTGTCTGGCCACATTGTGGAAAGACCACACAGTAAATGACCAGAGGTTGACATTAAATCGCCTGGTTGGATGTACTGTAGGCCTGTCGTGTTGCAGTGTGCAATGAAGTTTTATTCATACAAATATGGTCATGTTTACACAGCAGAAATAAAAGAGGCAGGGCAATGCAATTGAAAAAAAAAAAAGCAAAATGGCTTTTATAAAAGTTGAATTACTTTTAACCCAAGCACCATGTTTTTAGAATGTCATGTGGTCACATTTACTGTTGAGAAATGTTGTGGGCAAATTCCATTCACTTCGATACGAATCTGCGCAATTGGGATTTTCGTGCAAAAAAGTTCCTCATGCAGATTTCGTTCATGTTCAAGTTGGTCATGCGAATTTGCCGCGCTGATCAACTGAAAACTCCTTTGTTTGAAACTGATCAGTGCTTCACACATAGCTACACTATTGAGAATGGAAAATGGAAACTTCACTTTCTGTTATATTGACTTACATTCATACGTATGCGAATACGGGAGACAGGAAAACGCAAACTCGTGTGAATTTTGCTGCATTCCCCAAATGTCAAGTTCGGTGAACTCTGCCCTGTGATTTTGTATCACGAAGACATGTGCCCAATAGAAGATTGACGTGGCATCTTAGCTGAATTAAAAGAATGCAAACTTTAAACCTACAGGATTGCTGAATTGCAGTAAAGTGAAGTAGATTCATGACAGATTCATGAATCATGAGAAACTCATGAAGAACATTTTGTGTCCCGTTTTTTTAACTTATGTAGCTTATATCCTGTCAGCTTATGTCGATTACTTTCCTTATCATAAATTAAATTCTACAAATTCTTCTTCTTTTTATCTTTTTTCTTTGTTGTCTTTCCACCGTGTTAATATTTTGTATTGTGTTTCGTATTGTTTTGTCTCACATTTGAATTAAAAAAGGAATGGAAATACAAGCTACAATATGCCACCCACAATTACAAAATAACTTTCAGTTTTTGTAGAATTATGTTTTTTTTAAATGATGCCTTAACGCAGCCAGAATGTGAATGTCTGCACATACAAAATAAACATGTTCAAAAAGGATCTATTTTATTGTATTTATTTTATTTTATTTTATTTTATTTTTTGACGGTCAAATTTCACACATTCACCGGAATAAAGACTTTTGACCCCGTCCGCCTTCCATAAAATTCAGAATTTTCAGAATTCACAGATTTATGGCCACCAATAGAAGATTGACGTGGCATCTTAGCTGAATTAAAAGAATGCAAACTTTAAACCTACAGGATTGCTGAATTGCAGTAAAGTGAAGTAGATTCATGACAGATTCATGAATCATGAGAAACTCACGAAGAACATTTTGTGTCCCGTTTTTTTTAACTTATGTCGATTACTTTCCTTATCATAAATTAAACTCTACTAATTCTTCTTCTTTTTATCTTTTTTCTTTGTTGTCTTTCCACCGTGTTAATATTTTGTATTGTGTTTCGTATTGTTTCGTCTCACATTTGAATTAAAAAAAGGAATGGAAATACAAGCTACAATATGTCACCCACAATTACAAAATAACTTTCAGTTTTTGTAGAATTATGTTTTTTTTAAATGATGCCTTAACGCAGCCAGAATGTGAATGTCTACACATACAAAAAAACATGTTCAAAAATGATCTATTTTATTTGATTAGATTTTTTGACGGTCAAATTTCACACATTCAAATTTCACATTCACACAATAAAGACTTTTGACCCCGTCCGCCTTCCATAAAATTCAGAATTTTCAGAATTCACAGATTTATGGCCGAAACGCTGCAAAACACGCACGCGCAATTGCAAAAGTAAGTCAAGCCCATGTTTATTGTAAAAATGTGTTTAAAACCGCAAGCTGTAGAGTCGCGTTTTTTAAAGTTGAGCTACTTTTAAAGCAACCTTATGTAGTTTTGTGTATTTTTGCAACTTTAGAGCCCCCTACAGTTCAGTGAGTGGAAGTCACTGTCATAAACATTACAGTGTTTAGCAGTGCACGTGTAATCCAACTTTTTTTTGCAGAATTTTGTACCCACTTAGTTACCAAACACTCCCAGAACAGACTTTTGGAGGGTCAAAATAGCCTCTCTGGTCTCTGGATGTAGCTAGAGTCATTCTTTCAATGAAAGTAAGCTTATCTTCTTCTCAACGCTTCTCGACAAAAGTACAATGATTAGTGTTTGTTCAAACCCTAAGCAAGCAAACACTTCGAGATTTGCCTTTCCATTTACAATATAAAAGTAAGATGGAATATTAACTGGCCAAACAATCTATTGTTTTTTTTTTGTGGGGGGGGGGGGGGGGGGGTCAAATTGTCCCAGAGGAAAATCACATTACCATCAAGGCTGCAAAGCTTTAGTAATATATCATAAAGCAGTCAGTTCACATTATGAAGCTTTCTGTACTAATGGTGTTGTGTAATTCACTGTAATTCATCAATGCTTTCCATGGCGCAAAATAAAATAAGCTGATTCTATGCTCTACAAAATGCTATCAAGAGCAGCAGATGGCACGTTCTGTCCGTCACTTGACATGCGTCTGGTGGCTATTCATGACAAAGCAAGTGGGACGGTTGAATTGGGCAGATGAGCACTTCATTGATTTCCTTATTCAACCCCAGGGGGCCACTGTGTTGTGCTATTGTCCCAGCACCTTTGGTTCATATATTTTAATCATGAATTATTGTGCAATTATGCACCGGAGAGACAGGTGATGGGGATGGTGACATTATTATCTCTAAATGCCAACATTATTTGTCCCTCTCTGTCACTTTTAAAAAATGGGACCAGGGCCAATTGTTAAAACAGACAGGGCGATTATGTAGTAGTTTGCACATACACTTTTACTGACAGCAGGGCTAATCTGATTTAGCCACACAATATCTGTAAACGTTAAACCGTATCATTAATAAAATTCTGTCTGAACCCTGAACACAGGACTTGACTGTAATAGAATAATCAGCGCAGTTATTGAATCAGAGATTAAAATAAATATGAGATGCTCACTCAGAGCTAAAAGCCCTCTTGGTCCTCCGAGTGTCTAGCAGAGGTGGTTTCACAATATCACAGCGCCTCCTACTGGGTAAAGCATCATATTGCGGACTCTCATTGGACCCTTTGTTAAAGGCCCTCTTTTATCAGGGCCCTTGGAAAAAGTTGTTCCGGCACCCTTGCACTCTGGAGATATTATACCTATTCATAATTTGATTTTAGACTTCAATAGAATTGCAGGCTACTTCGTGTATTAGTTTCGTGATCCCAATGTTCCAGATATGTGTTTTTGGATTGTTTGATAATTTGATTAATTTTGATGTTTGGGTGAGAAGCAGTGCTGGTCTGAGACTGGTTAGTGTGAGTAGAGTCAGTCAGGTTAGTAAGGCTCAGAACCAGCTGACTGAGAGGACTTTTTCAGGGGTCAGTTCTTGGGTTTGTAGCGCTTTAAAATGTCGCGAATCTGTGGGACTCAATTTTAGATGCATCCAGAATTGGAGGGATTTTTTGCATATTTTCCATCGTGCCAAATAGAATCATATACTTTTTTGAAATCGACAAAGCATGCCCATATTTTTCTGATTTTGGCCTATTTTACGTGATTATTGATTAAGGTGTGCAGGGTGTAAATTTGATCAGTAGTTTTATGATTTATAAGAAAGCCATTCTGACTCTGGTTCAGGACCCTGTGTTCGTTAAGGAAGTTTACGATTCTGTTGTACTGCTGAATAACTTTGCGAAGGGTCAGTTCTTGCGTTTTCATAAGTTTGTAGACTTTGTTTGATCTGAATTGTCATTGAGTTGTTTTGGAGGGATTACTTTATATACATTTTCAAAATGTTTCTTGTAGTTTTGTTGTGCTCAGATTATTCCACATATCCCAGAACTGATTATGATTTATTGAATGTTCATTTTCTTGTAAACCTTTGGTCAGATGGTGTTTCTTTTTCGCTCTGATTGAGTTTTTGTATTGTTTAATATTGAACAGTATTCGGTTCTTATGTCAGCAGCATTGTTTGGTTCTTTATGTTTCAGTTTTAATAATTTGATAATTAAGTTTTCTTAATGTTTTGCAGTCTGAGTCAAACAATTTCTCAACTTTTGGTGTTTTAGTATATTTTTTGCCTTTCTTTTTCAATTCAGTTTTACTTGCTTGTTTTTTGATTGATATATAATTTATTTAATTTGTAGCCAAATTAACACCATCTTTAGTTGTTTCAAATTTTTTGTTAATAAATGTAGTGATTCGAGTTTTCAGTTCTTCAGAATTGAGGGCTTGAATAAATTTGTCTGTGCTGTCTGGAGATCATCTGTATCCCTGCTGGATTTGATACATTTGACAGGATTCCAGTATGTTTTGTGTTGGTGTATGATGTATTTTAATAATATAAATGTTAATTTGGTTCTGGTCAGAAAGGGGAGATTGTTGTTTGACAGTGAATGCACTGAAGGAGGATGGGTCCATGTCAGTGATGGCATAGTCATCTACACCAGCTCCAAGCCCTGAACAACACGTGAACCTCCCTAAAGAGTCCCCTCTGATCCTGCCATTAAGTATGTTCAGGCCTGAGGCTCTGCAGAGCTGCACTAACTACCGCTTTTATTTACAGTTTGGTCAGGATTGTTTCTTGGTGGGAGTTTTTTAATTTTTTAATTTTTTGAGACTCAGGGGGGTTTTGCCAAAGATATCTGTCTGCCTGTATATCTATCTATATACCTGTCTGTCTATATATCCATCTGTATCTGTCTGCCTGTATATCTATATATCTGTCTGTCTGTATATCTATATATATGTCTGTCTGTATATTTATATATCTGTCTGTCTGTATATCTATACACCTGTCTGTCTATGTATCTATCTATATCTGTCTGCCTGTATATCTATATATCTGTCTGTCTATTTATCTATCTATATCTGTCTGCCTGTATATCTATATAGCTGTCTGTCTGTATATCTATCTTTATACCTGTCTGTCTATATATCCATTTGTATCTGTCTGTCTGTATATCTATATATCTGTCTGTCTATTTATCTATCTGTATCTGTCTGCCTGTATATCTATATATATGTCTGTCTATTTATCTATCTATATCTGTCTGCCTGTATATCTATATAGCTGTCTGTCTGTCTGTATATCTATCTTTATACCTGTCTGTCTATATATCCATTTGTATCTGTCTGTCTGTATATCTATATATCTGTCTGTCTATTTATCTATCTGTATCTGTCTGCCTGTATATCTATATATCTGTCTGTCTGTATATCTATATACCTGTCTGTTTATTTATCTATCTATATCTGTCTGCCTGTATATCTATCTATATACCTGTCTGTCTATATATCCATCTGTATCTGTCTGCCTGTATATCTATATACCTGTCTGTCTATATATCTATCTACAGGTGCATCTCAATAAATTAGAATGTCGTGGAAAAGTTCATTTATTTCAGTAATTCAACTTAAATTGTGAAACTCGTGTATTAAATAAATTCAATGGCCTGTATATCTTTATACCTGTCTGTCTATATATCTATCTATATCTGTCTGCCTGTATATCTATATATCTGTCTGTCTATATATCTATCTATACGTCTGTCTGTCTATATATGTCAAGTCAAGTCAAGTCACCTTTATTTATATAGCGCTTTTAACAATACAGATTGTGACAAAGCAACTGAACAGCATTAATTAGGAAAATAGTGTCAATAATGCAAAATGACAATAGTAAACACTCATTTTTCAGTTAAAGACAGTTCATCATTGAATTCAGTGATGTCAACATCCAGCTCAGTTCAGTTTAAATAATATCTTTGCAATTATGTCAACGATAACGCTGGAAATGAAGTGTCCCCAACTAAGCAAGCCAGAGGCGACAGCGGCAAGGAACCAAAACTCCATCAGTGACAGAATGGAGAAAAAACCTTGGGAGAAACCAGGCTCATATCTGTCTGTCTGTCTATATATCTATTCAGTTCAAATTCATTTCAATTCAAATTCAATTGTATATCTTTATGTCTGCCTATCTGTCTGTCTATATCTCTCTCTGTCTCTCCCTCTGTCTGTCTACCTGTCTGTGGTACTAAAGAGACGGACAGACTGTAGACTCTGTCTGTCTACTTTCAGTGAAAACCATTAGCACAGTGAATGACAAGGAGCTGTTTTAGTCACAGACGGTGAGTCAGCTCTCTAGGTTTGACACACAGCCAGAGTGCAACTCTGCACCTCCATTAATTAATAATCCAGTGATCTCACAGCAGCACACAGTGCTTGTCTGAATGAAGAGAGCACTTTCATCAGCTTTCAAACTCTCTCTTCTGTTGGATCTAATGGGCACAGTCGGAGGATACATCTAACCACTGATGGCCTGCAGGTGGAGACTCAGGTTACAATCCTTCTGGGTTACATTAGAGCTGTACACTTCCTTCTGAAAGGAGACGTTCACTGACCAGGCGCGTTTTTTCTTTTAATCTTGTTATTTGAGAGTGTTAAGCTTTATTTCAAGCAGTGGATTGATTCAAGGAAGACTTTTTTCTCACATACCAAGTTGTTAGTTGTCTACTGTCTGAACATTGCTTTAACGCACACCTTCAGGTGGCCCATCATCTGCAGCAAACATGACTAAAATGTTATCGGCCCAGGAGGCTGCCAAGATCTATCACACAAATTACGTGAGAAACGCGAGGGCCGTTGGTGTTCTGTGGACTATCTTCACCATCTGCTTCGCCATCATCTGTGTGGTGGTCTTCATTCAGCCTTACTGGATTGGAGACAGTGTTGACACCCCTCAGTCAGGATACTTCGGGCTTTTTCACTACTGCATTGGGAACCCCATCACAGGAGAGCTGGTGTGTAAGGGCAGTGCTTTGGACTTTGGATCTATACCTTCAGGTGCCTTCAAAACCGCTATGTTCTTCGTTGGGATCTCTTTGCTGCTGATCGTGGGGACTATTGTCTGCTTTAGTTTGTTCTTTTTCTGCAACTCAGGCAGCGTGTATAAGATCTGCGCATGGATGCAGCTAGCAGCTGGTTAGTATTTCCCTGAATTTCAGTTTTATTAATGACATAAACATTAATTATAATATAATATGTTTTGCATTGGTGGTTCAATAATAATGATATTATATATATTATAATTTATTTTCATATACAGCACCCCAGAAATTATTTGGACATTTAAGTTACATTTAAAATGTATTTTCTTAAAAATATAAAATCTTTAATTTATGATATATCAAACCAAGTGACATTTATTTGTTGCTTTGTTTTGTTTAAAGTGACATAATCTGTTTGCAGATGTCATTTAATAATTTATTATCTAATGCAATAACATTAAGCCATTTCTATGTGTTTTAAATGTTGTGTTAATTTTGTATTATTTATATACTTTTATAGTATTTATTAATATTTTGAATTAGTTTTATTTTATATTTTTAGTTTTAATTTTAGTTCGAACTTTGTCATTTTATTTTTTTAAGTTTTTGCTTTTTTTTATTTCTGTTTTATTTTAGTTTTAGTTATGTATTTATGTTTTAGTATTTAAAATGTGAACAAATTTGAAATGTTGCCTTGGCAACTAATTGAAATTTAAAAAATTAAGTTTTCATCAAAAATTTATATTTTATTACAGATTTATTTCAATTAACCCAAATGAAAATCTTTTTTATCAGTTTTATTAATGCAATTAATGTAGTCTGAGTTAATTGCCTCTTCAGATGCTCCAAAGTTCAGTTACATTCTTGAGGCTTGTAATGCATGAGGTTACTCAGGACTTCAGCACCCTGGATAGTTCCACATCTTATTGACAGGCAATGCTGCTTTACAGTATATCAATGGAATACATTGCAAATTGTGCTGTGTTGCGAAATATAGTGTGTTTAAGTCTCATCCTCTCTAATGAATTGATCAATGAGGACACAGATAACCCTCTCATCACATCATGTTACATAACAATGTATTTGCAATGCATACTCATTAAACGAAAGTGAGAGTGATAATGAGAGTGAGAGAGACAGAGTGTGTGTAAAGCAATACCCACAGCAGCACCAGCTGCCCTGCACAGAGTATATTGTCATATGAATAATAAATGATGAGTTAAGTGTGGCTGAAGTTGCCAGGCAACAGTCCCAGTGCAAAGTATTTCTGCTAGCCAAGAGTATTTTTGACTATAATGCGAAGGAGTCATGCATTTCTCCAGTGAATAATTCTCAGGGTGGGTTTATGTTTTGAAAGTTACTTTCTATAGACTTCAATATTAAAGTCTACAAAAAATATTGAACATTTACATCATATTGCCCAATGATAAAGACAAATTGAAATGTTATCACACCAGAAACTGTGCTAAGTTTTAAACACACTGTTGGCAGTTAATGTTTTCTGTTTTTGCTCCACCAATGGAAATATACTAGAATTTGAATGTTTTTGAATGAAGTCTCTTATGCTCAGAGAGGCTGCATTTATTTGATCAAAATACAGTAAGAACAATAATATTGTGAAATTATCAATTCAAATAACTCTTTTCTGTTTTAATATATTTTAAGATGTACTTCATTCCGTTGATGGCAAATCTGAGCCATTACTCCAGTCTTCAGTGTCATTCCTCAGAAATCATTCTGTTTTTCTGGAAACCGTGAAACATTTTTTCACAATTTTTTGATGAATTGAAACTTCAAAATAACAACAAATGTTTTTTTTGTAATTTTGTAATTCTGAATTTTTTTTTGTAATTTTTGTAATTCTGACATTTTCCTGTTTATTGCTATGAAGCTCCTTTGAAACAATCTGTATTGTATAAAGCACTATAGAAATAAAGGTGACTTGAGTGAGTAGCGCTGAACGCAGCTCAGCCAATCAAATACAAGGACTGGAACTGTTATATGAACTTTAGGCCATTTCTGTTTAATGGATTGTCAGCTAAATTTAATCAGAGCAATTATAAAACACAAAATGCTTTAAGAAACCACAAAAATGTATCATTTTCATGTCATCTTTATCTGACTTTTTTTTTCTTCTTCTCATCTTCAGCAACTTGTATGGTCATAGGCTGTATGATCTATCCAGACGGCTGGGACTCAGAGGAGGTGAAGAGGATGTGTGGTCAGCGGACAGATAAATACACGCTGGGTAACTGCACAGTGCGCTGGGCGTATATCCTGGCCATCATCAGCATCATGGACTCGCTCACATTATCCTTCCTGGCATTTGTACTGGGTAACCGGCAAGACAAACTGCTGCCAGAAGACTTCCAGGTGGAGGAGAAAAAAGGTACTTTCTGTACTGGCTAGATTACGTGCAAATTGTAGTCCATTACTGATTACAAACTACATGACGAAAATTGTAATTAGTCGCGTCATCTATTACATTACACATTTTAGGTAATGTATTCTGACTACTTACTGTGCGCTCACACCGCCGCCAGCGTGAGCGTCAAAGTGGCCGGAAGTCATTCATTTTCAATGTGGGCCTGCTGCAGCACGTCTTGGACGGTGTGGGCATCGAGTAGAGTTGAAGTCAGGTCAACTTTATGGTAATGAGGTATGACGTGGTACAGCAGCAACCAATCGGAATATAGAAGTCCTCTGCTTGACAGGATTCCAGAGAACAGAGTCACGTAAGCTTGACATTAGTTCCCAAGCAAGTAGTCTCGCGTAGCCAGACCTTCAGACTGATGGCAGAAGGTCTGGGAACCTTGGCCGGTTTGAATGGCAAGAACCGCCCAAGAGGCTATACGACTGACAGTTAAAGCAACCAATCACATTTCGTTTTGTGCCGCGTCATGTTTAGGGGCGTGGAAATGTCCCCACAATAGCATACCGTGTGTAAAACTCTTGGATGTATTTTAAAGATTCTATGCCGCGAACTTTAAATATTTCACATACTTTCGAAAATCCAGTGTTTAGTTGATCCCGATAAGCACTCATTATCACAGTTGTAAACACGACGGCTTTCTTCTAACGTGAGGGGGTTTGGCGTCACGGCACCTTTGTTTCCAGGCAGAACGTTAAAGAACGCGACACGCACGACTCCCGGAAATCCTGTATAATTCAACCAATCCGATGACGACTTCAAAACTCCTTAAATCAGGGGTGTCCAAACTCGGTCCTGGAGGGCCGGTGTCCTGCAGAGTTTAGCTCCATCTTGCCTCAACACACCTGCTGGTAAGTTTCTAGTATGCCTATAAGTGCTTGATTAGCTGGTTCAGGTGTGTTTAATTGGGGTTGGAACTAAACTCTGCAGGACACCGGCCCTCCAGGACCCAGTTTGGGCACCCCTGCCTTAAGTGTTTCCAATTTTGTGTGCCGTATGCATCAGACGTTCAGCCTCACAGTTGTAAACACGACGGCTTTCTTCTAACATGAGGGGGTTTGACGTCACGGCACCTTTGTTTCCAGGCGGAACGTTAAAGAACGCGACACACACGACTCCCGGAAATCCTGTATAATTCAACCAATCCGATGACGACTTCAAAACTCCTTAAATCAGGGGTGTCCAAACTCGGTCCTGGAGGGCCGGTGTCCTGCAGAGTTTAGCTCCATCTTGCCTCAACACACCTGCTGGTAAGTTTCTAGTATGCCTATAAGTGCTTGATTAGCTGGTTCAGGTGTGTTTAATTGGGGTTGGAACTAAACTCTGCAGGACACCGGCCCTCCAGGACCCAGTTTGGGCACCCCTGCCTTAAGTGTTTCCAATTTTGTGTGCCGTATGCATCAGACGTTCAGCCAACGGTCCGTGGGTGTGACGTCTGAGGCTGAGACTACTAAGCAAGCAACACTGTTTATAGGCAACGTTTTCACGCTAGAACGCTTGTTTTTCAGTGGGAATGCAATTCATTTGCTCAAAACAACAGCGAGTTGACCAATTGCATTAAACAGGACAGTTTGTAATGTAGGCTGCGCACAAATTAATGTTAATGAACGATAGATAGATAGATAGATAGATAGATAGATAGATAGATAGATAGATAGATAGATAGATAGATAGATAGATAGATAGATAGATAGATAGATAGATAGATAGACAGACAGACAGACAGACAGATAGATAGATAGATAGATAGATAGATAGATAGATAGATAGATAGATAGATAGATAGAATGAATAGAAAAATAAGTAGTATACGTAGTATCTGTGATTCCGCAGTACAGTGAATATCCACACCGGTGCGGTGACTGACAGCCACACATACTCCTCAAAACATTAGATTCATCTGCGCTGAGGAGCCGATGCACAACCCACGTAAAGAAGAATCTGCAAATAACTGCAATTGCAGGATTCAAACAGAGATGGCGACAAATGTAATGTGTTAATGTAATCTGGTTATGAGCATTTTAACATGTAATGTAATCTAATTACAAGTACTTAATTTGTGGAATCAGATTACATAAAACCAGTTACTACCCAGCACTGGTTACCATAAACTTTTAGAGGAAAAACAGTCATACGGTTTTAAAATAGCAATGACAAATTTATTTTGTTTGGTGAATTATTCCTCAATATATTATAGAAAAGACAGGCAGATGGTGTTTTGTTTCTTTTTACAGCACCCGTGTTCTAGTCTTCAGCATTTGATCTCTGATCAAACTGAAGCAGGTCTCTCATGGCGGTGTAAAGTTGCTTCTTTTTGAAGGAAAAAGCTCATGTATCTTCTGCTGTGTAAAAATAACAATGCCCAGAGAGACAGGATTCCTTTTGTGCTCTCTAGTAAAATGCTAGCGCTAGTCAAATGAATTCTATTAGCTGTGATAGATTTGTGTGCATTAATGTGTGCCTTTCACATTGTCACTTGCAAGAACACAGCAAAACACTATTAATCATGCGATTCCTGTTCTCATAATCCTCATGCAATGCTGTGAAAGTTATTGAGAAACTAATATAGTTCTTTTTTTGTCCTTAGAGGAAGCATGAAGACCCTGCACATCATCAGGCTCATTGGACCCTGTGGGTTTACAGGCTACTTTCTGGCTATCTGAAGGAAATATGAAGAAAAATAATTATTTAATATGTTTCTATAGTAAGTAATTGCCACCTTTGAGGCTACTTCAGGCAGTATTTCTAATATATATTTACAGCAGTTTTATATTTTGAGACCAAAGTCAAATTGAGTGTTAAAAAAAATGAAATCTGAACTAAACTGATTTCTATTCATATGAAGTCACATCGACTAGCCCCACCCACAGTGAATCTCATTGGTCCAAAATCCTGCTCCACCCTGTAGTGGGGACTTTCATTCATACCAGTCAGGGACTCGAATATTTTAAATGTTTGCTTAAAAGATTCAGATTTGTTACCTGATTTGTTCAGTGGCTCTTTCTGCTAGTTACATCATTAAAGAGGTGGTTACACTGCAGTTCCTGTTCCATTAACTTTCATTCATATACAAGCTCATGCAAAGAAGTTTAGCATTTTACTGCATTCCAAATCTGAAGTTTGGACAATTCTGACCTGTGAATTCATATCACGTGAGGACCTGTTGCCGCATAACCTGTTGAAAAACCCAGCATATGAAATCTGAACTAAACACTATTCATATGAAGTCACATCGACTAGCCCCACCCACAGTGAATCTCATTGGTCCAAAATCCTGCTCCACCCTGTAGTGGGGACTTTCATTCATACCAGTCAGGGACTCGAATATTTTAAATGTTTGCTTAAAAGATTCAGATTTGTTACCTGATTTGTTCAGTGGCTCTTTCTGCTAGTTACATCATTAAAGAGGTGGTTACACTGCAGTTCCTGTTCCATTAACTTTCATTCATATACAAGCTCATGCAAAGAAGTTTAGCATTTTACTGCATTCCAAATCTGAAGTTTGGACAATTCTGACCTGTGAATTCATATCACGTGAGGACCTGTTGCCGCATAACCTGTTGAAAAACCCAGCATATGCTGGTTAGGTATGTTTTGACGCTGGGATGCTGGTTTAAGCTGGTCCTTTGCTGGTTTAAACTGGTCCTTTGCTGGTTTATGCTGGTCCTTTGCTGGTTTATGCTGGTCCTTTGCTGGTTTATGCTGGTCCTTTGCTGGTTTAAGCTGGTCCTTTGCTGGTTTAGACTGGTCCTTTGCTGGTTTAAGCTGGTCCTTTGCTGGTTTAGACTGGTCCTTTTGCTGGTTTAAGCTGGTCCTTTGCTGGTTTAAGCTGGTCCTTTGCTGGTTTATGCTGGTATGCTGGTCCTTTGCTGGTTTAGACTGGTCCTTTGCTGGTTTATGCTGGTCCTTTGCTGGTTTAGACTGGTCCTTTGCTGGTTTATGCTGGTCCTTTGCCAGCACATGACCAGCATAAACCAGCAAAAGGACCAGCATAAACCAGCAAAGGACCAGCTTAAACCAGCATCAAAACATACCTAACCAGCATATGCTGTTTTTTTCAACAGGAATCTTATGCACAAACTTTAAATCTGCAGTGTTGCAGGAAGTTAGAGTAAATTGTATATTTTTTACATTTTGGAGTTATGTTTTTAAAAAAGACGCCACATAATGTGACAGTCTCACAACTGTTGTGGTGTCCAAAGGAATTTAACATGCTTAAAGTCTGGTGATGGCTGCTTTCGAAACAATGTTGACGAATTGAAATAAACATAAGAAATTCATTCCAAAATTAAACCGGATACGCTCATAGCTTGCATTATGAATCAGAACCAAAAAGTTAATCCAAACTACAAAAGCCTTTTGCCATTTCAAATCTTTATTTGAAGTTACTACAGAAACAATTTTAGTCCAATGCTGGACAATCAACAGCAGAGACATTCATGAAAAAGGAGACAGCAGATGATATTTGTGATGCTGTAAAAGGTCACATGAAATCGCCTCATCCAGAAGAGAAAGCAAAAGGCCCTTCAAAGTCAAGCTGGGATATTGTTTGAATCAACACTGTAGGGAAAAAAAAAAGCTCAGAAAGACGCACAGATCATTGCAGATTCATTTCAAGGCATCTCTAAATCAGTGATTCTCAAACATTTTCCTTAAGCCATTCATTCATAGCAAAACTGTACACAATGATGGGACTTAAGTCTGTACAGCACTGATTGTGTGAAGAACCAACTCTTTGGTACGAGTATGTACATAATGTCGAATGTTTTCACAGATTTTGTAACAGAAATAGACCTTGATACCAAAACTATTCCCTGGCATTCACATGTTAAACGTCATTACTTAAAAAAAACAAACAAACAAAAAAAACATGATAGTCCTTTATGGATTTTGTGACACATGAAGGGTTAGCATTTCTCTACTTTGAGTTCTTTTTGCCCTTTGTGGTAAAAATATATGTGTGTTTCTCTTACACTGTATAGTAGCTCACATTCAATATGAAGACTTCTGAAACACTCTTATAACTTCAAAAATGTCCATTCATGTTCCCTTCATTCAGACAGCTGATGTAAAACCCCTTGTGAAGATATGGAAAACAGTTTGAAGGAAGCTGTGATTAACAATCTCTTTTTTTAATACAGTGAAAAAAACACCACAATCAGCTACTGAGTCCGACTTACTGCAACACTACGCTTTTAAGAAAACAGAGAGAAGTGGAACAAAGTCGAATCTCTTAAGAAGATAAATCAATTCTGATGTGTCAAACCATCCTGTGATATGACAGAAATCGATAAGAGAAGTGGCTGTTAGATAAATTAGCAAGAGCACAAACCACTGTAATGACAGTACACAAATTATACCAATTACATAAAAAAGCAACAACAATTTGAGAACTGGATCTTCTTGTACTCGCGGCTAATATCTGCCATGACACCAGGCACGGCTCTTAAGACCGCGTCTGCCAGTGGGGAGCATTCATGAGTTCAGAGAAGTGTGTGTGTGTGTGTTTGGAGCTTTTTGGCCACTAGGAGGTGATCCAGGAATGACGGAGGCACTCGGCAGCCGTGGCTCTTTTCTCTGGGATGAGGTCCAACATCGGGAGGAGGAAGTCTGAGAAATTCTGGGCTTCCTCTCGGGGCCATTCATACTTTTCGGCCAGCACGTCCTGCAAACCCCACGGCTTCAGCTTGGTTATGTGCCTTAGGTCCCCTAGCGCACAAATAAATACATGGACACATCCACATCCAATCAGAAGTTAGAACTGGAACTATCAGTTTTAAAACAGAAATAAGAGCGGCTATATGGACTACACATTTACGCACATACTAAAAAATGTATAGCTATACTAATAATGGGAGTGCAGACATACCCCATCAATCAAACTGTGACATTCACACAAAGCTACTGAACACTGCCAGCAAGTTTATGAAGTAAGTGAAACACATTAGTTAAGCAATCGCTCATGTATCAAGTGTCTATTGACAGATGTACCTTTCTTGGTGAAAAATTCCTTGGAATATTTGCCGTTCGTGATGAGTTTACGAGGAATCTTCCCCAGCAGCTCGATGATCAGCGCGATGTGATCTGTTTGCAGTAGAAAAAAGGCTCGAGATAAAGCTTCTGACATTTACATTTAAGTTATAGATGGAACTTTTAAAACTTTACATGAATGGATGTGCTAAAATTGCCATGTGTTGTCCTGCCAATTCATGTTTGTCCTTGAATTAGAATAGGCTTTTTTTTTTTTTTAATATGACTTTTGAAATATGCACATATTTTGAAATATGCACCAAACAATATCATTTTTCAATTTACTGATTACTACAGGACCTTTCACAAAAACTAGTGCATTACTGCTTAAACAATAACTATGTAATAAAATATACAGCATAGAACATTTTATAAAAACATATTTTTAAAAGTATAAAAAACTATTAATTTTATAAGATAAAAATGGATTATTTACCTGTTACTATTAGGGCTGTGCTATTAAAAATTGTTGCCGATATTAATTTATTTTAAAAACGAATTTGGTTATAGCTAAAAAACGGTAAATTGCTCATTAAAATTCTGTATTATTTTGTATAATTAAAAAATAAAATCAATCCTTTCAAAAACAAAAAGTATCAACATTTTAATGTACAATATGAAAAATTTCTATTCGTTTCAATATTTGTTCAAGATAAAATTAGTGATTTTAAAGATGAACCCTAATGGTGTGTGCACACCACAAGCGAATTTAATTGTTTGCGCGAATAGGTTACATACAAAGTCAATGCAAAGACGTGAATAGATGCGATAAAGTTAGTGATGGCAAATGTAATCTGACTGTAAAAATGAAACAACATGCACAAAAAAACCCGTTAAATTAAAAAAAGCTAATGTAGTATTGATATATTCTGCATCCCTAGTTACTATATTGTATATTTCAGCACTGCAGGAATACTGTGACAATCAGCAACGCAAAAACTGCCATGTTTCAAGATTTCAGGAGACTATAACATGGCTTTTCTAAAACAGCTCAGAGGCCGAAACCTCTCTGGCCATTCACTCCCCAGTGCCACCTCCATAATGACAGCGCAAATATTACACTGCGTTTGAGAAATGGATGCATCGGGCGTCATTATGACACTAGAAATGGCTCTCGTTCAAGTGCTAATTAATAGGCACGCTGTGATTTGTTCTCCAGATGCGACTGTTAGTTTATGTGCTGGAGCTTTTGATTGGCTGCGGGTCTGCAGAAGTCATGTGGGCTGAATTCCAAACCTGTGGAAGAAAAATTACCTTCATCTCTGGAATAATCCTCTCCGGAGTGAGGCTCAAACAGGTAATCGCCTGTTGCCAGCTCAAATGCCTAGGGAGAGACACACTTTGAGAACGCATGCGTGTGTGTGTGTGGAGATAGCAATCCTAGTATCAAATTCTCTAGGTGGTAGGCTAATGTCTGAAAGGCCAAACCAACCTTCTCAGCCCTGCTCGGACTGAAGCCAGCACACAGTGAGTGCAGCTCGCGAGACTCTATTGTTACGCAGTGGGTTTGAAATGCTGATTCAGACTGAGTTTAACCTCTCTTGGTGGGTCTGGCCCTACTGCTTAAAAAAAGGTGCAGAGTCTGTGCACTGCGGAGCAGGACAAATGCCACGGGACCGGCGTCAGCAGCGCTCGATGAAACGCTCGGAGAGCAGAAGTCAGTCATCGAGTCACCTTCCTCTAAGACCTCTGACTCCAGCTTGACTAGACATTAGCTCTGTTCCAAAAACTGTTGAGCTGCTGCCCTAGACAGCATTACAAGGCACCATGGGTGTCCAAAATAATGCAAAAAAGCAGTCATATCCTTAACAACATGCTAATATAAAAATACTGCAGTGAAATTTTAATGTCAAGACATTAATTCAACAAAATGCTAACACAAAACTATTGGAATCAAATTTATATTCATTACCTTGTCAACATGTTAACAAAACTCTACTGGAATCAAATTTGCATATTGAATCATTACTTTAGCAGCATGTTAATGCAAAGCTACTGGAATGAAATTTGAGTGTTGAGTCATTACTTTAGCAACATGCAAAAATAAAACTACTGGAATCATATTTGAGTATCGAGTCATTATTTTAGCAGCATGCTAACACAAAACTCAGCCCACTGGATTTTTGCAACAGAGCTGCTGATATGAAACTTTGATGTTTTGGAACTGCACACTTCACAAGTGGAGATTTATTCCCTATTCAGGGTATCTGCAGGATTTTTAAGCTCTTTTTAAGACAAAAAATAAAATTAATACCATATGAGCGAGGTAGGGAAAAGTCTGTTAATATATTAAACTGTAAAATGACTGTAAAAAGCATGATTTACTGTTCAGGTACAGGTTTCACAAAAACAAAAAGTTTTATAAAATGATAAACTTCACATTTCAGCCTTTAAACCATTTTTAAGAAAATGGATGAGTCAAAAGTATCCGTTATATTAATTTAAACAATGATCAATCAATTATTATATTAATTAACATCTAAATATATTTTACTGTCTTCTTTAGATTTTTATAATGCATTATCTTCTTGTCGATCCACCAGTTCACATTTACAACTCTGCGTGTTTGCAGCATAAAAACATGGGTTGATTTGCACATCGGTCTGAACAAAAACAGCAGACGGGCTGATTGAAAATGCTAATTCATTCTCTGCCAGTAGGTGGCGCTTTTGGAGCAGCAGAAATACAGTGGTTTCCTCGGTAGCGGCTGTACACAAAGCAGCGCTTCAGCTGACTTTATAAAACATGCAGCGCTCATATTTATTCAATGAATTTGCAGCCTTTTGAAGTTTAATCGTCACATTAAGTTATATCGCAATTTTTGTCTTACCGTCCCCAAATTTAAGACCTCCTGAAACCATAATTAAGACTTTCTTGTACCATTTAAGACTTTTTATGGCCTTAAATTTGATTCAACTAAATTGAAGACTTTAAGGACCCGCGGAAACCCTGCATATATTAAAAAATACATTTAGGCTCTAAATAAAAGTTTGTGCAAATACAAAAAGAAATTTGTATCAGATCTCAGTTAGCGGTCTTTAAACGTACCATGCAAGCTGTGCTCCAGATGTCAGCTGGGGTGCTGTATCCTGATCCAATCAACACCTCCAGAGAGCGATACTGCCGCGTCTGAATGTCGTCTGTGAAATGCTTGTGCTGATGACAAACAACAGTTACATAAAGAAGAATCAACCGCTGAGAGAGGAGAGGCATTAATACCCATGAGGATATCAGAACCTCAATCAATCAGTTAATCAACAAATGGCTGTAAATGAGGAGAGGATTATCCCTTTAACATTCTGACTGAGCTGTTTTTGGTGTAAATGCAAGGAAAACCCCAGACTTACCACCCAGCAGGCGTTGCCCAGGTCAGCGATTTTTACTCGGATCTTATCAGCGTTTAGCGGATCCAGAGGGTTGACTAGCAGGTTTCCTTCTGCAATTTTAGCTGCAGTACAAGAGAGGAATGAAAAAGACAGTTTTAGAATCAACAACACTGGATTCTGGATTGGCTCCTGTGAGGCACTGTGTATTTGCTGAATTCTAAAGCCCTGTAGGATGTTGAGTCTAATACAGCAGCTCTCTATTAATCAATACCAGCCATGGAAAATCAGAGCATCAAAATGAAGACACTAGAACGCTGGTAGCAGGTGAACATCTGTCATTAACCGCTTGTCTTATTGATGTAACTGCGTGAAATATGAAATAGGCAATCCTGTAACAAGGAAAACAAACCAGTGGGAATTCAAGTCAACATGAAACCGCAATCGACACCCAATTCTTGCACAATGTGATGCACTTCTGAACTTTTTATCCGTTTAAAACTCTTTATTGTCATTAACTGTGTGCCGACATGTGCATGTGAAGTCATAGATCTCTCTGTTGTGGATTTCCACACAAGTCTATAAATGGGAAGTTGGACTTCAAGTGGCATTCTGACAAACTTTTCCGAGGAGGAAGTTGGAAATGACCACTTTCCAAGTTAAATGGGAAATGACAACATAAGACAGACTGTTGACATCAGAAACTATTTTCAAAGGTGGAAGACATTAAATATAGCATTTTGATGAAAGATAATAAAGATAAACAGATTTTTTGGAATAACTTGCACTGACGAATAATAATGCACAATAATTATGTTAAGAATGTGAGAGGACGATTTCATGTTGACTGTAAGACTAAGACAACAGCAGTAAGAAATACTTTTTCAATGAAACAATTAATTACAAGCATTAGTTAGTTAAGGGTAACTATGATAAATATAACTTCAGTTTGATGTGAATGGATGTCACCATAACAGATACAGAAAGGAACAGTTCCCTGAAAAAATCTAGAGCTAGCATGCTCATTTTATTCAGGGTTCCCACCCCATTCCATCTACCACTGCATTTACATGAATTTTATCCTTCCTTTTTTTATGTGTAATGAATAAATTAATGATTTAAAAAAAGATTAAAAAAAAGAGATTGCATTCACATTGAGCAATTTATTCAGCTGTTAAAATATTTCAGAATTTTTTAGATGCATCATTTCATTAAAATGACCTTGACTTTTCCATATGCCCTTTTAAGAATTTAGTATTGTAATGCTGCAACTAATGAAGAACTATTATTTACTTTGATGATAACCTCTTTTGTTTATTTAAATAATAAAATGTTTATCTTAGATTATAATTATTCAAAAAATATTTTAAAAATTAATACAATGTATATTATAATATTATATTATTTCATTCCTATTACAGTTACTATCTGTAAATACTGTATATACCAATTTGCCTCAAGCATTTTTTTCATGCACATAATTGAAAATGTTTTTATTCATAATTTTTTTATTCATAAGACGCATTCATTTCTTTGCCTGGTATGACTATAGGAACTCTGCAACTGTATAATTTTATAGTTTCATCGAATTCAAGTTTTATGTGAACTGTCCCTTTCCTGGTTAAATACTGCTACATTATTCAACACCACAAAATCGGGCTGTTAGTGATTTCAGTTCAGTGTTAGACTCTGCAGGATAACACACAGACGGAGAGCGAGAGAAAGGAGGGAGGGGAGTTAGTAAGGAGCAAACAGAGGGGCGTTCCTCCAGCAAGGGCTCCGCACTGACCGTCCTTCAGGCTCTCCTCCTCTGTGGCCGCCTGCGCGCTGGGGTCCACCTCCATGGTGAGGCCCATCTCCGCTTTGGGGCCCTCAACAGAACCGGAGCCGTTCAGCTCCGCCGTGGGGCTCTCTTGATCCTGCACCCTAGGGCACTGTGACTCAACCATGCCACAAATCAAAGGTCCATTACCGTCTGTGGTGACAGGGGATGGAGGACTGGGCTCTTTCTCTACGGTGCCGTTGCATGCTGGGTAAGGGTTAGTAGGCTCTGAGCCCTCGGTGCCGCTGTCGTAGGGGTTCACGGGGGTCTCGTCCTTGATCTGCTGCTGGAGGTCCAGGGTCTGCTCTTCCTCGGGGCCCTGGCTGTGACCGTTGATGGCGCCTCTGTGCTGAGACCAATCATCTGAGACGCCACCTGGGGTGGAAAAAAGTTGATTTCAACACAGTCTCAGAGTAAAAACACTGATGTGTCATGATGCAGTACTCTGACTCTCAAAAGCTGCAGCACCATAATTGATGAAGACAGCAGCTGGAAGCATGACTTTTTTAAAACGACTGGGATGTGGCTAGACTCAAAGAAGAGCAGCAGAGATTCTGCTACTTTACAGATATCTCACAAAAAAGCCTTGGGTGTTATTTAATAATGATAGAATTACTAATAGCATTAACAATGGCTTTAGATTTAGAATGAATGTATAAGAAAATGTAATTGGTGTTTGCCTATGATTAATGGTACTGTACTAAGATGTTGTTGATTGATGCAGAGCATTAATTGTTGCTAAGGTGTTCTGGGTGTGTTGCTATGGAGCACTTGATTTATCAAATATCTACCAACAAATCACTCTTATTAACCAGTTCTGTTTAGTGAGTCGAAAATGTAACCAATAAACAAACGACTGACTGTTTTGAGCTACTCCATTTAATAATGTTCTATATTTATTTATTTATTTATTCATATTTAAGAAAGAAATCCTTCCCTGAATGAACTGACTGAATCCATCACAGTGGTTTCTAAATCAACATCTAGTCCTGTGTTCAAATTTTATTTACACTGCATTGCAGTGATGGAATATGTAATATATTACAAAGCAGATGGATGGAAAAATTTATATATTTGCAGATACTAAATAATTTTTGTTCTTGAAATAAAGTTTAAAAAGTATATAAATATTAGATGAAAAACAAACTTAAACCAGAAATCTAGAAAATGAGAAATGTTGGCAACTAACGAAAATAAAAAATACTGAATACTAGACTAAGTATAAAATCTGAGACATAAAAACATATGCAAAATATTAATAAATACTACAACAATTTACAGATAATACTAAAATAGCACTGCCTGTTGTTCATGTTTAATGAAAAATGAATGTCTCTGTAATGTACTAAGATAGAAGGTTCCCTATATCTTTTGTATAGGTTGAACGACTTCTGATTTTTTTTAAAGTCGACTTTTATGTGATGACAGTCGAGTCGAAGTCAACTAGTCGCTGATGACGTCATTAATGAACAAATTAGTCTGGAGCTGTGATAAACACCTTGTGCACAGCTATGGCATATGACCCAGCGCTGCCCACACGGCTATTGCTCCTATAACAGCACCTTTTTATCAGTTCTTTTGTCTTTGAGTCGTTATGTTTCTCACAGATTTCTGCTCGTTCTAAATCAGATACAGATAAAGTAGCACAGTAAAGATTGCATTCATATGAATGCATTAATGAGAGTGATTGCGTGCCTGAATTAATTCTACCTGGCAGCATCTCTTTACTAGTAGTGGAGCAGTGGGATTTAGTTGTTAAGAAATATACGCTAGAACTTTTCAGTTTCTAAGCAATTTTATTGAGAAATCACAGAACAGTGTTGACAATACATTTCCGCGCTGAATGATTCTGTGCACGCGATCTGCGCGAGATGTAGGAGCTACTGTCTGTAATGTGTGTGCGTTACAGTGTAGCGGCGCATTAGATTAGAATGGCGATTAACTTTCCTACCTGTACAATAAGCGGTTTAAAACGTGCATTCTCCTGTTCAATTTCGAGCATCTCTCAAAAGCTGCAGCACCATAATTGATGAAGACAGCAGCTGGAAGCATGACTTTTTTAAAACGACTGGGATGTGGCTAGACTCAAAGAAGAGCAGCAGAGATTCTGCTACTTTACAGATATCTCACAAAAAAGCCTTGGGTGTTATTTAATAATGATAGAATTACTAATAGCATTAACAATGGCTTTAGATTTAGAATGAATGTATAAGAAAATGTAATTGGTGTTTGCCTATGATTAATGGTACTGTACTAAGATGTTGTTGATTGATGCAGAGCATTAATTGTTGCTAAGGTGTTCTGGGTGTGTTGCTATGGAGCACTTGATTTATCAAATATCTACCAACAAATCACTCTTATTAACCAGTTCTGTTTAGTGAGTCGAAAATGTAACCAATAAACAAACGACTGACTGTTTTGAGCTACTCCATTTAATAATGTTCTATATTTATTTATTTATTTATTCATATTTAAGAAAGAAATCCTTCCCTGAATGAACTGACTGAATCCATCACAGTGGTTTCTAAATCAACATCTAGTCCTGTGTTCAAATTTTATTTACACTGCATTGCAGTGATGGAATATGTAATATATTACAAAGCAGATGGATGGAAAAATTTATATATTTGCAGATACTAAATAATTTTTGTTCTTGAAATAAAGTTTAAAAAGTATATAAATATTAGATGAAAAACAAACTTAAACCAGAAATCTAGAAAATGAGAAATGTTGGCAACTAACGAAAATAAAAAATACTGAATACTAGACTAAGTATAAAATCTGAGACATAAAAACATATGCAAAATATTAATAAATACTACAACAATTTACAGATAATACTAAAATAGCACTGCCTGTTGTTCATGTTTAATGAAAAATGAATGTCTCTGTAATGTACTAAGATAGAAGGTTCCCTATATCTTTTGTATAGGTTGAACGACTTCTGATTTTTTTTAAAGTCGACTTTTATGTGATGACAGTCGAGTCGAAGTCAACTAGTCGCTGATGACGTCATTAATGAACAAATTAGTCTGGAGCTGTGATAAACACCTTGTGCACAGCTATGGCATATGACCCAGCGCTGCCCACACGGCTATTGCTCCTATAACAGCACCTTTTTATCAGTTCTTTTGTCTTTGAGTCGTTATGTTTCTCACAGATTTCTGCTCGTTCTAAATCAGATACAGATAAAGTAGCACAGTAAAGATTGCATTCATATGAATGCATTAATGAGAGTGATTGCGTGCCTGAATTAATTCTACCTGGCAGCATCTCTTTACTAGTAGTGGAGCAGTGGGATTTAGTTGTTAAGAAATATACGCTAGAACTTTTCAGTTTCTAAGCAATTTTATTGAGAAATCACAGAACAGTGTTGACAATACATTTCCGCGCTGAATGATTCTGTGCACGCGATCTGCGCGAGATGTAGGAGCTACTGTCTGTAATGTGTGTGCGTTACAGTGTAGCGGCGCATTAGATTAGAATGGCGATTAACTTTCCTACCTGTACAATAAGTGGTTTAAAACGTGCATCCTCCTGTTCAATTTCGAGCATCCAGTAATGTAATCTCACATGTCTTGTGGAGCGCTTTCAGAGTATGCATTTATTTGTCATTTTAACTGTTTGGAAACTGAGCGTAAAATGTGGAAGTCCTTCAAAGATTTCTTATCCTGTTGCGCCCTCTATAGGACAAGCGACTAGTCGACCTCAAGCTTAAAGCGTCATGGCAGAGCATTGAAGTCGACTAGTCGATGCAACCCCTAATTATTTGCAGCATTAACTTAACAGAATCTCTTTTATTTGCACACTGTAACTGAAATACACCCAAATGATTCAGAATCAAAGTGAATAAAAGTCAGAATCCAATGAAGAAGCTTGTGAACTGAAATCTAATCGGTTCTATAGCTTACTGATGTCTTGCTCTAACAGTACTAATAATCCCGCGTTTAGCTGATGCTCGCTCACCCGGTGTGGCCTCGGCTGTGATGTCTTGCAGTGTGTGACTGGCGGGGACTGACGGGGTGCTGTCGGGCGTCTCCGTTTCATCCTCCTCTTCCTCTTCTCCTCCCTCAGGGCCTTTCTCCAGCCCCTCGATCTCCAGAATCCTCTTCTCCAAGAGCTCAGCCTGACGCTTCTGTTTCTTCTTCATCTTTTTCTTCTTGTTCTTGGACATTTTGCCCATCTGAAGAGGAGAATCTTTTAGCTTTTCTATGAAAATTTATTAATTTTTATATGTGAATGTGCTACAGATGAAACATCATGGAAGATGCCCCAGAACTCATCTCTGACGAACACTTACTTGTTTTGGGGCCGGAGCTGTACTCACTGCAATGGAGGAAGATGAAAAGAGAAGACAACATCAGCATCTTGTTGTGCACTATCAACATCATTTTTCACTTGCTGCACAGAGTTCAAAAGCAGTGCACAGAGAATGTGTCATCCTTCAGTTGTTCAGAGGACCACATGAGTCACTGCTCTCCATTTTGAAACATCCCGCAGACTTTACGTCACTCTGCATAATGTCTCAATGGAGATGTTCTATGCTGACGTGTCAGAAGAGGTGAATGGATGTGAAGTTACAGCTATATAAACCAGCAAATAATACTGTACACAACAGAACAATTATAAACACTCTGACCCAGTCTAAATGCTAAATACAGGGATTTTGATCAATGAATTCCTAGTTATTTGTGATTTCTAGCAAATTACATATTTGTATTAATTATTTAAGTAGTATTTACAATAAATATTCTATAATTATTCTATCATTTATGTTTATGCAGTATTTATGCAATTGTAATTGCGGTATAAATACATTCATGCCACCAATGAGCTGCAATAAACTGTCTGTAAATATACAGTGGGTACGGAAAGTATTCAGACCCCCTTAAATTTTTCACTCTGTTATATTGCAGCCATTTGCTAAAATCATTTAAGTTAATTTTTTTTCCTCATTAATGTACACACAGCACCCCATATTGACAGAAAAACACAGAATTGTTGACATTTTTGCAGATTTATTAAAAAAAAAAAACTGAAATATCACATGGTCCTAAGTATTCAGACCCTTTGCTCAGTATTTAGTAGAAGTTAACAAATGATTTTAGCAAGTGGCTGCAATATAACAAATAGTGAAAAATTTAAGGGGGTCTGAATACTTTCCGTACCCACTGTATAAATAAATACTAGGGCTGTCAAAATGGCTAAAAACTAAATTAGAATTTTGTACTTAAATACTATCAATATTTGAATTACCGTATTGGCCCGAATATAAGACGACCCTGATTATAAGACGACCCACCTTTTTCCAGATGTACCTTTTGGAAAAAGGCTTTTTAAAAAACAAATCTTGTTTTTTCTCAGTAAAACACATTTTGTCTTCAATTATTTTCATATTGCATATTTTTCCTATTTTAATTTTTGTTTTGAAAGTATAGTAAAAACTGGCCAAATGTACCAACAATCACATTTAAAAAAATATACACTTTTTGATATACCATTAAAAAAAAAAAAAAACAGGTAGCCCATCTGAATTAGGACATTTAGGCTATCCACCTAATAGTAGCCTACTAAAATCTTATTAACAGTAGAAGTTAAATCTTACTGTAGTCTTCCAATCTGGGTACTGTCTTACGTTTTAAAATCACAAAGGGAGTTTGGTCCCATCAGGCTAACGTGACAGTCACGACTCATGCAGCTGTAAGGTTTTATTTTTCTATCGTTTTTACTTGCGATCTTTTACGTCACGCATTACATTACATATTGCATGGCACACTCGTTTTATGCGTATTTGGCGCCACCTATTGTTGTGGGTGTATTATTGACATGTCAAAGTCTAGACCCTGAATATAAGACGACCGTGTTTTTTCAGATGTATTTCCAAGAAAAAAAACATTGTCTTATATTCGGGTCAATACGGTATATTCAAATTTAAAAGGCATAATTTCAGTTAGGGGGGAAAAAAGCTTTTGGCTTCTCTCCTGAGGCCACAAGAGGGCGCATCGAACAAAATATTATGCACGTTTCTTCAAAGCATAATAAAATAACACGACTATCTTTGAAAAAAGGTTTAAAATTATTTTTATAAACCTTATATAATTAAAGTTGCTTAAACAATTAGAAACAAAACAGAATCATGTTTAATACAAAGGACCGAAAACCAATCACAAAGACTAGTTTCTTCATTTAAAAACTTGAGATGCAGTAGAGTGGGGAAAAACCGCCATAAAGTCTTGAGCCATGTTTTTAAGAAGTTGAACTTACATTCATTTTACATGGCTTTCTAAACATGCGGCTCTCTTGTGTGTCTCAAGAGTGCAACGCTGATAGATGCCCCTCTAGAAAATGTGATAGATATGCGTTCTGTGTGAACGGTTTGGTTTCGGTTTTGACGTAAACATCTCCGCACTGATGTTCTTATTTCCCACAATATTTTGAATGAACAACGTAGCAGCGCCGCATCTAGTGGGTTCAACTGGATAGGCTAACAAAAGCATTAAAATGCAATGACACTTACATCGTCATTGCATCTCGTGCACCACTGATAAGCCTGACTGATGTACACCTAAAGTTCGAATGCAACGTTTTTCCATTCGAATGTGGATTTTTATTTTAAATTCGATGAATATTCGACATTAAACATTTTTTGACAGCCCTAATAAATACCAATTCAGATAAAGAAAAAAAAAAATCATGGTCATGGTAGCCTAAATATTTTTTGTGTAATACATTGGCAAATCAAATCAAATGTTTCTTTCTAAAGCTACTTTTTGTAATGTCTATTTGATGCTTTTCTCATTTGACACAATAATGACCGTAAATTATATTTTGGGGGTAGTTTCTCAGCCAAATCTGATGTGTGATTAATTTGCAATTAATATAATTAAACACCACATTGTGTAATTAGATTTTTTTTTTAAGTATTGTTTGACAGCCCTAATAAATATTTAATGCAAAATATATTATAACCCAATGAACACTGCTAGAAAACATTTTTAATAACTGGCCAGTTCTATTGTAGATAATAAAGCTGTCTACTAGGGTTGAGAAATAACACAGACCTCCCGATTCGACATTACAACAATATTTAACTGCTAATTCAATATGTACTGTGATTTAAGTATTTTTTATGCATTTGGATTATTGTGATGTTTTTATCAGCTGTTTGGACTCTCATTCTGACGGCACCCATTCACTGCAGAGGATCCATTGGTGAGCAAGTGATGTAATGCTACATTTCTCCAAATCTGTTCTGATGAAGAAACAAACTCATCTAAATATTGGATGGCCTGAGGATGAGTACATTTCCAGCTAATTTTCATTTTTGAGTGAACCGTTCCTTTAATAACAACAACAACATAAACATCTGCAGGCTTCTTTAGCCATCATTTACGCTTCAAGACTTTCATTTTGATGTATTATATGCTTGTCCCATCTGTTAACAATCCCTAAATAATCTCAATGATCTGAGAGGAGGGCTTGCCGTCACCTGCGGATCCAGAAGGGGGAGGAGCTCCAGATTTTTGCCACTCCGTGGCCTCCGCAGCCAGTCTCTTGACATACGCCTCATTCACGTCCATCAGGATGTTCTCTGGCTTTATATCAGTGTGAATGATCTTACACTTGGTGTGCAGGTAGTCCAGGCCTTGCAAAACCTACGCAGAGAAAATTGTTGTTTGACCTGCTGTAAACCACATCAAATGATAATGAATGGAAAATAAGTACCTGTCGAATAATGCTCTTGACACATGGCAGCGGCAGGCCCTGGTAGTTGGACTTGATAATGCACTTTAGCAGATGGTGGCCGAGAACTTCAAACACCATACACACATCTGACAGCGCATGTTAAAGGGAAATGATGGAGAACAAAAGTCCAGCCAAGAGCTCCAGCTCATTACGAGCTGGTAGGAGATCGAGCGGCAGCTGAAAGCTATGGAGTGCACTAGAAAAACACCTGTGGATCCCTCAGTAAACGAAAGGCCATCTGTACAATAAACAGCCTCACTGAAAGGATACGGGTTCCGTTCACGCCCGAGATCTTGAAGTCGTCCAATAACTGCACCACTTTCTCCCTGCTGGGATCATTCTGGTCTGTGTTCCTGACCTGAATCCACCAGATGGGGATGGGGAAAGAAATAACTCAGGCCTCGGACAGTTTTACAGACGCTCTACATTTCGAAACCATTTTCTTTGGTTTATAACAAAATAAACCGTGTTTTCATTTGATGAAACCACTTTCCCTCGGGGCATGTGGATATACCTGGCTTTCATTACTTTCCCACCACATTGTGGCATGCTGTCAAATTCACCTGACACTAAATGATCTCGCGAATAATTCATCGTAATGGTTTCTATGGCAGCGCGGGTGTCGGGGTAACTCACCGCTCTCAGGAGCTTGATCTCATCGAGTGCTGTTTCAGTGTAGTGCTCTGCGCTCTTAACCACTTTCATGGCCACAAAACGCTTCCCTCTGCAATCAAAACAATAAATTACCTCTCAGTACACATGCTTGATTTATAAATAGTAATGCAGGAAGAAAAAAAACAAACAAAAAAACAGACAGGTAAGGGAACGTACTGTATGTCCCAAGCAAGCCAAACAGTGGAAAAATGACCCCATCCCAGCTTGCGGATTACGTGGTAACGTCCGTTGAACAGGTCGCCTATTTTCACATGGTGATAACCACCTAGAAGAAGAGTTTTTGGCAACAAAACATCTGGAATTATTTTAAAACCAGGGTTCAAAATTAACACCGTCCAGATGTATTCATTTATTCAAAAATACAATTTATTAAAAACAAAGTTCATACATAAAGACTTAAATACACTATTGAATAGTTTGGCATAATCTTTAACTACTGTTTCTTATAAAAGGGCTTAAAGGGTTAGTTCACCCAAAAATTAAAATTAGCCCATAAATTACACACCCTCAAGTCATCCTAGGTGTATATGACTTTCTTCTTTCAGACGAATCCAGTCGGAGTTATATTAAAAATTGTCTTTGATCTTTCAAGCTGTTTAATGCCACTCAGCGGGTGTTGCATGCATCAGTCCAAAAGAACTTGAATAAAAAGCGCCCATCCATAAAAAAAAGTGTCTCACACGGCTCTGGGGTGTACATTAAAGTGATTATTACGTTTTGAATATGGATATTTTTCTTACAAAAACGCATCGATTCGCTACAGAAGGCCTTTGTTCACCCCCCGGAGCCGTGTGAGACACTTTTTTTATGGATGGCAACGGTCACTAATTAGAAGTACATAACGAGGATTTGTAAAGAAGAATGTCGGAGGATTTCGATATAAGCCAAGAGGAGACTGGTTTTCCTTTGCTAAAGGAAGGAAACTTTGCTTCCTTTGCTCCTGTTAACAAACGTTGGTTTTCACGAGACTCACCGGAGCGTGCGCAACGCCGACCTCATACGTCATCCGCCCGGAGCTGCTTCCGTGTAGGACTGTTGGTGCAAGCTACATTAAAGTGGATTATTACGTTTTGAATATGGAAATTTTTCTTACAAAAACGCATCGATTCGCTACAAGAGGCCTTTTTTCACCCCCGGAGCCGTGTGAGACACTTTTTTTTAATGGATGGGCGCTTTTTATTTAACTTCTTTTGGACTGATGCATGCAACACCCGCTGAGTGGCATTAAACAGCTTGAAAGATCAAAGACTATTCTTTATATAACTCCGACTGGATTTGTCTGAAAGAAGAAAGTCATATACACCTAGGATGACTTGAGGGTAATTTTCATTTTTGGGTGAACTAACCCTTTCATGTATAAAAAAAATAAAAATAAAATATTTTTAAGTCATGTGGTGCAACCAACAGGCAGAAACATGTATGGGAAAAAGGTCAAACAGGGAAGAGAGGACCACTATTCTCCGAAGAGTATTCACAGGAGTGCACATAAGTGGTGCACCAAAATAAAACAAATAAGTTCACACCACTGATTTGCTGCCGGTTTCAGAGCAAAACGCAAAACTGTGACATTTCATCCACAGCTTCACTGCAACGCTAAAACTTGCAGTGCATATATTTACTTGCCGGCAACCCGCCAAAATAAAAGCTTGCTGATTTAAGGTTTGAAAATTCATTCAGAAAATGAAAAGGTATAAAAGAGAACAATGAAATTGTAAATATCAGCATTGTATTTTTAAGTGCACTATAAAATAACTATTTTTATTTTAAAATATAATAGTATTATCACACTTTATCATATTGTTTGTTTTTATAAAAAACTAAATAAATCAAGGGCAATAATATTATTATTACTACTACCATTAATTTATTTTTTATAGTTATATATAATGGGTCGCAGTGTGAGCACCAAACCAAATCTCCAGGCGCTCTCATGAAAACCAGACTGAAAAACGTATGCGCACCCCTGGTTATTCATGTTGTAAAATGTAATGTGGTCCAACTCCCCAAAAATGTAATTAGAGTTACGAATTAACTATTCAAAATCTGTTCACTCATTTGTATATCAAACTAATTTTCAGAGAAACAAACACACCATCTATTATAACTAAACTTGGGATTTGATCAAATGCATATTGTTTTTTAAATTATTTAAGACTGAGGATTATTTCTTTTTTGATTTGAGAAAAAAAAATTCAGATAAAAATTGCAACTGTGATTTAATGTGTGTGTCTTGGCAATATAAATTATACTGTGATTATATATCAGCATGACTATAAAATAATGGTAATAATCGTATTATGATAATGATTATTATTAAATTAAAATATTAAATTAAATAGTAGCAACAGAAGTATTTCACTGTAATATAATAAAATCTAGAATTTTATAAAAACAATATCGTACTTTATAATAATACTAATATTGTCTTAATATCTTCCAAAACAAGTTTTTATTTTTGGCAGAAAAACTCAGGGATCAGGTTTCTCATTTGTTGGCAACAGGTTTATAAATGCTCCTTATTACAAATCTTTTGAAATGTTCCCAAATGCACGTTATGAGCGACTCAAACTCAGCAGAAACAGAGATGGAGTTTGTGTGGAGTACGAACTGAGCTGCTGAAAACACTGCATCATGAGCTGCTTGCACGCAACAAGATAAGTGCTGCGCTTCACTCTGAAACGCACAGTGCTTATATTAAATTAAATCGCTGCATTTGCAATTTAATAATCCCACGTATAGTGATTCCGATTTTATTTTGAATAATTGCTCAGCCCAAATGGCCAAGTATGGCAAAAAATAATGCTGGATCCTGTTTACAATGCATATGCTTTCACTATACACATGAATCTCTCCCCGTACTATGATCACAGGACTCCTACCCTTGCAGTAATCATTAGGATCCTCTTGTTCCTCATCATCTGAACCCAAGATCTCCTCATCTTGCTCCTGCAGTGAGTCAGGCTGCTGTGCGGCTCCCCTCGGGTGGGGATCAGGCCTGGAGAAAGACAGCTTATCTTTAGAAAACAGATGCAACAACAGCCGAGTAGCAACCACAACCCCTGGCCAAATGTCTTCATACATCTCATTCTAGATGTGCTAGTTACAGGAACGCAGCCAAATATTATCCTAAGCCTTTCAAATGCTGTTATTTGCAACTATTTGAAATCCTTTGTGGGGTTAGCTGCGTTTACAATTTAATACCACCATTATCTTGCTATTGCACCATATAATCTATGAATGGCCACTGGGCTTCTCTACTGAGAGGGTCAGACATTAATGAAACCAATCAATCAGTGCAGGTGCAATGTTAAACTGGAGGAAGTGCAGCTATATTGCAGAGTTAGAGAGACGGTCTTCGCTGGTTCACTGTAGCTCAGCGGGAGCCGTGAAGGAAATTCATAAACGGCGTCAAGCTGAGAGAAATCATAAAGCATTCGCTGCAGCAAACGTAAAGCGACAGTTCACACAAAAATGAAAATTCTGCCATTATTTACTCACCCTCATGTTGTTCCAAACCTGTATGACTTTCTATCTTATATGAAACAAAATAATATTTTGGGGGGGGACAGTCTGTCCATACATTGGACCCCATTGACTGATTATCGTTAGCATAAGGCAAGATACTGCTTTAACAGGCAAGCACGGATATGGTTAACACTTTATATACATGATTTTAAAATACCACATCAATTCCTAATCACTATTCTAATCCTATTTTGCAAATGCAATAAAAAGACAAAGTATACATCTGAATATGTGATTAAATGCATTCAGCATTTTAGTCATATATATATATCCTGTCACCATGTCAAGGTATGTTGGTCAATTAGGGATTTCAGCCCAAAAAAATAGGGAATGTGGTAAGATTCGAATAAGACCAGATGTACGCTGTACAATTCTGCCAATCTGATAGTTTTAATTATAGACGGGTGATGCATTAATTCTACCTGCATTGTGTCTAAATATCTCTTTGACCTTTTCGATATCATGCTACTCCCCGTGTTATTTCTATTGGTTGGCTGCACCAGCAGCGGGCATTAATGCGATTAGATATGCAGCTTTGTGCCGTTCCTGCTGATGAGTTTGCCTGCTGCGTAGCGTAATCTCTCTGAAGCAACTGGCAATTTTCTGCATCCTAAACTGGGCTCTGAACTGCAGCATGGATGTTCGAAACAAGTCCGAAATAGCATAAGCCTTTACAAGGACACTTTCTGAATTAGTCGTTCTCAGATACAGCTTCAGAACAATACGTAAAGAGTGTCTGAAGCAGTTGGTTAAATGCAGCGAGTTATTAAACATGTATGTTTTTGCTGCTGCAGATCAGGTTTCTTTTTGTTGGTTTAGTGTAATTTTAACATTTTAAAGCTGTATGTCCAAATCTGGCCAAACGCAACAGACTAAGAGGGAAATGAAAAATACGCATCTGCACGAATTATGAATAATAAATGCAGTTAAACAGAACAGCCTGACACTGGAGCAGAGAAAAGCTTTTTCCCACAAATTCCAGGCATCCCCCCCCCACACACACACACGTTTAGATTGCTCCTCTAAACATGCAACAGTTTAATTGAGAAGCTGTTATCTCTGTCTGCTTGCCAACTGAATCAATTTTGCGCTTCGTGCGTCAGTGAGTGTTTCAATAATGAAGGTGACACCAGCGTCTACTTCAGATCCCGGGGATTTAAGGTTTTTGCTTGAAACAAGCTAACTTTGCAGTTTGCACAGACACTCCACATATTCTAATGAACAAGCTATTAGTGGAAACGATTGTGTGCTATGGGCTGAACATGGTGGGTGTTACACCAGAAAAAAATTAATTTAGCCAGATCCCAGATAATAAGAGGCTGTGCTAGTGGGAGTTAATCAGTGGAAGTGTGTGTGAATGCTACGCTGGTCTGGGGGGAGAGCTGTATGTACACACACACACACACAAGTGCCCATGGCTCAGAGCAGAGCAGATGTTGAAACACAGCAGCCCTGCCATCCACTACCGCTCTCATGTGAAGGGAAAAGCGATATAGCGAATATTCAGTTATTCACTATATATTATTTTTGGTGGAAATATCAAATTAAGCAAGTGTGTTTTTACTTGACTTTTAATTTGGCCATTAAAGTCGGCGTGAATCTTAAATATTTTCCTCCTATTGTGACATACAGCATATGCAAGTGAACGGCTTCTCAAATGAGGGTGGAACTTGACTGTCCATGCGGATTGATTGGATTGATGTCCTTTGCTAACAGCTGGGATATCATGTGAGTGTCAGTCCTCGTGCTGGTGCACACATCTAGGGCTGAAACAACACATCGAGGATGTCGATTTGTATGGAGTGCATCGATGCGCCGCACTCTTTATATCAGGGTTGCAGTGGTATACCAGTCTCACTGTATATCCATGACCCTGATGCCGGTTGTCCTTCCTTGCACCACTTTTGGCAGGTACCACAACCTTGCTGTTTTATAGATGCTCTGACCAGTCGTCAGTTCCAACACATGAAATTTGAGAACTGAGTGTTAGTTGCTGCCTAATATATACCACCCCTTGACAGGTGCCATTGTAACGATATAATCAATGTTATTCATCTGTCAGTAGGGATGTAACGATTAACCGCGAGCCGGTTGAAAATTGAGTCAAATATGTGACGATTCAAATCGCGATTCAGTTAGGTGTAGAAGTTTATATGAATGTATGTCTGAGGGGAACTTACTGTCTTTAGGAAATGTTTAGATAGTATTTTTTTTTTTAATCTTGCCTCTGTATAATGCATATTAAAGTTCATAAGTGCAGCGCCGTTTCGTTTACAGCGGAAACGCTTTAAGCGCCACCTACTGGCAGAGAGTGAATCTGCGTCTCATTCAGCTCGTCTGCCGTTTCTGTTTCATGCAGATATTTATGTATAGTTTCACAAAACTGAAGTCAAACCACTCTGTTTTTGCGTCAAATTTCGAAATTATACAATGTAATTTAGATTTAGAAACTGCTCATGTTGCAGATTTGCAGCATCTTTGTTTGGATCATGATTAAAATGCAGCGGTTGCCTCTAATTTTAAATGGAAAGAGCACAAAGCCTTATTTTGTTTATATGATGAGATTTATTTTATTTGTTACTTATTTATTTGATTTGGGGCTTGTTTTAAAATGTCTATTTAGTTTTGTTATTTACATTTTGTTATTTAGCAGATGCTTTTATCCAAAGCGACTTACAAACGAGGACAATAGAAGCAATCAAAACCAACAAAAGAGCAATAATTTACAAGTGCTAAATTAGTATAATATTACAGTGTTATATTTCAATTTCACAAAGAAACGTGCAGCATTTTGTCCAAGCAATAATAAAAGGACACATTTAATTTATAATTGGTCTTAAATCTCATTTTGTAAAAGAAATCGTGAATTGAATCGTGAAAGCAAAATCGTAAATCGAATCGAATTGCGAGTTGAGTGAATCGTTACATCCCTACCTGTCAGTAGTTTTAACGTTGAGGCTGATCGGTGTAAATACACACACTGAATGGTTCCGATGATGGATTGAAAAAGCATTTTCAGAGTAAATATATAAAAATAAATCTCTCACTATTAAATCTATCACCTATTACCACGCTGTATAAGTGACTACTCATCTGGGAAACCCATGTTTCCTACACAGCTGTGCTCCTGTCCTGCCTCTCTGCAGTTTTCAAGAGCAAGCTGTTAAAATAATTCCCCATTACACTTTTTTTGAATATTAGCTTTCATTATTAGCATTTTTTAGTGTAATGTAGCTGCCTTTAAATGTAAACTATCTGCAAAGTTGTGAAGCTGACAGTGCACAGTAAATAAAGTTATTGTCTCTCAAAAAAGAATAGACTCGGAATCGCCTAAATTCCAATCCCACTTCAGTGACGGCTACACGTCACAGGGTAACACATTTGCATAATGCCCGCCTATATTTTACGTTTCCGACAAACTCTCGTAAAAACCTGATCAAGTGCCAGAAATAACACATACAAAACCAATTTGACTATCACGGTTTCGCTTCTAGAAAGAGTGTGATGACAAAAGAAACTTCTTACAAAATCATTCAAAAAAGTTCAAACAATTCAAAGACGGATGCATTCATTAAAAGATAATGACGAGAGCAGCAATCTGAGAGCCGACGCTGATGAATACTGAGAGATCACTGCAAACATAACACTCTGCACAGCAGTTAATGAGACAAGCCACTGAATTAAAGCACAAGTTAAAGACTTCACATCATTATGCTTTTGTTTTTAAGTGGTATATAATGTGCAATAGAGATTTAGCTGTACCGTTCATACCATGCTAGATACATTCATGTGGCAATCAGTGGGCATGACCTTACAATATGTACATGTGAGAGTGACGCGAAAACAGAGCAGAACATGTCTTGAACAAGGAAGAGCTGAAGTAGTTTTCAGGAATAACGTGATACAGAGTTTAGTTATCTGGAGTTGCCAAGCAATGTCGCAAATGACTGCAGTAATATAGAACTCAAGAGACGTGTAGTCATGGGTGAAGATGCACTTCATGCCCAAAAGTATGTGGGACACATTGACACCACACCCATGTGTGCTTGTTGAAGCACATTTGGGTTTAGAGTTCAAAAACATGGGCATTAGTAGGTAGTATTTCCTCCTATTCTGGAAAAACTTTCAACTAGACGTTCCAACATGGATTTGCTCCCATTCAGACACAAGAGCCAGAACTGTTCTGTTGTGGGAAGGATGGGGAAAAGACAAAACTTTGCCTACTAAGATGTGAAACCCAGATGTCTGGAGAGATTGTGGGCGGTCCTATTTTGTACTGTTGTCAGCACAAAGCAGTCGACATACCAGAATGCCTTGTATTTCTTTAGTGTCAGACTTAAGTATTCGCTTACCCTTTGAGTAATGTGTGGATAGGACATTGGTCATTATGTTATTTTTGTCTATTGATGACCTAAGGCGTATTCGTTCAAAGAACAAATATTCACCACAACCAAGACTGAGAATTTATGAGAAACATTGCTGCTTGATTTCATTTTTGCTTCCAGGTTTGTTTTAATTTTGGAGAGTATGTCGATTTTTAGTAGTGTTTACTTAAGGAGCCACTTTAAAGGTGCCATTAGTGTGATTGAGAAGAAATGCAAAAACTCTGTACCTCAGACTGGTTTTTCAAACAAACACTCTCCCATTGGTGGGACATACAGATAGTGCCGCCCCCAACTCACACCATTGACAAAGAGGGGCAGAATTTATGGTCATTTATGGTCAGTAAATGCATGACATGCATTTACTGACCATAATAAGACTATAATGCAAAGTTAAGCACTGAAGACTCTAAATAACGATTACAATTCTCAGTTTCTCTGAATGATGGATGATCACTGAGGTTGCAGAACTCTCCGAGATTCAAGACGTCAAAGTCAATTGAGGTTTGTTCGGTGAGTTTTGTGGCAGCTCCTGCTTGGAATGCAAAAGACAAATTCATGGATATCTAAGAGGACAGGACAAACCTTTTTTTGGATGGTATACAGAAAGTCTGGAACACAAAGGACCTGCATGTGTGACACATCGATTGTTCAGACAAGAAACGTTTAGAAGTTTAAGAGACATCAGACCAATGAATCCTCTAATTCAGCTCTCAATCGTTGTCCTTTGAGTAACCCAGACTGCTCATTTTAGATTCCAGAACCACTGTTTTACTTGATGCCATTAGTCCTTTCAAGAACATTGATTAAAAATTAAGATGAGGAATCATTCATCTGGTTGTTTAAGCTGGCAGGAAGCAATAGAGAGGGATGTAATCTACTGTTAAACACGCCATTTAAATTCTGCTTAATCTCAAGTCTACGGCGTATTGTTTTTAGCCTCAGACGGCACGCCTACGGACCGTCTGATACATGCTGCACACACAAATGACAAGAGCTTTCAAAATCAGAAGAATGAATCCAATGCAAACTGTCAAGAACTGTCTCGGTCATATTTCACCTCAAAATAACAGAAAAAAATAAGATTTTGCTTAAAGCATCATTTTTTTATACGACATCGTTTGGTTGACATTTTTATGACACTTACCACTTATTCTCAGTTGTCTAATGCTATAAGGTTGTAAATGATTACTTTATGATTGATTAATTGCTGTTAATAAATTAATCGATTTACCTTATCGTGTAACATTCAACAGACAGCATACAAGACTGACCCTGGAGCATGTTAATATGTTGATATATGTTAACCCATGACAAACCCCCTTCTTTATGCCTTAAACACACATTTTGTTAGAATTCAGTAATTAATGTTACCTGCATTCATTAATGTTTACTTTAAATTAAACGTAAATAAAGTTAGAGAGTAAAACTAGAACTACTGCACAGTAAACAAGTTATAATTTAAAGTCGGAAAAGTTGTTCAATTCATAAAATAAATCCTAGTAAAAAAGACTGCCATCTGTATTTTCTATATACACTATATCACTAATAATACCAAACAACCAATCTAATAAAATGCTCTTGAATTGCCATTTATAAATTGAGAAAACTACAAATAAGTATATATTTCTGTAAAATTGATATTTCCATTGCAGTCATAAATGTGTTAAGAGAGGGTCTGTATGTATTTGTGTTCATGATTAATTGATCATTCATTTTAAATTGATTACAAAAATCCCTACATGTTTCCCCCCTCTTTTTCTTTAACCGTTCATTCTGCCATTTATGCTATAGTGTGCACAGGTTTTTACCAGACCACCTGGAAACAAAGGGATGTTTACTAAGTATCAGCTCAGTCCATTGAGTACTTCAGAGGAAGAACCAGTCGCTTGTGTAGAGTAAGTTTATGAGTCTTTGAAATTGGCTTTACTATAGAACCAGGCTTCAATCTCAAATGTGATTACATCACAGGTAATGGGTGGTCAAAGAGGTTGCATCAAAGAGGTTATTTTCTTATCGCCTCATCCAGATCCCGTCTATGAATCACATTTCCATAATTCCCTCCATTACTTTAAGTTGTTTTTCAGGGAAGGAGGCTTCTATTAAAAGCCTCAAGCCTTAGCAACCAGCTTGGACTACTCATCTGAACCAAAACTTCACCTCCCGAGCCTCTTAACACATTCAGCGAGAGAAAAACAAGAGGGCTGTGTGTCTGTGCATGAGTGTTGGTCCGTGTGATCGTCCGTGAGTGGGAGGGAGAAACGTTTGGCACACAGAGAGTTAAATTCACTCTTAATACAGAGCTCAGCCTTCAGAACTTCTCCAGCCCACACAACAAACCACAACACGTCTGGCATTCTCTTGTCTTGTGTCAGAGTGCTCATGCATGCATCAAAACAATCTGCTCTTCCAGTAACCCGGCTCTGAAAACCGTGCTTCCATTGTTTTCACTCATGTGCGAGCTGCATTGCAGCATCAGAGCCCAAAGCAAAGGAAGGTTGTTTAAATCGATTTCATTTAGTGCAAAACCTGTCCCGTGTGGCCTTTCCCACCTGTGGTTTTGCTCGGGTAACATTCTTCTGATTGCACTGATGTTGACGTCAGTAGAGAAACTTGGCGACTTCACCCACCATTGCAGTGGCTTTTTCATTAGGGTCCAGCTTGATCGTATACGGCTGCAGCACAGCGTGCATTCAACACGTCTCCCTCGCTTTCATCTCCTCTCTGCCACGAGTCATCTCAGTCAGACTCTTTAGGAAAGCTGGATTCAATCTGAAAACTTCACACAGAGTGTGTCCACCATGTGTTTTTAAACAGCACTTTCAAGGACACACGTGCATGTCTTTTGAGAGTTTGATCGACTCAGAAAGATGCATGTTAGAGCCACAACATCAGAACTTTAATGATGAATCACTGCACTAGGGATGTATGACGCAAATTTCTCACATTTTGGGAAACTGTTTCTATTCAGGTTGGTAAATATTGTTATAAGGAAATACTTATAATTTATATCAGTATTGGTATTATCCAGTATTATACTATATGTACAAAGAAAATCAGAGTTGCAACAGTACTTTCGGCAGCAAATAATTGTTTAATTAAATGCACAGATATACAATTTACATACATTGTATGAATATATTTTTGAATAGTAGACTTTCTGCAAAAGATTTGCATAATGAAATATTTATGCATATATATTTTTCTTCTTTTCATCATAAAACATTATATGAATATATTTTTGAATAGTTTTTCTGCTAAATATTTGCATAGTGAAATAGCCTTTATACATATTTTTTCTTTTCATTACATCAATAAAACATTGTATGAATATATTTTAACTAGTAGTTTTAATGCTAAATATTTGAATAACTTTTTTTTTCAAACATTGCATGAATATATTTTTGAATTGCAGCTTTGCTGCTAAATATCGGTATAATTAAACATCATGATACTATAATATTACACTATACATTTCTGTCTTTTATTTATACAAATAACGTATGTTCTCATTATACAAATCCTTATCTACAGAACTACTGTTCTCATTCAACCTCATTTTTAAAATGTGCATAAACTGTAAGTTCCTAATATTTTCTAATTTGTAATAACCCTTATCGTTCATTTCAGTTATATAATTTTAAAGAGTCCTTCCATTATTTTCCTTCTGAAGCTCGACACAAGCAACTACATTAAACTACATTCACCAATCTGTCAAATCACTCTCAATCAGCTCTCAAACACATGGCGCACCAGACACGCGCTGAAGAGCCACCGCAGACGCAAACAGAGGTGCACTTTGCTTCTTACCTACAAGATGCGCGGATGCCCATGAGAGACAGTGCTAATGAAGGCAACAGAGGCTGGCAGGCCAGAGACAGAGCCATGTACCAGAGGCAGAGGAGGGCCACCTCAGTGCACACAGATGCACAGTGAGGCTGAATGCTGAGGAGCTCGATCCCTCCCTCTCCCGCTCTCTCTGCCTCCGTCAGCAACAAGAGCCCGCCCTTCCTTCTGTGCCATGTGCTCTGATTGGCTGAGGAAAGCTAGCACTGCATTGCAGGTAAAAAGCACTGCCGCCTCCTCATTTCTCCTTCATAACGCGATGCGTTCTGCCATCACTCGTCCCATCTGCTCTCTCTCTAAATACAGCAGCAAAGGCAGCCAGCTCACAAGACGGCGGGTTAGACACTCTCTTGCTCATAAGATCTGTGTCTCAGTCTAAACAAGCCTCTTTATAACCTTATTAGTGATGGCAGGTAAGCAGCAGTGAGTCATGGAGAGAGAGAGAGAGAGAGAGAGAGAGAGAGAGAGAGAGAGAGAGAGAGAGAGAGAGAGACTCTCTTTATGTAAGAGGGTACTCAACTCAATTAATTACTCTTGTCTCTCGCCCCTCTGAGACGTGCACTACTACATGAGAGCTACTCAAATGAAAAATCTCAAATGAAAGACCCCAATCTATCATTTTAATGGTTTAATATGGAAGTAAAATAAGTAATTTATTCACAAAAACTGATGTGCTGAAATGGAGCCAGTGGTAAATACAAGTTATGATTATCAGAGCCAGAATATATGCAGACAAGCTGATTAAACACGAAAGCTCTGTTCAACGCCTTCACGGTTACTTTTTTCTCCATGTAGTTTACATGTAGCGACTTTCTCTACCGCAAAGGCGATGATAAACGATATTCTCCACGATGCTGATGTACAGATCAAACATCTGAGGAAGAGATATAGTGCTCTTGGTTGCTTAGTTTCCTTAACTTTATATCATTGTGTGACGCTGTGTGCTGTATTACAAGTAGTGGTCGACCGATATATCGGCCGATATTGGGCATTTTTTCAAATATCGGCATTGCCCGATAAGCTTTTCTGCTTGGCTGATGTGTTCGAGGCAGGACTTTTATTTTGACAGCGCGAAACTCTCCAGTTGATCCCACAAACGCCGATCTCTATCGTTAGTTAGATCTGACACTTCTGCATGAGCTCTCAACTAATGATTCACCGGAGCTTCGCAAGGACCGCCTCCCTCATTTCCATGTTGCACACGGAAAAGTAAAAAGACATAAATTAATTTAAAAAACTGAAATAAACACGTGGGAATAAATAAATATAAAAAATAAATAAATGCGTGAATAAATACATTTATAAATAAATACATAAATAAATGAGCGAATAAGTAAATGCAATTTTCAAAGAATAAAAATAAAAGTAAAAATAAATGCATAAAATAATATAATACATAAAGGGAAAAAAAGTAATAAAAAATAAAATCAGAGTAAAATTTTATTATAAATGACATGAAAAAGTCATTTATCTTTATTTATTTTCCTGCTATTTTATCTATCTATCTATCTATCTATTTATTTTTAATTTCTGCAGGTTTGGTCCTCCATACAGTACACTTACATCTCTCACTGATAGTTCCAGTTGTGCTGGGTTATACCCTACTCTGAAGTAGGAGTTAATTTAGTTCCCCCAAACGGCATTCGTACAGCTAAATTCGTTCCCAGTTCCTGCGGTGTGAACACACCAAAGAGTAGGAATTAGTTCCAGCAAACTATGAAAAGGTTCCTCTGGTGCGAAAGCTCCTACTGTATGTTTCTGATTCTGTAAGAAGAATCGGCTTATAAGAGTCATTTTTTCAGGAATCAGTTAGACTAACGTAACTCTAGTTGCAATGTTTATTTTTGATTCCGTAAAAATAAAACGCACATAAGAGTCATTTGCTCAGGAGTCAGTTGGACTACACTGTTCATTAAAATCTAAAGATGTACAGATGCAAAAAAGTCTAATGCAAATGCACAAGCTAAAAGCTGCAAAAAGTGCAGCATGCAGGACTCTTAAAAGCTGCCTCTGGTCCTACAGCAGGACACGTCATTAGATAAAATGCATTTAAAGGTCTTCTAGTTTCTTAGCAACCACAAAACCTTTGGCAATAGAAGAAAGGTAGGGTCTCTCTGACTGACAGGGATATAAAATACTTTGCCACGTGTATTGCATAATTAACCATTACGCAATTAACAAGCCTTTCATAGTGTTGATACATTTATATAAGCATTTGTGTGTGTCGGTACTTCAGGAAGTATGCACTTCACTGCTTTGAATTCTCGACATTTTGTTCCCGTTACAGCACTGGATAAATTATACAATTTGAGAAATAATCATTTCCCCTCTCAATTGCACATCAACACATTTACGCATCAAAAAACTATTTGCATGCTGGCCTAGCAGCATGTACTGACACATTGAGCCATGGTGGGCGACACTTTTTCGAACCCATTCCCCTATCATTTGCGGTCTTTATTCATTCCTCCAATACAGTAATAGACCAAATGCTGGAAAACATGTATTTCCTTTTTTTCTTCATAGTTGAACTTTATAGTTCTTTATAGCTTTCTGTCAAGTGTTTTGGGTCAAATCTTTTGATTTGCCTGTATTTGGGCTTCATCCATTTGGCTCTTGAAGGCAACTAGTTTTCAATTTCTCCCTCTAAAGAGCAACCCCAGGGCATGAATCTGTTTCACATGCATAATGGTAGGAAACAAAAAAATATAACAGTAATGCATGTAAATGCAACTTAATATTAAATAACTATCACCCTGGAAAAGGTTAAGAAATGTGCAATTGCAAGTTATAAAGTCAGAATTGCCTGATATAGCCTAAACTTAAAGTTGTGAGAGTTATAAAGTCAGAATTGTGAGAAGAAAAAAAAACTCACAATTGTAAGAAAATTTCAGAATTGTGAGCTGAATTCTTTTCCTCAGAATGGGACTTTATAACTCACAATTGCGAGTTTACATTAGAGCCCGACCGATATGGGTTTTTTGGGACCGATACCAATACCGATATTAGGGAGTAAAAAAGGCAGATATCGATATATTGGCCGATATTCTTTGTGTATATTATAGTGCAGTACCAGTCAAAAGTTTGGACACTTTCCCATTCGTGTCCAAACATTTGACTGGTACTATATATAGAATACAGTATATACATAAACAGAATATATATACACAAACACATTTTTTGCAATGATCACTCAAATGTGGTGATCAAACACTTATAATGACGTGACAGAGATACGTAATGGAGGCAGGGCATTTAACAATTAACTTTATTATCCAAAATGAGTCTGACATCAGTGCACTGAACAGTGAAGATGAAGTTTATTCAGATTTAATTCAATTCAATTCCATTCAACTTTATTCAGTTGAAGTTTATTTCACTTCGGAACATTAATTCACGGATTTGCGCTACAGTCTTCACACACAGACGAAACTTACTAGAGAAGTGTGAAGTGTGACATAATATACCTCTGTAAATAAATACAATATAAATTCACGTCTCGCGCACTTTAATGCCCTTTGAATGTACCGTGTACGTTCCCTTGGAACTGGAATCATGGCGGAATTTCATGTGAAGTCCACTTCGCAGGGCACTTACGGTCAAATAAGACCACGCTTGAATGCTGCTGCCTGAACAAGAGACCTCCTTACTGAAGTGAAAGTGTTGACTGGTGTCACTATCTCGATTCGCGTTCCTCGAGCTGAAGGGATCCCCTGAATTTGGTGCGGATTCGCCGCACCGTTACGGAGATATGGCCGTTCAAAGTTTCAATGGTTTTCCATAGACTAAGCTTTAAAGCATTTCATCCAGGTCGCCAGTAGCAAATAATGGAGCGCGCTCTGCTGGACAAACTAAGTAATTACACCATTTCAAGCATTTTTGTCTGCGTTATATGTTCCGTAAAAAAAATTTTCATGGGCGACAGGCTCATATCGGCCTATAATATCAGCAAAACGATATATCGGTTGGGCTCTAGTTTATATATCACAATTCTGAGAAAAAAAATATCAGAATTGCGTTATGTTAACTTGCAATTACGATATAAACTCGCAATTGTGAGAAAAAAAGTCAGAATTTATACCTCAATTCTCAGAAACAAGCTTTCATAATAAGGTGGCAACAATGACCCGGGCCATAGTTTGACAGTCGAGGAAGAAACAAAACAACATCAACAAACAATTTGAGATGATTTCTTGACATATCGAGTCCCCCCTCGAAACTATGTCTCCATCAGCTGTCATTGAACATTTATACAAAGTACAATCAAAAAATTATTAATTTAAAGCATAATTTTATTATATTTAGTGCATAATAAAACAAATGGGATGTAATGTAATTTCTTTCACTTAATAACTTAAAAATAATTTTTTATACCTAAAATATTTGGACATTTAACACTTAATTTAATAATTACATTATAGGGATAATTCACCCCAAAATTAAAATTAAAGGGATAGTTCACCCAAAAACGAAAATTAGTCCATTATTTACTCACCCTCAAGCCATCCTAGGCCTTCTTTCAGATGAATCCAATCGGAGTTATATTAAAAATTTACTTTGATCTTCCAAGCTGTTTAACGGCTGTCAGCGGGTGTTGCAGTTCATCGGTCCAAAAGAAGTGAAATAAAGCGCATCCATCCATAATAAAAAGTGCCTCAAATGGCTCCGGGGGTGAACAAAGGCCTCCTGTAGCGAATCGATGCACTTTTGTAAGACAAAAATCCATATTCAAAATGTAATCATCACTTTAATCTAGTTTGCGCCAACAGTTGTACACGGAAGCAGCTCCGGGAGGATGACGTAAGATGTTGGCATTGCGCACGCTCCAGTGAGTCTCGTGAAAACCAACGTTTGCTTACAGGAGCAAAGGAAGCAAAGTTTCCTTACTTTAACAAAGGAAAACCTGTCTCCTCTTGGCTTATATCGAAATCCTCCGACATTCTTCTTTACAAATCCTCGTTTTGTACTTCTAATTCGTGACAGTTGTTTTGTTTTGATCTCTCCCCTGCGCTTCCGCATTCGTCACTTCTGAGTGGCGCATGTGCAACACCGACATCCTACGTCATCCGTTCTGGAGTGGCTCCCATGTACAACAGTGAGCGCAAGCTCGATTAAATTGATTATTACGTTTTAAATATGGTTATTTTTCTTACAAAAACGCATCGATTCTCTACAGGAGGCCTTTGTTCACCCCCGGAGCTGTGTGAGACACTTTTTATTATGCGCTTTATTTCACTTCTTTTGGACTGAGGCACTGCAACACCCGCTGACTGCCATTAAACAGCTTGGAAGATCAAAGAAAATCTTTAATATAACTCTGACTGGATTCGTCTGAAAGAAGAAAGTCATATACACCTAGGATGCCTTGAGGGGGAGTAATTCATGGGCTAATTTTAATTTTTGGGTAAACTAACCCTTTAAGTCACCATTTACTCACCCTTGTGTTGTTCTAATTGCTCACCATTTTGAATATGAATCACGAGGATCAGTTAGCCTTCAGTTAAATGAATTAGGATACATTCAGCCATGTAGTTATGGAAATATTTACGTATTGGAATGCTCCAAAAAGATGAAGATGCAGGTAAATTTATAAGCACCTTCGTGTTCCCTCGTCTTCGTCGTTTGCTTGCTTTGTCACTTTTGGTGTCACTTTTGGGGTGAATTCGCTTGACCAACTAGAACACAAGGGAAATTTTAGTGAGGAACTTTTACACCCTCCCACGAAACTCTAATGAATGATCTTCGCAGATAGATTGTAGCAGATATATCAGGTTTTAAATTTATTATGGCAGTTTTCTACTTCTGAACCTTCCTTGCCAACGTTTTTGCATTTGTCAACATATAACCACTTCATATCAATGTTCAGCAGACAGCATGCTGGCCTTCATAACAGTAGAATACAATTAATCTTCTGTTTCAGGGATATTTATTGGTGCAACCAAACAAGGATTTGAAATGAATCTTCCATTTCTGTTCCACACCACAGCACTCAGAGACATGTATGCAACACTCAAGGCCAACAAACTATTTTAAACATGTAGTTGCGGCTTTCCATATGATATACATTAAATGCTATTACGAGGCCCAACCACATTTAATGAATTATGTTCCACTACAGAACAAGCAGCTCAGCATTCACAGTTAATTAACCAACAAATGTAAATTACACTTAAACACTTAAGTTTGCCACTGACCACATATTTAAATCTCTGTGAGCCCTAAGTGCCCTTCACATTAAGTTTGGGTAAATACATGAGAAAAATCATTATAATGCAACATAGCACTTTATACTAAAAAGCAAAAAATCATACTGTCTGTACCCCATCTATGCCACTTTGCAGTATGCTGAACTAGTAACCAAGCAGTTTTTTTTTTTTCAATCAAGCTTTAATGGACAATGAAAGGGTGTCATACTAGAACTGATGGAATTAGCTTGCGGTCTGAGAGCTGCAGTTAACTGAGCATCATTGGGCATGCTAGATTAAACCTGCTGTGTTATGCAATCTGTGCCAACCACAGAGAAAGGAGTTTATCATAGGGCATGATGACAGCACATCAGTCTCTGCTGATGCAGTCAGTGTGCATGTTTTACAGTAGCACATGCATTTCATAACTCTATCACCATGTCCTAACCAGCTGCAGAAGCGACACTACACATAGCAGCGTTGCACCAGGTAGCCCCACCCAAACGGAAAACTTTTGCTCCTCATGCATATTGCCTGTGCAAAAGTCACTGCTACAATGCACGGGTGTAGTAGGAGGTTGCTATGAAATGGATGAATTTTCATTTTTGAGTGAGCTATGACAGGGTCCAATGCTGCTCCCAAACCAAAAAACACACTTGAATCAGTTAATCAAGGTCTTCGGGATCACTCGAAAGTTCCAGGCAGGTGTGTTGGTGTCATTTAAAGCAAAACTCTGCAGGAAGGTGGCCCTCCAAAAGCAGTACAGCCCTTTCCAAAGGAGCTCCAGTCATTCCTTCAATTTTTCCCTTCCCGTTTTATTGTCTCCTGGACAAAAATGTAAGTCTGATTGCATAGAAAAGTACTAGCACACCTCTGCTCAACAAGCCGCATGATTTGAGGTATGATTCATGTCTGTTGCACAAATGTGCGGCACAAGTTACATACTCAAGTTTAATACTTAAGGTTAGCGGTTCCTTCAAATCCCTGACCCTAAGCAATAAAACCAGTGATGATTAGGAAGCACCCTGGCATCTTCAAATGCAGATTTGCCAATATCAAGACTTAAAAGAGTTGATCGATCAAGTAACTCGAAACAGGAACCGCCCCTGCTGCTAAACGGGCCAGTGTAGCATCTGCATGGCGCTCAGCATCCCAAAACTGTGACCTGATTTGGTTTCATGCAGTCCGTGCTGAGAGAGCCACATACTCTGCCATCTGCAGTCCTCCAGACCCCCTGTGCTGCAGTTGTGGAGGATACAGCTTACATAATGAGCATCAAATCCCAGCACAGTTGACTGCAGCCAGAACTGCGATACCAGCCCATTAAGTTTTCCGGCACTGCACCAGAACTTGTGCACAGTGACAGATAGGGTGTATACACCTGGGGAGACAATTTCTCAACTCAGGGAACACACGGAGTGCAGATACAAGAGTCCAATTCCACTTTTGCAGGATGCTCGACAGAACCGGGTAGTCAGCAAGTTTCATGCACGCATGCATCAGAGAGGTCTACAAGGATCTAACACAGGATCCTGCAAACCCATCCCACTTACTCGGTGCAAACATGCATCCCACAATGGCCTGACACTCCCCAGAGTCCCAAAGGACTGATCTAACCCGAACCTTGCCCGATCACATCAGCTGTCTGATTAAAATTGAATCAAGGCATCAATAAGTCAGCAGTGCCACCTCAGCCTTCACTCTTTCCTCACACACACACTCACTTGCACCTCAGACCGCTGGCGAGTTTCACCACGGCAGTGTTGAGTGAAACGATCCAGTCCAGGAGCCACATGGCAGAGGAGGACAGCGCGGGGCAGGACGGTACAGTGCGAGCCACAATTGAACCGCAGATGAGATTTTCTTTCTATCTCCCAAAGTGTGCCTGCCTGCTCTCTGCTCGCCTCAACACTACTGATCCGACACTACTGAGCTGGAAAACAAGGCAGCGCAGGAGGGAGGGGAAGGGCAAGAGAAAGAAGAGCAGAGGAGGAGGGTGATAAGTGAGTGAAAACTAACACGGTGTGGCGCAAACGCACAGCAGGAGGAGAGGGCACGATGACATCCTTTGAATAGTCATATACCCCACCTCTCTTCGGCAGAAGAGCCGGGCTGAACGTTCTGTCGGTCTGACATGTCTTATTTCAAGGACATAAGCAGACCCCAGAGGCCATGTTCCCCTCTGTTTGTGTTTCACCTGAGCGTTCAGTAGATGAAAGAGTGAGTGTGTGTGTGTGAGAGGGAAAGAGAGAATAAAACGCATCTGGCTTGATGGCTGTCACAAAGTACTGTTATGTAACTGCTCTCTTCAGGTCAGACGTGTGGCCATCCAGTATTTAAGAGAGGAACACACACACACACACTATGAAGGTCTTCATAATTGACATGATCCATCATTTAGGCTAGTCCCAGAATTTTCGGGTGAATTTTAGGTTGTCGATGATCTACATTACATTTGGTTCTCTGATTCTTAAGAATTTGTTTATTTGACTTCTGTTTTAAGAGACAGATATATTGAAGATGTGACAGGAAAAATAAATCAAAAGTTGGGACAATGAGATTAACATATGTGGCAGGCCAGACTCAAACCTGCATAACCCACAGAACATCACTACTTCCCACTGACCTTCAATGCAAAGACAACAGCAACAAAAACAAAATATCTTCATTTAAGTTCTTAAGAAGCACAAAAGTCATACAAGTTTGGAATAACGTGAGGGTGAGTAAATCATGACAATTTTCTATTTTTTAACTAACCTAACAGATCAAAATAAAACACTAAACAGTCAAATTCTGATATGCATTATCACATTCTGATCCAAACATATACTACTTACAATGAAACCATCCAGCACTGATACACAAATTAGCCTCGAATCCAAGGTGAAGCTGCATGCAAAAGAACACTCTAAATAATATATTATCATGTTTCCCAACTCTTTTAGTCCAATACACCCTCCCATCCATCTGTAAGGCTCAAGGACTCCATCTACACAAACTAAAATGATGATGGTTTAATTTTAAACTAAAAACAATCAATACTGGAAGTGACTTTATAGTCTATATATTTAAGCATGTTCAGCGTGCGAGCTACAACAACAACATCCACACAATTCGACAAAAACAGACATAATATTTTTAGTGATTGACCAAAATGATTTTATTTTATTTTTTTAATTGAAACAAAAATTTAAAAAATTAATGTTATTTAACAATCAATTAATTAATCAAATTTATTTAAGGGAACAGTTAATTTAAATGTGAAACTTTGCTATACAATTTACGCATTTTAAGTTTAAAACAATTTAAGTAATCCAAGATGTAGATTGGTGAGCAAGTGATGTAATGCTAAATTTCTCCAAATCTGTTCCAATGAAGAAAAACTCATCGTCATCTTGGATGACCTGAGAGTGAGTAAATATTCAACACATTTTTATTTTCGAGTGAACTACTCCTTTATCAAACAAAACACTCAAATGAAGAATTATTTAAATTGCACATAAGCCAGTTTTTAAGCCTGTTACACCAAATTAAAGGGTGTCAAAACTACATTTATTGTTTGAACTTCAGAATAAAATTGACAGAATTTAAGCTGAGTTTCATATCAAAAACCAACAAAACACAAAGCCTATTTCAATTAATGGATGGGAGGTGTGCTACAAATACGGTTTAGTGACGTTTTGATGAAGAATCAGCAAAGACTAAACGATTTAAGAATTGATACTGGTTCATCAGAACAAAGACTGCTTAAAATCAAGAAATCAGTATTTCCAATCATCATTGCCAATCCAGTGTCCACACAGCCGACATGTGCTGTATCTTATCCACGATGTTTGCACGACACAGTCAAAATGTGCCTTCTGAGAAGAACTCATTAAACATCACTGTTATAGTCAGTGATCTCAGCCCTCAAAAAACGGTTGGCCCAAAAACGAAAACTTGTTTTCTGATGTTTCAGAGGCTGGGGGAGAGACTGTAAATGGGCCTAATTACAACATATTGAAAGCTGCCAGTTTTGTGACAAGCCATTTTGACACAAAAGCAGCTTATTCAGCATACAGAAGCAACTTTTCCATTGACTGCCATTCAAACAGAACAGCCTCTTGTAACCTTGTTGTGAACTTTATGCATTCTGCTTTTTTTAAGCTAAGAGTGAGCGCTTTGAATTGAGCAGTTTTGAAATTCCAGGCATGTTTAGATCTCTTAATAAGGTTCAATGGAGATGGGTTTTTGTTTGTTTAGTTTTTTTGGAGATAAGCAATGATCTCTCCATAGAGCACACTATTATAACTGTTTCCACCATTGTAGCACTCCCTATACACTGATGTTTCTGAATCATGTTCAGACCTCTTTTCACAACTTTATCCCAAAAAATAATTGGAATCCACACTCAAATTTACTCACTTTTTGCCAGGTTTCTTGGTTTTGGTCCTTTTCTTCCTCGCCTGAAGTGCAAGTACTGTCAGAAAACAGATAACAGAGTTTAAACCGTTTTATTTGGGCACTTCTCATAAATTATAGAACCATAGAAAAAAGGTTTTGTAAATCATTACATTGTTTGGATCATAAGAAACGAATGGCGGGGGGGAAAAATTATTTTTGTTTTTTATTAATATTTTATTATATTTCCTATGTAGAGGACACTAGGACTCAGTAAATATGAAAATGTAAACAAGACTCTATAACCAAAGATGTGCCTAAATCAAGAGCTGGTGATTGGCTCTGATGAGACATCAAGGAAAAACACTAGTTCACGCCGGATCTGCTCAGAGACGTGGCTCACACGTGAGGCTGTATTGTATAAGCATCCAAACCCTCATGTAAGATGTAAGGCTACGTTTACACTAGAACGATCCTCGTCAATACTTGTGTTTCCTCTGTGTTTCAGAAAAGATCTCAGTCCACACCACACGACTGATAACGCATGTTACGTGACCATTCATGAACGCTGTAGCATCATGCTACATAAGACAATTTATAAGATTTATAATATGTTTTTAATCAAAACTCACTTTAAACCACCATTGAGTGTTTGTAATAACTTCCGATTGCGATCTAATGTGTGTTTTGGCCATATAATGTTGCTGAAATATGCTATTTGTAGCCTTTTATATAGGACAAAAAAAGTCATATCACAATTTTTTTTTTTTTTTAGGAAAATCACAATTTTATCACGATTCTTTATAATGTTGGTTTTACTATTTTGCAAGTTGTCTGAGCAGTACAGCCAAAGTAATTTCCCTATTTTAAAAACAAAGCCTTACAAGGTAACAAAATAAGAAAAAAAAGAACGGCAGCCAAAGTGGGCAAAGATAAAAGTCTTTGTCGTTATTTTAAATAAGAACAAAGATACACATTACAAATACACATAATATACAAATATATACAGGTACAGTGGGTGTATTTAGCAGTACCATTCAAGAAATTGAATGAACAAATACCAAAATAAAACACTGTATAAATTAGTGTTGGGCGATATGGTCATTTTTCAAATCGTCATATTGCCAGCCCGTGAGATCGCGATACACGATATTATTGTGCATGCGTGTGTGTGCAAGAGAGAGACTCACTGTACTTATCATAAGCTATTTCATAACTATGTGGTGTTTTAAACCGCGCAGGTGGCACCAATAATCGAAATAATATACTTTCAAACATAGGATATTGATAAACTAACATGTTAAATATAAACATTTAAAACCGCTATTTCATATATATTCGGATACAACAGTCATATATCGCTATTAGGACCGCACGTCCTGTGACAAGTTTGCCTCATCAGAGCATGGAAGTTATCAGTATAAAAGGTCTGCAGTCAACGGTGAACATCAAAAGTAAATTTATTTTAAAGACCAACAGTTTAACACTAAATATTGGACATAAACGAACACGTTAAATATAAAAGTACTTAAAACAGGTAAGTTCATATATTTGGAGTAAATTAAATTGAATGGATACAGCATGTGTGAAATGTGGTGCTGAAGGGAAATAGTGGGGCAATTTGATAATAATAGCCGAATTATAATAGGCTGCCTAATAATAATAATAATAATTTAATACATTTATAGGAGAATGAGCCTATATCATCCTGACTATCGACAAAGACATTTGCGATCGTCGATACATGATACTATCATCTATCGGCACAAGCCTAGTATAAATTATACATTTATTCTTATTAAAGCAACTGTATTAAAGTTCTTCAGTCAAGAGCAGTGAGTGATTTTTCTCTTTGTGTTTTATTGTTTTATTAACATTAAAGGCATAGTTCACCCAAAAATTCTGTCATCATTAAGTCACTCTCAAGGTTGTTTTAAACCTGAATGAGTTTCTTTCTTCTGTTGAATGTAAAAGTTATTTTAAAGAAAGTGGGTCCCCCCAGCAGGGGCACAGCTGCACATTTGATGAAGGGTATGCAAGATCAGTGTTGGCGCCCCCTGTATTCTAGCCCCTGACACTAACTCCCGCAGAAAACTTTCTGCAAGTCAATGACCAAAAGCCCATTAACTAGCTTGTGCATGGAAGGATACAAACTCATCAGGGGTGAAAAAAGTGACAAAGGTTCGAACCCCCTCCCCCATTTTCAATACCATAGGAAAAAGAAAAAAAAGAAAAGTGTTGTATAACATCCCCTTTAAAGGGGTCATATGATGTTGCTAAAAGAACATTATTTTATGTATTTGGTGTAATTAAATGTTTATGCGGTTTACGGTTCAAAAAACACATTATTTTCCACATACTGTACATTATTGTTTCTCCTCTATGCCCCGCCTTTCTGAAATGCGCAGATATTTACAAAAATCATCGTTCTGAAAGCGAGGTGTGCTCTGATTGGCCAGCTATCCAGTGCGTTGTGATTGGCCGAATACCTCAAGCGTGTGACGGAAATGTTACGCCCCTCACCATATTGTGATGCTGTGTGACAACGAGACAAAACCAATAAAACCCATTATAATCTAGGCATTTGTTGCATCCAGTGGGGACATAATTACTGATTATAATGATTTATACCGTCTTTACACACGTTGCATCGCGCCGCGTAAACATAAAACCATGTCTGCATTTGTGATAAGAGAAATGACAAACAACAAGTGCTACTCTACACTGCCCAAAACTCATGTTTGAATCGTCAGTGGCAAATCCTTTAAATATGAAAACGTACTTACAGACTGAGTCAGAACAGCCGGCATTGTAGTCTACTCTACCAGGATCAGGAAACAGTCCTCCATAAAATGTGCTGCACACATCTGAATATTTGGGTTGAAGTGTTCTGGAACAGTGTTGTAAATACAACTTAACCACTGATTTCTAGTCGTGTCCTCATTTGGAAGGCCAAACAAAGTATTTTCGCTTTCACAACGAAACACACAGCGTCTTCACAACATGGCGGCGGCAGTGGCAGCAACAATAAAGTTACGTCTTCTTTCTTTGCGTGAACATTTGGGTGGCATTATGCAAATCTTCTCACACAGTGACGTAGACATATGGGGGCGTGTTTAAATTAGGCATTTTAGGAGGGACTTAACTTTTATAAAGAATATCTCTTTGGGTTTGAGACTTTAGTCTTAGCAACTTTAGGGATCTTATCAATTCATTAACAGCTTGTACACTCCAAAGAGAAAGGAAAACTTGAAATCGCATCATATGACCCTTTTAACTCCAGATGGTTGACCCGACAGTAGAACACTTCTGTTTAAATAATTTTTTTTCAAACGGCTGTAATATTGTGTAGCGTCTGGACCAATCAGACACACCATTTTTCATTTGATTTAAAAAATCAATTATTCATTAGATTAACAAACATTCACAGACCCCTCACCCAATAAACATACTGGGTGCCAAGATGTCTGTGAACGAGGCCCAGGACCCTGGTTACCATGGCAACCCTGACACCTTTGCTAGACCAGATAGATTTTACGACCTAATGGCATGTTGAGAGTTCTCCCTCTCACTACATTTTCCATAGGAAAGACACATAATGCACAGCAAAATGGACTCTTCTATAGTCCAGAAACCTTTCTGTGAATGAACACACATATCCTTCAAGTCATTGTGTATATTGCTGTCTTGTATATTGTCTGTTGCATTGTAGACTATTTTATGCATGCTTATGATATAACCACTCATTCATGTAACCTTACATATACCATGTTTGGTCTCTATGAATTCGTATTTGGATTATCTAATTGAGAGTGTATATTATATGTTTATACCTATGCAACATATTGGTGTTCTAAGAACATTTAGTAATATTTCATCATGCCCCCACTCGAGTTCCATTTGCAAATTACCATGCCCTCACACAAAGGGTCATAAAACCCTCCAGTAATGGCAACCTCCCACTTGGGATTTCAGCCTTTCTCATTGGACAAGCCCATCTTGAGAGGCGTGAATCTTCTCGGACCTTAAAGGCCTCACATCAGTGACCCGCCGCAGTCGGTGGTTCTGTTAGGTTTTGAGATGATGTGAGCTACAACGCTCCAGGACACCCTAAGTTCGTGCCAGGCTTCGGCCTTGACTTTTCCTTTCCCCGAGATTCTCTGACTCAAACTGGTTCTTTTTCATCAACCAACTTCAGCAAAGATCAACTTGAACCTTCAGATTGCATCAAACCTCTCTTTCAGACAGACGAGACGTGCAAGTATTCAAACTTAGTTGTATTAATTGATATATTAAGTATCATGGGTACCTTGTTACAAAGGTGTGTTTGAACTAAGAATCTGATGTTTCCTTCAGGCTGTAAATCTGCTGAATATCAAATGGTTCCATACTTTCACATTCTTATTTTTGTTCCTCTTTACTGCGTAAGCTTTAACCCTTTCCTATACCAACTGTATGCGTGTGTGTGTGTGTGTGTGTATGTTAGACCAGTTTAAGTGTTTATGTAATGGTTCCATACCTTCATTATTTCTCTCCTTTTTACTGCTTAAGCTTTAACCCTTTTCCTATGCCAACTGTATGCATGTGTGTGTGTGTGCGTGTGTATGTGTATGTTAGACTAGTTTAAGTGTTTATGTAGTACGTTGGACTAGTTTAAGTGTTTATGTAGTTAATAAAGTCTTCCTTGTATCACACTTGACGTTGTTCATTGTTTGCGCATAACTGGAGTCACTTAATCATGCAGATTTATGCTACAGGCTCTGTGTAGAAATGTACAGTAAGAAAGTTATTTCCCTTAACCAGGAAATTAACGTTCTTAGAATTGACAGACAGTTGACCCTAAGAGGTCAAGTAAATACTTACAGCGAATCTAAATATTTATAATTAATAACTAGTTATGATTAATTATTCATATTTCCCCGTGAGCTGATTCGCTACATTGCTCACTTTTTAGTAAGGTAATTTGAGGGGTTTTACAATATATAATTTTTTATTATCATTCATTTGCCTCAAAGTTATATATATTTTTTTACTTTTTTTATATAAAATGAGAACACTATGTAAAATTCACTTTAAAGAACTCCTGCATTTCTTCATGTATACTTATAAAGATAATTCATGGAAAATTTGTCACGCTTAAGTGGAAGATTTCTGCCACCTCATAGAAATACAAATACTATTGAAATGAGTGTCATGATATTCCCACTATAACCACTAGATGGCAGCAGAGGATCATTCATTGTCTTATTTACCATTTCCACTCCGTAATATAGCTCTTTTCACATGTTTTGTTTTTGGATTTATATTCTGACATTATAAAATCTCTATTATAACATTTAAAAATTACTTTTTTTTTGTCAAAGTTCATTATTGTTTTGTACTGAAGTAGGGTTGTGACTGTGAGGAAATTTTCCCACCAGTTAATCGACGTGTGACAACACCGATAATACCGGCATCACCGTGGGGGCAGGGGCGTTCCCTCTTTTCCTCGCTTTCCTTCGCTGTTAAATAGCTTGTAAATGGGGCCTGCGCATTTTACTTTCAGTTTTTAAATAGCGGCAATTTGGCGTAAAGCAATTGTTCGTTTTTAGTTAGTTTGAATTTTCCCTCTTTTCTTTGCTTTTAAATAGCTTAATAGCACAGTGCACATTTTACGTTCCCTTTTTCGAATTAGCGGCAATTCGGCGTCAGTTGCAACAAAATACATCAAAATCACTTTAGCCTATATATAAAACATAGAACTTTTAACAAAATGAATAAAAATACACCATGCTATAGGGCAGGCTATGCCTAATATAAAATAACAAATAACTTACATAAAGTTTAAATAGGTATACAAAACTGGAACTAAGTAAACATGTATAATATATAACCAAATAAATAAGAAACGTAGAACATTTATTAACAAAACGAATAACAAAGCTAGGAGGCACGGTAAACACCTTGATGTCAAATTAAATAAATAAATTACACAAAGTTTAAATAAAGTAAAAATCAGCAAACACTGTGGAACTAATTAGGCTAAATAAGAAACGAATGTTTAAAAAAACTTCCAAAATCACCTTAGATAAACGGCAAAAGTCAACAGGATTTTCAAAGTCCAAAATACTGCCAAACAGGCGCTTTTGCATTTTGTTTCGAAACTAAATCATCTGCCATTGTCTTGTCTGTCTCACCTCACTCTTCTTGTCAGTCAGCTCGACTCACTCTCCTCACTGGATAAATTAAATCTGATCTGTGATGCGACTGTCGTTCGGCACGCTGCATTTAGCAGCCGCATTCAGTTTTTAATTGTAGTGTCTGTTCTTTTACTGAACTAAATGATTTTTATTACTATAAAAAATCAAAACGGTGGGAGTCGGTGCCTCGGTGGGCAAGTGACGTAACCGGTGTTGCGGCTTATCAACGGTATCACTGTCAGCACCTTCAATCGCGGCAAACCTAGTATGAAGTAGCAAGTTTTCTACATAAATCACACAAATTACTTATTTGAAAGGGGTCATATGATGCTATTTTAAAGATCATTATTTTGTGTATTTGGTGTAACAGAATATGTTGACATGCTTTAATGTTCAAAAAACACATTATTTTTCAAATACTGTACATTATTGTAGGTCCTCTATGCCCCGCCTCTCTCAAACGCGTCGTTTTCAACAAAGCCCCTCCTTTGACAAGTGCAGTCTGCTCTGATTGGCCAGCTGACCCAGTGCATTGTGATTGGCCGAACACACCACAAGCACGCATCGGAAATGTAATGCCCCTTACCATAATCGCAGCTTCAGCTTTCAAAGTAAATATCAAGACAGTTAATAATGTCGTTAGTTTTACCATCAGTTCAAGGCAGAAAGGGCAACAGAGCTGCGTGACAGACACAGTGATGATGCAGTACACAAGCCGCTGTTAAGACAGCTGACGTGCTATGATTTCTGACAGACAGTTCACTCTCCTGTGATGTGCCCCTGTTCCCCTCACACACACACACACGTTACTCTGCGCTGCGCAAAACTCCGCATTTGAACAGTCAATAGCAAATACTTAAAACTAATAACAAAACATACTTACAGTCGCTGATTCAGAAGCGCCAGATTGTCATAGCAAAGTCGGAATTGACCCTTTATTTTATTTTTTTTAGAAATAGCCTTTGTACACAGCCAGCCTTGTACTCTTCTAGGTTAAAAAAAACCGTCGTCCATAAAATGCATTGCACAAATTCGAACATCTGGGTTGTGCTGTTCTGTTGTAAATAAATCTTAACCAATGATTCGTAATTGCATCTACTTCCGGAAGGCCAAATAAATTGCTTTTGCTTTCGCACTGAATCACACAGCGTCTCCCTGACATGCTGTATCAGCACTACTGCTGTTCCTGAAACCACACCTTCTTTCTTTGCGTGCACATTTGGGGCGGCATTATGCTAATATTTCCACATAGTGACGTAGATATGTGGGGGTGTGTTAGAATGAGCCGTTTTAGGTAGGCGTGGTTGACAACTTTTATAAAGAATATCTCTTTGGATTTGAGACTTTAGTCTTTGCAACTTTACAGATCTTCTTTATGCACTAAGAGCTTGTAACACTCCAAAGAGAAAGGAAAACTTGAAATCGCATCATATGACCCCTTTAAATTTAAAACGGCAATGTTTGGCGAAAGGTGGCTAGTTTGTATCTTGTTAACAATCTTCTCAGTTTCTCTCAAATGTAAATCAAACGTCCATTGACAAACATATTGCGACTTCACTTTTTGAGCAATAGAGATACGCAGAAATGAACTGATATTAATGTCAATCACTTATTTCCCTCTTAGGCTGATGATACACAGGTCAACTTTTGAGCAATGTTGCCGGGCAACTTTGGGCAATGTTGCCATCAATGGGAAACCAGGTGAGACACAGGGCCAATGACCAATCTAAAGTATCCAGATTCCAGATAGAAATTTGTTACCCATTCTCAATTGGAAAGTGGCCAAGCAACATTGCTAAAAAAAAAGTTGCCCGGCAAAATTGCTCAAAAAATTTGCCTCGTGTATCATCAGCCTTAGGCAACAACATCAAATGTTGAATGACTTTATGACTTACAATGAAAAATAATAATAGCTTGCCATTTACTGTTAAGTTCACTTGTAAATTACTGTATTTTAATGCATTGTTTTTCTTTTCCCCTTTGTCTTTTCTGGTTTTTCTTTTTCTGGTTTCTAATTTTGGTCATGTGACTGTCTGTGACGGTAATGTGTCGAATGGTGAGCGGTTGATATGTACCTCGTTTATAAAAATAAAAACATATTTGAACTCATTAAAAATGCTAAAAACAGTTGAATAAAAATGTTTCATTACATTATTTTTAACAACTAAGCGTTTGATTATTTATAACGTTTTATTAAAGATTTTCACAATTATTTCAGCAAAATTGCGCCCCCCTATGAGCAGCGCCCCAATGCACTGCATATACTGCATATCCCGTTTTTGCAGCACTGCCCCCCAGTGACTTCCATAGTATTTTCATAGTCCATAGACAGACAAGACAATGGCGGATGATTTAGTTCTAAAACAATAAAAGCCTGCTGACTTTTGCAGTTTACCTAAGGTGACATTAATTTCTTATTTAATTGGTTCCACAGTGTTTCCTGATTTTTACTTTATTTACACTTTGTGTAATTTATTTAATTTGACATCAAGGTGTATGCCGTGCCTCCAAGCTTTCTTATTCGTTTTGCTAATAAACGTTCTACGTTTCTTATTTATTTGGTTATATATTATACGTTTACTCATTTCCAGTTTTGTATACATATTTAAACTTGATGTAAATTATTTGTTATTTTATAGGCATAGCCTGCCCTATAGCATGGTGTATTTTTATTTGTTTTGTTAATAAAAGTTCTATGTTTTATATATAGGCTAAAGTGAGTTTGACTTTGTATTTTGTTGTTGCATTCAAGCAATTGACGCTGAACCGCCACTAATTCGAAAGTGAAAGTAAAATGCGCACGGCGCTTTTAAGCTATTTAAAAGCGAAGGAAAGAGAGGAAAAGAGGGAAAATTCAAACGAACTAAAAACAAACAATTGCTTTACACTGAATTGCCGCTATTTAAAAGTGAAAATAAAATGCGCACGCCGCTTTTACAAGCTATTTAAAAGTGAAGGAAAGCAAGGAAAAGAGGGAACACCCCTGCCCCCACGGTGATACCGGTATTATCGGTGTGGTCACACGTCGATTAACCGGTGGGAAAATTTCCTCACCGTCACAACTTTACTATCAAAGTCAATGTAAACCAGCTACTGTTTGGTTATCCACATACTTCAAAACATCATCTTTTGTGTTCAGCACAAGAAAGAAATTAATGCAGGTTAGGGAAAACACTAGAGTGAGTAAATAATGGCCATTTAAATTTTTGGGTGAACTGACCCTTTTATTGACAAGCAGCAACATGTTTAGTACTATTACACAGTATTAGCACAATCAGATAACTTAGTTCAGTAATCATGCGCTGTTTGACAGTTTTTTTTCAGTGTGCGCGCGCTTCAGGTGTACGTACTCAGACAGCACGCGAATGAAATATTTAACTGGCAAGGCTTTAAAGCACATGCACATAGGGCTTTTCGGCAATGAATCGCCTGCGATTTTGAACACAATTTTGTGTAGCTTGTCAGTGAACTACGGCTCTGTGTAGTAAATGCAGCTCCATATGAACGCATGTGCTGGAGATTTACTACTAATCACAGGAGCAGCTTTACTGACGAGATGCGCATCAAAACCGCATTAAATTTTTTGCACAACTGTACTGCTGAATTAACATTTGATGTGAATATATGTAGCGTTGTACAGTATATTGAGACAGAGGTGCCAGAACTGCAACTGATAGACTGTGCGCTGTAGCGCGATACTATGATATTTCTTCAAAAGCAGATCGTGAGACATTTTAATTGTCCACGATCAAAAAAATCATCATATTGCACACCTCTACTTTTATATCAAACTAATCGCTACACCTTCTTAGCATTTCTCATGTAAACACCTGGTACTGTTATGAAAATAGGCAGAATGTCATGAAAATAAATACAAATCATTAGAGGTCGACCGATAGTGGATTTTGCCGATACCGATAGCTAGGTTGGACCACACTGGCCGATACCGATTAATTAACCGATTGTTTTAAAATTGATACTGAATAAAAACTAAAATAGTGCTTTATTAACAAAACCAGTACTGAACCATACTAGTAGTAGTAGTAAAAATAATTATAATAATAGTAATAGTAAATGTTGAAATTAACACACTAACAAGGAACAATACTTACACAGCTTTCATTAATCTTAATGCTACAAATGGACTCATTTTAAAGTGTTACCATTTTATTTCAACTGTCATGCTTAAAGATGCACATCTTTAAATATATACACAAAGGCTATAGCATTAAAATTATATATATACGGATATTGTATGTATACTCTCAGACTTGAACTGCTTTTATTCTTGAACACTTGATGATTATCTAATCAAAATAAAAGCGCAGAGCTGAGTCTTGGAGAACTCGCCGGTATCCCACACACTGCGGACGCGTCGCGTTCAGCTCGAGCAGCGGTCTAAAACAGTTTATTTAATCACCAAACAGACACAAGTTTACTTCAAGAATTAACAATTTGGTATCATGAGTTTGAAGTTCGGCATTTAAAAAAAATGGAGCAAACGGAAAGAGAAAGCGCGACCTATATTATAGCTCTATAAATGAAGCACACAGACTTTATTAGAGCCACAGAAAGACAAACATTTAGCTGAAAATGCACAATACACAATTCATTATGTACATTAACAACGATTCGGGACCAATATAATGTAATTTAAAGGAAAACTATGTGAATGGCGCGGCAGGATTTTCTGTCGGCTGCATTTAAATCCGCGTCTGAAGTTTCCCGCTCTGTTCAGCGTGCAGTATCACGTGTCTAAACAAATAGCACGTGCTGTCAATGATTTCAACCACTAGAGGGCGCTCTCGCACTGTATAATGACAGCAGATCCGTCTCAGCCGCTCCAGCAATGGACGCAACCCGGGAAAACTATCGGCATGGATTTTTGACGATAACCGATAGTTCCAGCAATCAACTATCGGTGCCGATTAATCGGCAAAACTGATCCATCAGTCGACCTCTACAAATCATACACCGCCGTAATCATGTGTTTATTAGCTTCATGTTTCATCCGTAGAAATGTTTTCCTGGGTTTCTTATGTACAGTACAGAACTGAACGCGGAAGTGTAATGGACATTCATCATCAGAGAAAGGGCAGGATATAAACACATAATATGATTAACAGATGAGCTGCGAATGAGCTTCCTCGGAGTCAGAACAACGATTGTGGAAGAGAAAACAGTGAGACAGCGCTGGAAGCTGCTAATGCTCATCAGTAAATCAGTGGAAAATGAATAGAAATGATGATTTTAAAATGAAAACGCACTAGTGTGAACATAGCCTAAAAGATGTGTAAACTGAAAACAATTTGAACTTTATTTAAACTATTTGCACTGATTTATTCTGTTGGTTATATTTTGTTCCTTTGAGCAGTGGCTCAGGAGATCAGTCATTGAGTCTGTAAAAACCTCAACAAGCTGAAAAAATAAAATGTTTTTTGAGGTAATGTGTACTGTAATCTTGTTAAAACGGATTTCATCAAATTGGTATCGAAAAAAGAATCGTTCAGGAATTGTTAACAAAGTCAAGGTATCAGTATTGATATCGAACATTTTTGAACGATACCCAGCCTTATGGTCCTCTGCAAAACGGATATGATAATAATGTTGGAAAAAGATGTTTAGCGAATGTTATATTTTGCATTTTGTATGCACACTAGTGCCTGCATTTAATAGGCATTTAATGGAAATCAGTTTTCAGGAATTCGACAGCTCCAGGAAACTTCCACCTGAACCAAACTTTGCACAAAGATTCTCAGCTGTGGTATGAAAGATACTAGAGAATGATTTGATATACTATTTTACGTTACACAATATGTTTGTAAACATGGCCAAAAAATGGGTTTTCCTATTATGTCTCTAATTTGCATATTAATGTGTTCTTTGGGCAACATGTAATGACAAAAGTATAATAATGAGAGTAATAACTTAGCAACATTGTCATATAACATAGTATTTCATACAAATATTGATATATAATGTTTTACTTATTATGTCTCCCTAAAGTGCCTGATAAGCATGAAGGATGTCCTGGTGTCCACTACAGAGGACATGTATGAAATCGATGCATGTCTCACAACAGAAAGCCCTATTCTGCTTCGAAAACCCCACTAAAGTTCCTGAGATGTTCATTTGTGACACACAATTCGAAAATCAGTCCGATTTAAAAAACATGTATGCTGGTGATACTCAAATATACAGTGGGGCAAAAAAGTATTTAGTCAGCCACCAATTGTGCAAGTTGTCCCACTTAAAAAGATGAGAGAGGCCTGTAATTTTCATCATAGGTATACCTCAACTATGAGAGACAAAATGAGGAAAAAAAATCCAGAAAATCACATTGTAGGATTTTTAAAGAATTAATTGGTAAATTCCTCGGTAAAATTCCTCGGCTCTCACAGACCTGTAACTTCTTCTTTAAGAGGCTCCTCTGTCCTCCACTGGTTACCTGTATTAATGGCATCTGTTTGAACTCGTTATCAGTATAAAAGACACCTGTCCACAACCTCAAACAGTCACACTCCATATATCTCAAGACCAGATGAAACGTCTAAATTATCCAAGCTAACAGAGTGTGTTAAAAATGTAAAAGATTGGATGACCAATCATTTTCTCCTATTAAATTCGGCTAAGACAGAGATTTTACTTATTGGACCAAAAGACAGTACACAGAATCTCTTGGATTACAATTTGCAACTAGACAGATGTACGGTTACTTCCTCTACAGTCAAAAATCTGGGTGTTATATTAGACAGCAACATGTATTTTGAAAATCATATTTCCCATGTTACAAAAACAGCATTCTTCCATCTTAGAAACATTGCCAAGTTACGAAACATGATACCTGTTTCTGATGCAGAAAAGCTAGTTCATGCATTCATGACCTCTAGACTGGACTATTGTAATGCACTGCTAGCTGGTTGTCCTGCATCTTCAATAAACAAGCTACAGGTAGTCCAAAATGCAGCGGCTAGAGTCCTTACCAGGTCAAGAAAATATGCTCATATTACCCCAATTTTACAGTCTCTGCACTGGCTACCTATTAAGTTCCGTATCAGTTACAAAATATTATTACTTGCCTATAAGGCCCTTAATGGGTTAGCTCCTGCGTACCTAACTAGTCTTCTACCACGCTACAATCCATCACGCTCCCTAAAGTCGCAAAACTCTGGACTTTTGGTAGTACCTAGGATAGCAAAGTCCACTAAAGGAGGTAAAGCTTTTTCGCATTTTGCTCCCAAACTCTGGAATAGCCTTCCTGATAACGTTCGGGGTTCAGACACACTCTCTCTGTTTAAATCTAGATTAAAGACACATCTCTTTGGCCAAGCATTCAAATAATGCATCTCGTAATCTTGTACTCCAGTTATATCTGATCAAATGCACATTATTAGTCTTTAGTTTGTGTTAAACAAATCACTTTTGCTTGGTTGGAACAGCAGCTACGCTAATTATGTCTCTATTTGTTTCTCTGTTTTTGCTTCAGTCTGGAACCAGAACACCTGAGAAGAGATGATGCCAACCCCTCAGAGGACCTCAGACGATGCCAACCCTGAAACAACATACAGACTACCACATTTAGCTATAAGTTTGATTGCATCATATAATAATTGCTGTTAATGGTGTTCATCGTCTGTTTTATTACGTCTTAAATTGATTTTTCCGTACATTTCTGCCATATGTACATTAACTGACAGTCACCACTGATAAGCTACCACTAAACATTGTAGAAACTTAATTTTCTGTAAAGCTGCTTTGCAACGATTTGTATCCAGAAAAGCATATGTATCCATAAACTTGACTTGAATGGTCTCCAAGCAATACACTAAAATATAATGTCCTCTACAGAGGACAAAAGTCTATGCCTGGGTCCCAGGATTAAGGTAAACACTTTTACAACTAAACTTATTAGTCTTCTATATTACAGCTAAAAGTAATATCTCTAAGAGACCGGTATTGAGTCATTATTTTCATGTAGCCACAAAACAATTTTCAAAACTTGGTAATCATAGTTTTCAAGATACCACACTACTACGGATACTACAATGGTCATTAAAAAAAATAATAATAATATTAAGTAGGCTAAAAGATTATTATATCGTGACGTTACCATTTTACCTCACAATTCATTTGGCTTTTTCAGTAGACAGTAATGTGGCATTTATGCGGTAACCACGGTTAGCAAAATATCTAAATAGATTCATTTCTAAGTTTTTGACGGCTTTATCAGTTTGTACGGTTAGCATTTTGTTGACACAAACAACAGAATTGTTTCCACAGCACTGACTTACTTTGATTAAAATACACATCTACGCGCAACATCGTGAGTCGAACCAAAACAAGAGAAGGTTCAGCTAGCAACGGCTCACGAGAACGAGGTCGCAGAAAACACGCAACAAACATCGATTACAATCAGAAACACGCTGAAAAAACTGAGAACTAAACAACAACCGCCCGCGTTCCTGATATACAGCGCAACATGAGCAGATGCTCCTGTAAAGCAGCAGCTCTGTTATATTAGCAGCAGCTAAACACACGCGCTTTTGTCTCTATCAGCACACACTGGTGAATCTCACAGCGCCTACGTCCACAACACAGATACGCTTCAGACGGGATGCTGTGTTTATTTCGATTTACACGAACGCTGTCGCTACAGACTGTCGAGGAGGACAGCAGTTCGGTCGTTTTGATGCTCACCTTTCCTTTCCATGCTGCACCGGCGGCTAAGTGCTCAGATTCACTCACATGTAACGGTCTGCGCATGCGCACTAAACTTCCCCAACAACAACGCGACGCTGTATCGAACGCCAAATGGTTCAGAATTCGCGTGCTTTTCACCGCCGTAAAAATAACGCTGTCACACCCACATGTACTTACTTAAAGGGGTCATATGATGCGATTTCAAGTTTTCCTTTCTCTTTGGAGTGTTACAAGCTGATTGTGCATAGATAAGATCCCTGAAGTTGCAAAGACTAAAGTCTCAAAACCAAAGAGGCGGCCGTACACGGTGCAATTCTGAAGGTCGGAACGTCGTGAGCTGTGGCACATGTCACGATTGAGTTTATAAATCCGAAAATCGTACGCAGGCAGTCACACACTACACGAATTTACTACGATTTGACAAACTCTGACGTTTCACGCCATTCGTAAAGATATGGATTCTGAGGACAAAATCGTTTTCTTTGTGGCAGGCGGCTTGTGACGTCCAAAAAAAACAAAAAACGAAGACAAATGACATGGCAAAGAGAATGGCTGAAAAGCATGGACTTTCTGTTCTTCATAAAGAACTCGAGGGAGTAGGCCATTTCTGGATTTCTGCTCGTTTTGCCGGAAATAAAACAGGCATATTCATTCATAAAGCTGAACGGCAAATTTGGCACATTCGGAATAACAAATAAATAATAGAACAGTATAATTAAACTAAAATTATTATAGACTATATGGTTTTTGTCATCTTCTGATTGGTCAACTTCAGATGGATCGCCAAATCGTCTCGTTCAACTGCACATACGCCACGAATTTAAACCGGCAGCATCCGATTTTTTTTGACATGATTGAAAATTATCGGGAGGACGGGAGGTGCTCGTAACGTCTCGGATCGGCCCGTAATTCTTCTCACACGGTACGAGCCGCGACCATGCGAGCGTCTGCGATTTTCTCCCGAGAGAAAAAAATAGTTTGCGAGCTTGTACGACAGCAAAAATCACTCCGTGTACGCCCGCCTTTATGCTGCGTTCAAGTCCTCCTGGGACATTCGTACTTAAGTCGTAATTACGACGTTAGGTGCGTTCAAGTCAGTTTAGTCGGTGGTGTACCTTCTTTTAATAAATTACAAGAACATACAAGGGTCTGTTAACTCTGCTTATAGAAAATGAAGAGCAAAGAATTCGCATCAGGTGTGTTTTGCGTTTTTTTTACTTGGATTTCATTAACTAGCTGCGTAAAAAGAACATGACCGGTTTAAGTTTATAGGACAACTAAACTATCAATTTAAACAAAAATTTACCGTCAACTAGAAGTTGCATCCATCGATTCCGCCATGTTTCTCATTGACATGCACCCAACTCGGAAACTCGGGGCTTAAAGAAAATTTCGAGTTTCCCACTCGTAATAACGACTTTGTGGTGGCGTTCATGTGCGCTCAACTCGTAAATACGATCTGTCTGACATGACTTGAACGCACCATTACACGAACGCACCATTGAACACCATTGTCACAAAGTTCCGAGTCAAAAGTCGATGTTGGTTTATTAGCTATTGGGTAAACAAGGGACCATCCAGTCTTGCGTATAGGGGAGAGCGGGGTGAGTTGAGCCAGTTTTTACTTACACAGTGTTTAAAGCGAGCACATGACAGTAATGGGTACAACTTAAATATGTACATAGATTTCAGGATGTGGTGCCTCCTTGGGAATAATCACTTTGGGTCTAAAATAAACTGCTTTTAAAATATGGCTTTCCAATGTTCTATTGGCTCAACTTGCCCCCAGTGAGGGTAAATTAGCCTAGGGAGAGGGTAAGTTGAGCCACATGGAGTTAAACTGTGCCACTGATTATGCTGAAGTAAAACTTTTTCACCTCATGCTATATCACAGGAAGAGGAATTTAATAAAAACGACTTCTTAAAATCCATGTGTGAGCCTTGTGATGGACTGGCCATTCATCCAGGGAGTTTCTAAAGCCTGTGGCTCAAGACGCTGGGTAAGGATCCAGCTCCCCACGAACTTAATAAGAACAAAGAGGTTTGGACAATAGAATGGATGACTTCTTAAAAGTTTCATTTAAAGGTACAGTTCACAACTTTGAAGGCATTCTTAAATTAAGCTATTTTAAAATTTCAGAACAAAAAGTTCAAATTGAAGAATAAAAAAAACACACACACACACCGCAACAGAACTGGGCTAATAGTACTCAACATTGCACTTATAAGTGTTGCAGGGAAATACAATTTCATAAAAAACTTTAATGGCTAATTTTCATAAACAAGCCACTGGCTCAACTTACACCAGGACCTTTGGCTCAAATTACCCCACTCCTACCATTTTAATAACTTGTATCATCCAGCAGTTTAGAGCTAACATTATAGCCTCATATAATAACCTCCTAAAGCACAAACACGTGTGATATTTTTCAGATTTGTCTGTAATCGTTCAGACACAAGAAACATGAGTCCTTGAACATAAAAAAAACAATCAGCAAAAAAGCCATTAAATAGACAATAACACGTTTTTTAAAATCCCTCTGGGGCTCTTCTTTTATTTTTTTTACTTAATTGTAATGGTATGAAACTCTGTAATGGTTTGGCACTTGCTATGTGAACACACACACATACTGTTTCCATGTTATGGGACATTCATTAAATGTAATGGTTTTTATACTGTAAAACATTTTTTTTTATTTTGTATTCCTTTACCCTAAATCCACTCCTCACACAAACCTTTTCTGCAGTTTTAGATTGTCAAAAAACTTAATTCTGTATGATTTATAAGCTAGTTTCCTCATGGGGACCTAACAAATGTCTCCACAAGGTCAAAATTAACTGGTATTTCTATCTTTGTGGGGACATTCAGTCCCCATAATGTAGGAATACACACACAAAATCATGGACATGATTCAAAAAGGATAAATGGTCCTGAAAAAATATTGAATTTTTGCGATTTCAACTTCAAATTTGGAACACAACTTTAGATTTATGCCTTTGGTTTTCTCGCAGTTTTCGAAAATATATTTCAAATAACATTTAAAAATAGTATTTTGTGCATGTTTAATTATAACAAACTTAAACTTCTATCATTTTTTTCAGTTTATCTTTTTTTTTTTTTCACTTCAACAATAACCTGCCAAGTGTCTTCTTTAAAAAGTGACCAAACTTAATTCTGCGCTCCAAAGCAGTGGTTCCCAACACTGGTCCTGGAGGCACCCCAACACTGCACGTTTTGCATGTCTCCTTAATCAAACACACCTGATTCAGGTCATCAGCTCATTAGTAGAGACTTCAAGACCTGAAAATGGTGCGTCAGAGAAAGGAGACATACAAAATGTGCAGTGTTGGAGTGCCTCCAGGACCAGTGTTGGGAACCACTGCAAGTCCAAAGCATTCAAGATTTATGACAGAAATTACATTTTCAGGTCTATGCTCAAAAAGTGGTTAACAGGTAATAAATGGATCATAATTATTACATAAATATAATTTAGTACCATAAGATCACTTGAAAATACAAAATATTAAATTGAAAAACATTATAGAACTAAAATATAGTACATTTATTTTATTGAAATAAAAACATTTTTTACAGCAACACCAGAGTGTCCCCCCTCCCCTCAGTGTCAATAAGTATGGTTTCCCATTGTGACAACTGACCCCACCTGCATGCTCTGATAATGGGACATGTTGTCATAAACTGTCAAAATGTGTTCAGTTATTTCTATCTTTTTTTCTGCCCTGGGCTACAACAGCATGAACATGCTCAATAGATTTCTGTACCAAAGACTTTAAACACAAATAGTGTTCCTCTGCAGACATATTTTACTCCATTTTTGAGTTTCCTGAGCTTTTGGTGTCACCAGAGGTTAAAAGAAAATATGTCAGTGAGTGATTATTTCATAAATGATGACTCATATTAAGAATTGCAGTGGTTTGTGGTAATCTGCAATACATGTTTATTATGTAACACACTTGCTTCAGGCATTTTGAGTGAGTATTACCACTTGATGGCAGTGTTTTCCAAAAAAAATAAAAATTGTTTGCACAGATGCAACTTTACATAATCCCTTGTATTTTTGTGCAAAAGAAATACCAAAGAAGGAATGTTGTGAAAAATAATTGCTTTTATTCCTGTATAGCAGTGGTTGTTCACAGACCACATAACTTGTGTGCCACTGAAGAAAAAACGGTTATATGCACACACAAAAAACAATAATCTCTTTTCCATGAAAAATGGATTCCATGCAACAAAATGAAGTATAAACCACGTTTAATGGATTTCGCTGCTCGATGCACCACTGACTGGCACGTTTAGTGATTGTGCACTCGTCAGAAAACTGTAAATGTTCATACAAACAACCCCACCCCTCACATATAACAATACATGCTCAACACAGAAAATATTGCTGAATAAAATTAAGTGATAATATACAGTGAAAATAATAATAATCTTAAACAACTGATACAATAAGTTAGATGCCGGCACTGCTTATGAAAACACATTCCTGATGAGACAGTCTTCTAGTCTGGGCTGTTAAATTAAGATCGTCGTGCTCAACGGAAAAGCAGAATATTGGCTCAGGTTCGTTCATTTTCGCAAACATGAACTTTCTGGCTGTACGTCTTTCCCAGGGCAAGCAAAAATAAAGGGGAACTACTTTACCGTGGACCATAATGCAGCTGGGTCTCGCTCGCAGAGCTGTTCTGTTTTCAGGAACTTCCTGTTAAATCCAGATCCCCCTTTGTTTTTTTTTTAAAGATTAATTTTTGCCGTTTTATGCCTTTAATTTAGATAGGACAGTAGGTCGACAGGAAGCGAAGTGGGTGAGAGAGAGACAGGGGTGGGATTGGGAAAGGTCCACAAGCCAGGACTCGAACTCGGGATGCCCGTAACGCAAAGGCGCAGATCCCCGTTTTAAACCCATTTCTCTCAATTTACATAACTAATAAATGAATGAGGGGAGGAACTGCATCAGCAGCCCTTTAACATGGAGTGAAGGGAACAGCGAGCCTTTGAAGAACAGGCAGAAAATCAGGCGAACCAGCCAAAAACATGTCCAAATCGCAAAGTCAAAAATAACTCTATAGATAGGAAAAAGGAAGCCTATCTTTAGAAACCTTAAAATTTTGACTTGATTTTCATGACCATTTTTTGAAAGGCGAGTCTCATTACTGTAATACAGTGTTACAGTTTTTTTTTTTTTTTTCCAATTGTAAATCTATATAGAATAAAAGCTGTATAACAAATACTATCATGATGGATAAATGATTTATCATTTAAATTACATGTCACAGTTTTATTCACTGCATTACAGCAATGACAATTGAGTTTTTTTATTTTCTGGTAATAATCACTGGGTGTACAGAGTAAAATGAACAAATCATCAGTATATAAATAATAATTATTGATTCTCAAACATAATTATTGCCATGTGTCTTTATTTTTAAAATATATTGAACAATTTTTGTCCTCTGTTTTTCTGGTTAATTATGCTCTGGAGAGGTTTTGTGAGATTCGCCCATACCATTTTATATGTAAGAACATTATGGGGAACTGTACATTCTCACTTTAGCACTGAACACCATGTGTTTTTCTAAACATTTTCCAATAGATTTCAGAACAGGCATATCTGCGTTCATTCATATAAACAGCATTTATTACTGTTTTTGTCATCTATTATTGACAGACGGCAGAAGATCACTGCGTCGATATACTCCTCTGTTTACATTCTACACAGAGCACTAAATAATAATTACATTCTCTTTAGGATTCATTCTGAAGTTCGTTCATTTGCCATTTATAATGCAGATCACATTCCGTGATGTGTACTCTGCAGCAAATACTAAAGAAAACTGTTGCTGCACATTATTATCATTTATGTACAGCAGTGCCATTTTATTTACATATCTAAAACTTAGTATTCTGACAGTACTTGAGTTTTTCTGGCCTCTATTTGTTGTATAGACTACAAGCGGAGCTCGGAGGCAAATGTCTGGCTTCCCTAAAAAAAAAGAATATTAAACTGTGAGCTTAAAATGCTGTTATGAATTTGACTGATTGCGTTTGAATGAGAATACATATTTTTCTCCAATTTCAAGTGTTCTGGCCAAAAACAAAAAGTAGTCAATTCACCCAAAATTGAAAACTTTGTCATTTTCTCAGCCTCAAATTGTGACCCTGGAGCACAAAAGCAGTGTTAAGTCGCTGGGGGATATTTGTAGCAATAGTCAAAAAAACATTGTATGGGTCAAAATTATCGATTTTTCTTTTATGCCAAAAAATCATTAGGATATTAAGTAAAAATCATGTTCCATGAAGACATTTTGTAAATTTCCTACCATAAATATATCAAAACTGAATTTTTGATTAGTAATATGCATTGCTAAGAACTCCATTTAGACAAATTTAAAGGCGATTTTCTCAATATTTAGATTTTTTTGCACCCTCAGATTCCAGATTTTCAAATTGTTGTATTTCAGCCAAATATTGTCCGATCTTAACAAACCATACATCAATGGACAGCTTATTTATTCAGCTTTTCAGCTTCAAAATTGACCCTTATGACTGGATTTTGTGGTCCAGGGTCACAATTGTTCCAAACTTGTATGAGTTTCTTCTGTTGAACAAGATTTGGAAGAATGTTGGTAACCAAACAGCTGCTGGTAGCCATTGACTTCCATAGTATGGAAAAAATACCAAAATTCGTTTGTTTACCAACATTCTTCAAAATATTCTTTTGTGTCCATCAGATGAAAGAAACTCTCACAGGTTCGGAACAACATGAAGGCGAGTAAATGACAAAATTTTTCATTTTTGGGTGAACTATCCCTTTAAATTACTGGGTCACAAGACACAAAACCTTACATTCTCGGTGTCCTTTTTGAAAGTTTGCACTGTTTTTTTTTTCCCTTTTTCGACAGAGCGTGTATGAAGGCATGGATAAGCAGGCTCAGAACACAGTGGGAAGCCAGCACTTGATGATGGCAGGCACTTGAATGTCATTTTCCTGTATGGATGAAGGTCTTGTAGGTCGAGCAGCCTTCATGACTCCATCTCGTCTCTGTCGAACACGGGGGGCTCGAAGCTGATCACCTCCTCATACGTGAGCTCTGTGGACAGACAGACTGTTAAAAGCGCAACTGTCACATCATGGAGAGGTTGGTCAATAAAATGTCATTTCCCTGCGAGATCTAGATGGTGCAGGCTTACGTTTCCACTCTTCGATGTCCAGTTCGCGACTCTCGAAGCTCTGGTCGTAGGGCTCTGCCTCGGGCTCGTCGTCCGGGTCGTGGTACTGGGAGAAGTACGGGTGCGCGAGAGCCTGTGATGCAGTTATCCGTTTATCTGTGTCCAGAACCAGCATCTTCTCCAGTAGGTCCACAGCTAGAACGGATAACATAGGACATAGACTCAAAAAGCAACATTCGGAATTATAAAATATAAAAGGCAGCTAAATATGCTCATATATATATATATATATATAAAAGAACAATTTACACTGAGAGAAAATAGTCACATTATGAAAACATGTTTTTTTTTTTTAAGATTGTGTACGGCCAACAAAAATACATCATCACTGCAATACTCTATTGATATTTTATATCTAATGCATTGACCTAACGGGTTAAAAAATGTGCAAATATTCTTTGGGTCGATTTCTGTTCTTCCATTAACATCAGATTTCTGCTGAAATGTTCATCTCGATCTTGTTCAGTGTTTTCCAGTGGACAATGTTAAACAAACACTGTGGCTTTGGTTTACTGCACAGAACATTATGTTAGAGCTTAAGCAGTCTGAACTCACTGCATGCCTGTGTTTAAAAAGAGTAGCGGTATATGCCTATAAGCACAGCCTTGCAGTGAACCGTAAGGACTGCAGTGGGCGGAAATGAGATCAGACGTGTTGCATACGAAAAGCAGGCAGAAGTTGGGAAAGAGGGATGTTGGGAGGGGTTTGGAAAATCAAAAACGACCCATTGCAAACAGAAAAGAGTCACATAGGGGAAACGTAGTCACTTGTTCCAGAGCGGCCCGGGTCTGGAGGATTTTCTGTGACATTCTACGGCCAGACGTGGACCATGGGGTTCAGAAGGGGTTCGTTCTCACCTCGTGGCTCGGCATGCTGCTTATTAGAGAGTCTGGCGGGGTTCCCGTCAGTCGCATTATCTGCTGAAGCTGGTTTATATCTTGGGGAACCCAGGTCAAGGGTTGTACGATAAAATACACTCACCAATAGGAGTGCTAAAACAGGAAAACAATGCGACCATCGTTGCGGCTTGATGCCGAGATTTAAGAAAGAGAAAAACAGGACAGGAAGAGGAGGAGAGGCAACACAAATGCACACTGTGTTAGATTAGACCCATGCATCCCATGTGAATCAATCTAGTGTTGAAAAAGACACAGGAAATGTAACAGGAAGTGTGAGGATTGAGAAAGCCATTGCTATGCACTCGTAAGCGTGGGCTGATTTTGCAAAATCATCTGCCATCATCATCTGACTTCAACTTACTATTTTAAGTAGGGATGTAACGATTAACCGCGAGTCGGTTGAAAATCGATTCAAATCGGTTGAGATGCTAAACAAATCGCGATTCAGTTAGGGGTAGGAGTTTATGTGAATGTAGAACTTACTGTCTTTAGAAAAGTTTAGATGGTATTTTTTCTTTTCATCTTGCCTCTGTATAATGCATATTAAAGTTCATAAGTGCAGCGCTGCTTTGTTTACAGCGGAAACACTTTAAGCGCCACCTACTGGCAGAGAGTGAATCTGCGTCTCATTCAGCTCGTCTGCTGTTTCGGTTTCATGCAGATATTTATGTATAGTTTCACAAAACTGAAGTCAAACCACTCGTTTGTTTCAAATTTCGAAATTATACAATCTAATTTAGATTAAAAACTGCTCATGTTGCATGTATGCAGTATCTTTGTTTGGATCATGATTAAATGTAATGTAAAATGCAGTGGTTGCCTCTAATTTTAAATTGAAAGAGCACAGACAAAGCCTTATATTGTTTATATGAAGAGATTAATTTTATTTGCGTTACTTATTTGATTTGGGGCTTGTTTTAAAATTTCAGTTTAGTTTTGTTATTTACATTTACATTTAATCGAATCGTGAGTGGAGTGAATGGTTACATCCTTAATTTTAAGGCGACTGCATAACTAGTAGTCCATGCCGGTGAATAAGGAAGGGGAAAAAATAATGTGATATGAGTATGAAGTGTGATCGGGGTGACTGAAGCAAGCAGAACTGATCACCAGGCCGTCATTGCGACACGGAGGGAGTCAAACTCAGGCAGGACAGAAAACTCACAGACTCTGAAGAGATTTTCGTCAAGAGCTCTGGCTCTGGGGTTCCGACGAGCATCAAGATAAGCTTCAACTGATCAATATCTTTAAGAGCAAAATAAAGGAAAATGCAGGGAATGGGGTGACTATGAAAGCAGGGATTGGGGGGGGGGGGAACAACAATAATAAAAGTAATCGTTTAACAAAAGAATAAAAACAGCACAGGAAAATGGGATAAAGGAAGAAATATAACGCAGTCATGATTGGTTCAAAGCCAACATGCATTCTGTAATAACAATGAATGGAGCTCACAGCACTTCTCAGGTTCCTCTATTGTTTTACTGAGTGAGTTGGCACAGCAGATGTAAGCTAGTACACTTAACAACAATAATAAAAGTAATCGTTTAACAAAAGAATAAAAACAGCACAGGAAAATAGGATAAAGGAAGAAATATAACGCAGTCATGATTGGTTCAAAGCCAACATGCATTCTGTAATAACAATGAATGGAGCTCACAGCACTTCTCAGGTTCCTCTATTGTTTTACTGAGTGAGTTGGCACAGCAGATGTAAGCTAGTACACTTACCTGACCGAAGTACACTTCCAGCAGACAAAATCTGAGTCAATGCAACAGCGTGTCAGGCAGATGTGTTCTGTACAACTGTACATGACACTGACCACATTTACATGCACATCATTTACAGATTATTCTGGTTTACAGATTATTCTTCATATTCTGGTTAAGATATTATTCTGATAACTCTTTCTCTATATATATATGAGATTCAGCAAGGATGCATTCAATTGATCAAAAGTGACTATAAAGACATTTATAATGTTATAAAGGAGTTCTATTTCCAAACGCTTTTCAACTTTTCAAAAATTATCACCAGTAAATGAGCAGCAAATCTGCATATTAGGATGATTTCTGAAGGATCATGTGACACTGAAGACTGGAGTAATGATGCTGAAAAATCAGCTTTGCATCACAGGAAAAAATTATATTTTAAAGTATATTAAAATAGAAAACTATTATTTTAAATGGTAATAACATTTCACAATATTACTGTTTTTACTGTAATTTTGATCAAATAAATGCAGCCTTGGTAAGCATTAGAGACTCATTTCAAAAACATTTTACATACAAACCTTTGAACGGTAGTGTATATAGATATATATTTAATATTTATATATTTTATTTAATATATAGTTAATTCCTATCTCCAAAAGTGTGTTTCATCAATTAATTTTTCAGAACCCTACAGTAATATCACCAAGAATTACCTTTCTTTGAGATATAACATATAAAAGTGATATATAATGTTCAGTTACGGAGGATATTCCGAAAATTAAAAAGTTTACATGATCCAAAATTCTGATGAATACATGCAGATTACTAGAAACCAAAATATTGGCTTATCCTAATTATAGTTAATGCATTTACATTAAGTTTACAACATTGGAATTTGCCTACATTATTGAAATATGGCTGCTTGCATAATCAGAATATGACCAAATTCTGATTTATATTGGAATATTCTCATGCACGTAAATGCAGTCAGTGAAAACTTGTGAATATGTTTAACAACTGAGTGTGACAGGCAGGTGTGAGCTACAGCAAAGTGGGCTAGTTCTACACACACGTCCAGATCCACACTGACTTCTGTTCAAATCGGACAAAGGTGGGTGTTAGCAAAAAGCGCGTACAATCATCAAAATGTAAGTGAAAAGCTGATGAAGGTAAAGGGGTATCACTGCATGAAGACTAAAAAGTGTTCGCAAGCAAGTAGATGAGAGATTGGGGTAGTTCATTCATGCAGTTAGAAACATGCATAAATGCAACAAATCAACATTCAGGTCATGCATGTGTGTGTGTGTGTGTGTGTGTTGATTTAAAGGGGTCATGAACTGAGAAATCAAATTTACCTTGATCTTTTGATATATAACAGGTCAATGTACTATAAAAACATCCTGTAAGTTTCAGAACTCAGAACTTTCTCGTTAGTTAAAAAACAGCTTTTATTGAAACCAAGCTGAGAAAATGACTCGTTTTGGAATGTGCCACTTTATGACGTAATAGTGTGGCTAAACACTGCCTCCGCAGGAGAAGATCAACACCTGCTTCTACATCACTGCCTTTTTAGCTCCGCCCACTGATACGCACTTGTAGTAGGAGGATACTAGAAAGACGCAAACACAAGTTTACTCCATCAACAGAACCATACAGATGACATTACAAGATTACAAGACACTGTGTAGTGTCAGTTGTGAAAAATAGTCTTTGAATTGCCTCCCTTGAGATCCTAACATTATTTTTTAAACAAGAAAGTATGATGCAGGCTTTTCAGAGAGACTGAGAGTATTTCTTATCTTATCATTTTAATTGTATTGTCATAATTATAAACACTAGTTTGTAGCGCCAATAGTTTTACCGTTAACCGTAATTTATTGCCCCTCAAGTGATTTACCTATTACGCAAAGTCTTGCACATTCAGAGACAATAGGTTACTTCTGGATTGCAAAATAAGGTGAATATAAGACTGCTTGATGTCAAAAACATCATGTTTAAGTAAACACAATGCATTGCATATAAGAATGATATGGTTTGGAATTACATGAGGGTGAGTAAATGATTGACAGTTTTATTCCTGGCCAAACTAATTATGTTGTAGGGACACACAGTGCATTTGTGAATGTGCCACCTATAATTTAAACACAAACTGAGTTTTAACTAATATTGTATTCATTCTTGCAATTCTGCACCCAAAAATTCTACACCCAATTTGCAGATATTATCATACGCACACAGAAAGTAGGTAAATGCACACAGAAAGTAGATAATCTGCATGTTTAGGCAACCAAATAACTACTTTATCCTAATCTATTCTTTCGCAGACTTCCTTGAAATGCAGATCACATTTCCTCTCTCGAAAGGCCAGGACTCCATTTAATGTGGACTGAATGTGTTGGATTTTTCACAGGGGGCTTGACTCGACCTCACACACTAGAACAGAAGCAGCAAAGCATTAAAATTCCCAGAGTGGCACGCGCTGTGCTAGAATCTTTGTCCTTTAAGACTGAGCAAAGTTCATGTTTTTTGTCAACAGGACCATCAGGCAAGTGTGACTCACTGGGAGGCAGTGGGCCGACACTAGCTGACTCATTCCCCTCGGGATCGCTGCCTCTCTATGAATTAGATTTGGCTGATACGCGTAAGTGTTTTTCTTCACACTTGCAGAGAGGGAGGTAGGGAGGGCTTGGGCAATGCATGCCAAAAAATGTCACACGACTAAAGGTTGTTTCCAGAAAGAGAGATTTGGGTCAGGGGGTGAATGAAGGGGAAAGGATACGATCAGTGCCGGGAAACAAGGTCCGTCCTGTGAGGAGCTCAGCCATTATGCAGCCCACCGACCAGATGTCCACTACAACACAAAACAAAAACCCTCTTCTCATTCGCTGAAACAACATACATTCTGTTAAAGACAAAATGAGATTAACTCTCTTAACAAATGTCCTAAATCTTACTGTGTAGAATTCATCAGTGCTGTTATTCTAATGAAAAAAAAATTGTTTTATATTTCATCAAGTAGGAAACAACTGACTGGAATATTGAATTACTGAAAATATGTAAATCTGTGGTGAATCAGCTGCAATGTGGATTCATTTTCAACTATTCAGTGGCACGGAGTTTTTAATTATCTTTTATTTTTATATTTTCAGTTTTTGTTTTAATTTAAGTTTAAGTGTAAATAATTATAAAAAAAATGTATGTGCTTTTCATTATATATATTGGTGCTGTCAAACGATTAATCGCATCCAAAATAAAATTTTTTTGTTTACATAATATGTGTGTGTGTACTGTGTATATTTATTATGTATATATAAATACACACACACACACATACATTATATATTTTGAAAATATTTACATGTATATATATTTATATTCATATAATTTATATTATATATATACATTTAATATATAAACATAACATATTTTTCTTAAATATATGCATGCATGTGTGTGTATTTATATACACATAATAAATATACACAGTACACACACATATATTATGTAAACAAAAACTTTTATTTTGGATGCGATTAATCGTTTGACAGCACCAATATATATATATATATACACATTTTTTATTTCAGTTTTAGTTTGTAATTTTAACATTTCCATGGCAAAATGTCTCATTTTCACAAGTTTCGCAAAGTTAGCACAAAGTTTTGCATCAAATACTTATAATTTATGTAGAAGCTTTATTTCAATTACTGAAATTAGTTTTTAATGTTTTTGTTTACAACAACCACACCAATTGTGACAAGATAATTATTCCACTTATATTAATATAAAGACAAATATTTATAAAAAATTCCAAGTTTTCATCCAAAAAAACAGAACCCATTAACTCAAACTTAAATTTTAACTAGTCAAAAAGAATATAATGAGGTGATAACGATCAACAAACATGGAACACAATTCAGAGCTGTGCAGAAAATCAATAAATACGTGTCAGCCAATCAAAATGAAGAAATTTAACAATAAGAATTAAGCCAATGAAAATAAATGTAAAAAACAATATTGTGGTATTAAGTATAAGCATTTTTGCTAATGTGACCAAGACCCCGTGGATGGAGAAAAATAATACCAATCAATAACATTTTACTTTTAAACATCCAATAACAACTTTTAGACATCCAATCATATCCTCACAGATAATCTTAGATCCCATCCTACAATAGGTGAATATTCTTTTATTCAGTTTTGAATGCTATTCCATGTTGCCTTCAGTTAGAAAATGTAAAAATTACATATAAACAAAAGCTGTTTTTATTCATCAATACATAAGTGAGAATTCTGGGTAATCCTGACCTGTCATGTTGTAGTGCATCCAATTGAGCATGATCTCTGGGGCACGGTACCATCGGGTGGCAACGTATCCCGTCATCTCATCGTCAGTCAGCCGGGCCAGTCCAAAGTCCAGAATCTGAGCACAGATAGCAGATCAAGCATTAGCCATAAACTAGACTTATCAGCGCTCAATCTGTGATTATAAACCTACTGTTGGTCAACAGTGCATAATAATAACAGATGTGACCGTGTAAAAGCAACAGATGATGATGATGATGGCAGAGCTCTTGGCAATCAGAGCAAGCTTAGATTACCATGCTCTCACCTTAAGTTCACAGTCTTCATTTACAGCCAAGTTACTGGGTTTAAGATCCTGTATGATAGGAAAAGATGAGCAGAGAGAAGGTGTAAGTGAGAATCACTCCATGTATTGCTACAAATGGCTTTCATGAACTAATAAAAGTCATCCTGGGAGCTGAAATCAGGTCACGGCAGAAATAACCTTCATTATAAACCATAAAGGTGTTTACACAAGCAGTGATGCAGATGAAACCCTAAAACCTGTTTACCTGTGGAAAACCGGCAACAAAACTCACATTCTGGACTAATGAGAAAAAAAAAAAAAAAATTGTACTGACAGCTATACGTTTCAATCAAATCTGTCTAAAGTTATCACTTGCCTTTCCATCCCTACACATCTTAAAGGAACAGTTCACCAAAAATGAAAAATTGCTTAAAATGTACTCAACCTCAGGCCATGCAAGATGTAGATGAGTTTGTTTCTTCATCAGAACAGATTTGGAGAAATGTAGCATTACATCACTTGCTCACCAATGGATGCTCTGCAGTGAATGGGTGCCGTCAGAATGAGAGCTGATAAAAACATCACAATAATCCACACCACTCCAGTCCGTCAATTAACATCTTGTGAAGGGAAAAGCTGTGTTTGTAAGAAACAAATAAGACGTTTTTAACTTTAAACCATTGCTTCCAGCTAAAATATGAGTCCTCTATCTATAATATTGCTTTCTCCAGTGAAAAAGTAATCTCTTCTGAATCAGGAGAGTAATCTGCACAGATCAAGCAACGTTTACAAGCAAAAACAGTCCAAAACAGTGTCAGTGGATTTTGATGTGAGAGGACAACAGGAGATGGACTTTTTCACTGGAGGAAGCATTATTATGGATTATGGACTGGTATTTTGGCCAGAGTTAAAATGTCTAATGCTAAGTTTGTTTCTTACAAACATGCAGCTTTTGGCTTCACAAATCATTAATTAATGGACTGGAGTGGTGTGGAATACTTGTGGATTATTGTGATGTTTTTACCAGCTGTTTCATTCTGACGGCACCCATTCACTGCAGAGGATCCATTGGTGAGCAAGTGATGTACTGCTACATTTCTCAAAATCTGTTCCAATGAAGAAACAAACTCATCTACATATTAGATGGCCTGAGGGCGAGTCATTTTTCAGCAAATTTTCATTTTTTTGGGAGAACTATTCTTTCTATATAGTGATTAAGCCAGAAATTGAATAAATTAATCTCTGAAGTGAATTTATAAAGTAGGATCTCTGTAGTTTTTCCCAGATATTTTATTAATTATATAATGTCCATAAACTTTAATATTTAATAAAATACCTGGAAAATAAAATATATATTTTTTTAGCTTCCAAAATATGACTCTAAAACAACACTAGAGACTATTTAAAAAGTAATACCCTCACATTGCTCATAAATAAATGAAGTAATGAACAGAAAGTGTGGTCTACTCACTCTGTGGATGATGTCTGCTGAGTGAATATACTGCAGAGAGAAAGACAGATGAACTCACTTCAGTCAAATACAGAGATCAATGAGAACCAATTACCTGCAGGCTAAACGTCTGAGCGAAGCACACTTTAGATCAACACATTACACCAAAACAGTCCTTCATACTCTAGTTCATTCTCCTAAGTACTATGAACACGACACATTATCTTTTAAATTAACACCAGAGAGAGTGAATGATGAAGAGCAGCGTTAAAGGGAAAAAAAGGTTAAAGTCATGATGTAGCGGAAGTAGCGACAGAACTTTTCTCCTGTGTTGCGACGTACAGTACATCTGAGTGAAACAGATTATTGAAAAACAGTAGGGTAGTAACGTGGTTCTGTCCATTAGGGATGGGCATTTTTCAAAAATATTATATTTGAATATTTGGGATCATAAAAAATGAATATTCAAATATTCGTTTATTTAAATAACGTTTAACAAAAAAAGACGTTATTTTTTAATAATCAAGTTTTTGTCACCATTTCTGAACAAGCTTTTATTTATACAGTGGGTACGGAAAGTATTCAGACCCCCTTAAATTTTTCACTCTTTAACTCGTGATTAATCGCAACTTAATCGCACATTTTTATCTGTTCTAAATGTACCGTAAATTAATACTTTTCACGTTTTTAATACTCTAATCATCATGGGCATGGACAAATATGGATGCTTTACACAAATGTATGTTTATTATTAGTGAAATCATACTCAACAGAGCATAAAGAATTCAGATACAGGTTTTCACAAAAACAAACGTTTTTTAAACCATTTTTAAGAAACTGAAACAAAAGTCAAAAGTATCAATTATTATATTAATTTAAACAATTATCATCAATTAATTATTATATTAATTAAATAACATAACTATATATAACATAACTTTACTGGCTTAATTATTTAAATTGTTATAATGCATTATCTTCTTATCGATCTACCAGTTCACATTTACAACTCTGTGTGTTTGCTGCATAAAAACATGGGTGGATGTTCGCATCGGTCTGAACAAAAACAGCAGACGGGCTTATTGAAAATGCTAATTCATTCTCTGCCAGCAGATGGCGCTGTCGGAATGGCAGAAATATAGCCGTTCTGTAAACAAAGCAGCGCTGACTTTGAAATGTGCAGCTCTCATATTTATTCAATGAAATCATCGCCTTTTGAAGTTAAATCGTCACATTAAGCCTTATCGCAATTCTTGTCTTTCCCTCCCCAAATTTAAAACCTCCTGGAACCATAATTAAGATTTTCTTGTACCATTTAAGACTTTTTATGGCCTTAAATATGATACAACTAAATTTAAGACCTCTTAAGACTTAAGGACCCGTGGCAACCCTGAAACAGAAAATGTGTGCTGCATTAATCGCGCGTTAATAAAATTAGTGCCGTTAAAAATTTATTTGCGTTAATGCTTTATTAATGCATGAGAACTGAAAAAATAAAGCAGACCGTGCCAATTACAGTACAAAATGTACATACACGTACAAATTTACTAGCCAATGGCGATCATATTACAAAGGTGTGCGTAGAGGGTTGTTCAGTAAGATCATTTTGATCAAAGTAATTCCAAACTTCACAAGTCAGATGACTACATTCTGTGATCAAATACAATCAACTTGTTAACACGCTCCACAGCGCCACCCAGTGCATTTAGTTATAACTGACTTCTAGTTTGTGTGCTTAGGATTTATCATGGATTCTCTGCATTTACGGCCAGCAAAGCAACACGTAGAAAACTCGAATGGTGTTTTTATTTTTCAAATAATAATTACAGATCGAATATTTGACTATTTGTGCACACCCCTACTGTCCATCGGTTGATTGGATGGAGGCAGATCTTAATACAAGCTTTCAGTATGTATGTATAAATATTCCTTTCAGCTCCCATTACATTTAGCAATTACAACAAAGTAAAAATGAAAACAGTGGGTGGGGCCTAACCTTCAATCCTCGTAGGATCTGATAAATGAGGAACTGGACGTGATCATCTGTCAGCTTCTGGCACTTGACGATATTGTTGAGGTCTGCTCCCATGAGGTGGGTCACCAGATACCTGTTAAACAAAGTCGTCATGACACAGCAACTTCACAGATGGAAGCTTCACTGTTACCCTGAATTAACTTTTTCAGAAGTAAACTAAAGCTTTGAAGGACAGCAGAATTTATACTCAAGCAATCATTATAACCACACAACTGGGATATAAAATTCATTGCATTAGTACAGCATTAACTTAAAACTGTTTAGTGTGTCTCGTAGCATTAGGTCCCGAAGTCGCCACAGAGCAGCCAAAGGGTAAAAGGGGTGGGGATTAGAATAAAAAAATCGATTTCTCAATTTGAATTGATCTTCATTTTGAGGAACCAAGATTTTAGTCTAAGCTATTTTCAGTCGAGTGAACAAAACTTCATGCCTACCATCCACTAACAGAAATACAGCTGTGTGCTTTGTTACTTTTGATTTGACAAATTCTGAGCTTTCAAATTCAGTCAATTTTATAATGAAATTCAAACATTAAATGTGGAATTTGATGCTTTTTAATGTGGCGTGACAAGACTGCTGTAGTCGCCTCAGTTCAAGCGGCACGTGAACCGATCATCTCCTCCTTTTTACTACTAGTTACAGCACTAAATAAACATGAATGAACTTCAGAGGGTATGCAACTCAAAGAAACAGTACAACTTACTGAAATGGATCATGTCTCATGTAATTGCTCAATCAGTGTTTCAATTGTGAAAAGATGTCAATAAAACAGCTTGTAAACAGTGTGACAATGTTATATTTACCTCAAAATGCTCCTCTCAAGAGTGATTTTTGTCTCGTTGACTATCGTTTTTACCGTCATTGAATGGCTTTCCTGAGGTAAATGTAATGTCACGTGACACATTGTTTGCAAGCTGTTTTATTGACGTCTTTCTGTAGTTGAAACACTGATTGCACAATTACATGAGACATGAAACGTGATTTTTTTCCTTCTTTTTTTGTGCTTATTATTTTCCTGATTTCGGCCCTGATTTTTGGTTGCCGAATTCTTGGTGCATCACTACTTTATACCATTAAAAAGTTGATAGGGAAAAAAAACTGTCTAATGTGCGATTTAAATGTTTAAATACAACTTTTTATTTTGAGAGTTGATAATATAATTTTTGTTTTTTGGCTAAATGAAAACTTCAAATTCTGGTCTAAATTTTTAATTCTGGTCATTTCAGTGGATCACTAGTCTTGATTGACATCCAGCACAACCAATCAAGCTTGTTGGCGCACAGATGGGAACAGTGGAATGCGTCTGGTGCAGAGCCAGCTGGGCACAGGCGGCCTACTGGAAGCTCTGCTGAGTGGTGAAAGGAATCCAAGCGGCACTTGTCTGACCCGGCCACGAGCGCTATCATTAACCTTAACAATCATGAGCGCTTTGCTGCTCTGCACTCTCGCAACACTCGAGGCAAACATGCTCGGTGAAGCAACCTTATGGTAGTGAAAATGCCTTCCATTAAAGGCGAGCACTTCGTCAGAGAGGTTTGCATAGTAGATACTAAAGTATATGGATGCATGCAGTTCAGAAATATCTCTTGCCAAACGTGCTCCTCCCTCTTGCCCCGAGCTCTGCTCTCCCACTCATTCTCCATGAGATTTTGGGGCCGGGGTATTTATAGGAATATTATAGTATTCTTAGCTCTTGTTTCCATGCATCTTGCAGTGCTTGTGTGTAGAAATTCCAGCTCCTGTTTCCAGCTCTCTGCAGCCAAACACAACTCACACTGGAGCTCTTGTTCCTGGGAATCGCTCCTACAAGTCATGACCTCAAACGGCTCTCACCCATTTAAATGAACTATACTGAGACTGGGCTCACATTTGGACAGCAAATGAGAGCAGTCCTTAAAGAACCCATGAAATAAAAATGGGACTTTTATGTCTATTAGCTACGATGGATCTATATGATAGCAGTTTTGCGTCAATGACACAGATTTTACATTGGACTTTTACGGAGTAAAAGAGGGTGTCACACCCAGAATCGTCCACGTTTCACGCTGTTCAAACCTGACTCTGTGGTTAGTAGTCAAGGGAAGTCAGGTTTCAAAATTTCACTTCGCATTTGTAAATCACTGCCAAATGTACTCTACAAAGTGGGATTTAGGTGCCTTCACGCAGACTGCTTAATGCTGCTCAGGGGTGGAAAAATTTATTTATTTAGTAATTACAACTCGCATAACGTAATCTGGCTTTTACGCTGTGTCTTTACAAAATTTTAAGCAGGCACAGAGCAGCCTTAGCACAGCTCTTAGGTGTTATTTAGTGACATTTAGGTGTCTTTACCCTTCACACAGACTGTTTAATACTGCTTAGAGGTGGCATAAATGCATTTACACAATAATTACAAGTGGCATAATTTAATCTGGCTTTTATGCTGCATTACATCTTTACACATTTTTGAGCAGGCACAGAGCAGCATTAACTCAGCTCTGAAAAGATAGTTCTTTGGTTGATTTTCTGATTGGAATCTTATTTATAACCTCTTATTATGAGGTTTATAACATTGAATGGTCCAATACAATACAAGTGCACAATTGCAATGATTGCATTTTTTCAATCTAATTGCAGATATTGTTGAGAGCTTTAATAAACATAGCTTAAAATATATTGCGAACACAACATTTCGGTATAATATAACGGTATGTTTTTTTAGAAGTCAGACCACCATAAAAATTATATGTGACATTGAAGAATTTAAGAAATGTACATTCTACACATTCCAGCATTCACAACAAAAATAACATATTAGAGTTATCCTAACTAAATTATCATATAAAATGTTGAACTCCAAAAATGAAACTGAAGTTTGAAAAAATATTATTGTATTCAAAATTATAGTCATTATATTATTTACTAATGATAATTAATCATGATATATTCTACCCCAGGATTATACATGTTTGCAAAGTCTTCTTCTTAAGGTATATGTGTGCATTAAGCTTACAATGCAAGTAACATGTACAAAAGAGATAATTATAATTATTAGTAAGACCATTTATCACCCAAAATTTCATAACTGCAACAGCTCATATGAAACTATTGCCAAGGCAACCAATTTTTTTCTATAATTCCCTGAATGTGCTCTTATTCTATTTTGTATGTGTTAATTGTTTTAAGAGGCAGTTATATTATAAGGCAATAACATTTTGAAGGTTATTGCATATGTGCCTATGAGGAAATTATGCTGAGCGGATGAATCCGTGTTGCCATGGTAACTACGGATATTCCCAACACGTGTGCAGCCACGATGTTCCTCACCCCTCCCAGAGCAGAACTCGACAGGTGCTGCTTTTCGATTATCGCACTGACAGCTGGATGCAAGGCACTTGAACGTAACCGGGTTTAACCGGTCCTTCACCACACAGTGGGCACACACCGCACAATCAGGACTATGTCTAATTAAGATTTTATTGAGTAATGCAGGGTTGTGCACTGGAGACACCTACACTTTGAATAATTACCGCACGCTACTGAGGTGTGGCAGCTACGCCAGAGTAATTACTGGAGTGTGCCACTACATATCAGCTGTTACTCTGTTTCTCAGTATGGCTCAGAAACCACAGACATGCAACCCATAATACAACATGCAACCTTTTACAACAACATTTCCTAGAAGAACGTTTTTGATGCAGGGATGAAAACAGATAAGTTGACAATCTGGGAACTTAAGTCAGACCACCTTCTAGAAATAAACCAAATACTCACACGTCATTGAATCCTGATAGACAGGTAGCGGGCGTGAAAACATCTAGTAGACCAATTACCTGCAACAAAGACAAGTGTCATAGAAAATTAGTCTGAAACATGACAACATTATAAGGTTAAGGTCAAATCATTTAAAGTCTAAACTGTTTTTGTTCAATTCCTTGAGTGTGCACCAGAGTTATTTTAGTTAACTAAAACTTAAACCAAACAATAAAAATTTAAAAAAAAAAATGTACTTGAAATTATGGAAGCCCATTTCCGCCACTGAATAAAAAATAAAGCAAAGTAACTGTGACTTTTTATATCGCAATTCTGACTTTTTCTCACGATTGTGAGATATAAACTCGCAATTGTAAGAAAATAGTATTTTTTCCCCACAGAATTGGACTTTAGTTTATATCACACAATTCTGACTTCAGAACTCGCAACTGCGAGAAAAAGTCAGAATTGCGAGATGTAAACTCACAACTGCGAGAAAAAGTCAGAATTGCGAGATGTAAACTCGCAACTGCGAGAAAAAAAGTCAGAATTGTGACATAAAAAGTCACAATAACTTTTTTCTTTTTTAATCAGTGGTGGAAATGGGCTTCCATATGAAAAAAAAAAGTTACCTGAAATAGAAAAAAAAAGCAAACGAATAAAATACTTTAATTCAGCTAGTTCTCAAGGAAACATTTCCCATTTTCATTTAGTTTAACGATGTAATAAAATAACTAAAACTAATAATGAAATAAACTATACAGACATTATAAATAAAAAACTAAATATTAACAATTAAAAAATTTAATAAAAACAGAAAATAAAAAAAATTGAAACTTCAAACTAAGGATGTCCAAATCAGGTTTTTAGATACTTGTATTTTCTGAACGCTTATTGCACACTTCAAATACATTAAAGTTAAAAAGTTATTAAAATCAATCCAGTTTATACAGAGATGTGCAGAGAGTTTCTCAGGGACAGAGGCTCAAATGTAAAAATTATATATATGTAATCTCTAAGTATATAACAATATGATATCTATTGAACTTCAAATATAAAAATAACAATTACTACAGTAATTATATATATATATATATATATATATATATATATATATATATAAAAAGTGGAGTAAAGGTTAGAAAGTATGAAGCTAGCGAATGCCAGAATGCCAGTCAAGTTCGAAGCAAGACACAACCCATAGCAACGCATTATGACAACGACATCTCAGATAGATAACAATAAACTGTAAATAAACAATTTTCAAGTGAATTGTTACAAAAGTGTTCATCAAATACGTTAAACACAAAATCCCGCGATTAGAATATTCGATACCGATCAGTAAAAAAAAAAAGCTAATTCGGCCCTGAGATCGGCTCGGGACATCCCGAATTCAAACTATTAATAAAATCTATAAAAGTATCTCATTGTTAATAAAATAACACTGATGTACAATTCTGCACTTTAAACACATGTACAAGAAAATAAGCTGTACTTGTACATCATCTGTCATGACTGCCGTTGTTTTCTTGATGTTGGTGAGCATGCGGCCCACTGCGGTTCATCTCAGAGGAAACGGCACACAGAGTGAGATGTGTTGCATCCTCTGTGAAACTCTCATTTAGATTTTGTGTGGGCATTACCTTTATCTCTCTCTCTCTCGCTGCAAGAGGAGGAGTGGGTGAATTACATACTGGTTAAACTGTTGTTGCACTTCTACCCACAGTAACATTTGTAAACTTTGGCCAACCTTGGCTGACAGACAGTGTTTTGGGCAAAGCGGCAACCATTAATTACACTTCCGTTCAAAATTTTGGGGGAAGATTTTTTTTATAAAGTCATCTCAATTATTCTCCAAGGCTGCATTTATCTGATAAAAATGCATTGCAAACAGTAATATTGTAAAAATGCAATTCTGATTATTATATATGTTGAAAACAGTTGTGCAGAATTTTCCTCGTTCATTCTGGTTAGTGGTTTACATTCCGTAAGCGCACGTGATCAGATCGCAGACACAGCAACAACTGTAGCAACAACACCCGGACTCTGTTATAATCATTCTCGGGGACTTCAATAAAGCAAACCTCACACGTGAACTGCCATAATTCAAACAACACATTACATGCCCCACCAGAGACAAAAATATTTTGGACCACTGCTACACTACAATAAAGGATGCATATCGCTCCGTCCCCAGAGCAGCTTTAGGCCTCTCTGACCACTGCCTGGTTCATCTTCTCCCAACATACAGGCACAATCTTAAATCTGCTAAGCCTCTAGTAAGGACTGTAAAGAGATGGACCAATGAAACAGAGTGGGCATTACAAGCCTGTTTCGACTGCACTGATTGGAGTGTTTTTGAAGCTGCTGCCACTGATCTGGATGAGCTCACAGATTCTGTAACATTCATATATCAGTTTCTGTGAGGATATGTGCATTCCTACCAGGACTTATTTAACATACAACAATGATAAGCCATGGTTCACAGCAAAACTCAGACAGCTTCGTCAGGGCAAAGAGGATGCCTACAGAAGTGGGGACAGAATCTTGCACAATCAGGCCAGGAACATACTGAATAAGGAGATTAGAGTAGCTGAGAGGAAGCTGGAAAACCACTTTTCAGCCAACGACCCTGCTTCAGTGTGAAAGGCCTGAAAGACACTACAAACTACAAGACCGTCCCCCAGCACTGAGGCGAATCAACAACTTGAAGACATGAATGAGTTTTACTGTAGATTTGAAACTCCCGGTCTTACACCCCAAACCCACGCAGACCAACTCTCTACACAACCATTAAGGCCCCAATATACTCAAAACGAAGTTCTTTTTCATTCTTCGTTTAGGGGTAAAACAAAGTTTGAAATACGTGAGCAGTGGTATAGTGTTATTGAACTTCCCGACGCCGCCCACTCTGATGAAAGCAACGTTTATATGAATATGTAAATATGTGCTGCGCGCTTTCCTCTCAGTAACAATATAAACACATCAAAAATGGAGAGAACAGCAATCATTTTTAATAAAAAGCATCTTTTCATAGCAACATGGGTATGCTTGTACAAGCTCTGCAAATTAGCACTCCCGTGAAGTCACGTCACATGTATTTACATGACACTTTATTCAATATATTGCTTAAAAGCAATCCGCAGTATTAAACATGAAAAACAGTGTCAGTGTCTGATTTCATCAAAAGCAAAACTTAATATGCTACTATAAAGTGGCTCTTCACTGTGTTCAGTTTTTATCCACGGACATCTCACCTCCAAGGTTTCGACAGATGAAATGAACCCGGAGAAAAGTTTTGTGTGAAAGAAGGCGGAGCCTCAGTGCACACCTCCTATGACGTAATCGTCACGGACCAATGGTAGTACGAAGGTGTTTTGCAGCCGGAACGCACTTTTCCAGAAAGTTCGCTTTGGCAAGCCATTTCGAACTCCCAAAACGAACACAGAACAAACTTAGTTTTGGACAGATTTTGTTCGAAATGATGTCACATCAGTTCGTTCTTCGATTTCGCTTGAAGAATATCGGGGCCTTAACACCTCCAGCAATCACAAAAGTTTATGTGAAAAACACACGAGTTACAAAAACAGTCTGCCATGTCTGTAAAGGTAAACAGCTGGGAAAGAAATCGCATGTTTATATTAGATCTGTGTGGCAGCAGTGTAATATACAGTAAATAAATAAATCCACTGCTCTCTTGTCTCCTCTGAGGCTGGGACTCTAAATAGTGTTCTGTGCTCGTCTGTGCAGCCAAAGACAGAACAGTTAGCATGCTCTGCTAAAACTTTTGCCATGGCATTAGAGCTGGTACACCGTTGTTGCTTGCGAAAAACAAGAATGGCGGCGCCGTAAGTGGAAACGTGCAGATAAAGGGGCGGTGATATTATAATAAGATCCCTTTGCCATGTCACAAAGGGAGCGAAATCGGAGACGCTCGTTTTTCAGATGCTTGAAGAAAAAGGCTTACCAAAACAAAGTTACTGGGTTAATCTTTTTCACGTTTCCTGGGTTGGTAGATGCCGGGGACCTAATTATAGCACTTAAAACCTGGAAAAGTCAGATTTTCATGATATGTCACCTTTAACATCTGCGGTCATGAAGTCATTTGAAAGGGACTTATGTGAGGATCTTGTTTGTGGACTTAATTTCGGCCTTTAACACCATCATCCCAACACTCCTCCAGACCAAACTAACCTAGCTCTCTGTTCCTAGCTCCATCTGCCAATGGATCACTAGCTTTCTGACAGATAGTGAGACTGGGGAAGTTCATGTCAAACAGCCAAACCATCAGCACTGGCGCCCCTCAGGGTTGCGTCCTCTCCTCACTGCTCTTCTCCCTGTACACCAATGACTGCACCTCTGCTGACCCCTCTGTCAAACTCCTGTCTGACACTCCTGTCTGACACTACAGTCATCGGCCTCATCCAGGACAGTGACAAGTCTGCTTATAGAAGCGAGGTCGAGCAGCTGGCTGTCTGGTGCAACCTGGAGCTCAACACGCTCAAACAGTGGAGATGATAGAGGACTTCAGGAGAAACCCTCCTGTACTCCCCCCACTCACCATCATGAACAGCACTGTGGCAGCAGTAGAGTCATTCAGGTTCCTGGGCACCACCATCTCTCAGGACCTGAAGTGGGATAATCACATTGACTCCATTGTTAATAAGGCCAACAAAGTTTGCACTTCCTTTGCCAGCTGAGGAAGTTCAACCTGTCACAGGAGCTGCTCACACAGCTCTACTCAGCCGTCATTGAGTCTGTCCTGTGCACTTCAATAACTGTCTGCCCACCCTTCAAGAACTGTATATATCCAGAGTGAGGAAAAAGGCTCAGGAAATCACTCTGGATCCCTCACATCCAAGCCACCCCCCTCTTGAACTTTTGCCATCTAGTTGGTGCTACAGAGAACCGAACACCAGGACATCCAGGCACAAAAAAATTAAGATTCTTTCCCCAGGCAATCTACCTCATGAGCAGTTAAATGCTCTCCCCATTGTGCAATACCACTTATATTTATTTGATACCACCTATCTTAGTCCATCCCTACATCTTACTCTATTCTATTCCATCTATAGCACACCTGTACATACAATTTTGTAAATTTTTGTTTCTTTTTATATATATATATATATATATACACACACACACACACACATATGTGTATTTATGCATTTAATAATAACCAGTGTTGCGGCTTAACACCGGTATAACTGAAAACACCGTCTATCGCAGCAAGCCTATCCACCGGCAGCCAATCAAATTTCAGCATTTTCTCAATATGAATGGCAGATGATGGCTGTAATTCTTATGTTGTCCACTAGATGAGATCCTTTTAGGTCTTCTTTGCATATTTTTCCATCAATGTGAATGCCTGAATATTTCCGCATTGTTTTTGGAACTATCATGCGTTTTTCTAAGCTGTTCAGTATCAGCGGAGATTCCAGACTGTGTTGACTTCGCAGTACAAACACATAATATCTGAAAAGATACATGGCAGTTTTATCACCTATTGAACGATTGGTGCTTTGACCCAGATAATCACCTCTTGCAACTAGCCTATATTTGTGCTTATAATCGTACTTTTGCAAACTATTCTAACTCAATAATTTAAAAGCCATTGGAAATATCCTATTGGGTTTTTGTGAAGCAAACTTCCCAGTTGGCCTACAAAAATACGTCATCACTCAGTGAGAAAAGGACATGTGTGATCAGCCGGAATCACTTATGTAATATGTCATGTAAATTTTAAATACTACCAAAAATAATTTGACTCATTCATTTCCGTTTATAAAAAGAAAAAGAAAAACGCATCTACAGAGAAGCGTCTTTACAATGGAAGGCAACATGACAAAGCGCATTACCGTAAACTGAAACTATTTTTGCACTGAATATGGAATATGCCTTCAAAGCAATGACCAGGGAGATAGTTGTGGCTTCAGTTCGACCTCGCCTAGATCATGAAGAACTCGTGGCAGAGCAAGAAAAACAAACCCCAGCAAAACAGGCCTGAAGCAGGCCAACGGGGTTTCCAATGAAGAGCACCATGAGTCAGTCAGTCGCTGTGTTCCCTCTGCCCTGCACCATACGTCACAAACAGCTTCAATTAAATGAGTGAAGAAGAAACAGACACTGTGCTTTCACTCTGCTGATTCTATCGTACATCACGCTCTTCACGCGGATGATAAACACCTCTGTTCCTCACTCATATAATGACTCTGTGTTTTACAGATGGATTTTCTCTTTGATCCAGCCGCTCCAAGAGAAAGCCCCAAACTTCCAGAGCGCCGCAGTCAGAGCCTTCCGGCAGAATCCATGTCTATTCTGTCAAACAACAAGACCTGAACAATGTGGGGCTTTTGCAAACACACATGACAATTCATGACATTTCTGTGCATCTCACAGACTAGGAATACCACTGCTGCACCCACAAAACACACCTCTAACAATCTCAACAGATCGACTGACCAGCATTATAGTGGTAACCTATATGTCTGATCCTCAATTTGGATAACACCATGTCTGCACCGGACGCGAGCGTCTACACTGGTTGCGACACGTCATGACAAATCCCAGACAGTAAACCGATGCCTTGTTCTATTTATGATGTACTGACACAAAGTTCAAATGATTTGCAACGATCGCTTTGTCGCGTCCGGTGTAGACACGGCGCAAGGAAACAGATTTTTAGCAGTAACTTATAAACCTACAGTGAGCCAGGGTGTTCATCTATGATACATGCTTCTGTTGAAGCCATCAGCCTGCATTATTTCAGCTTATTTTTTTTAAATAAAGTTTAACATTGGAATTCCAGGTGGAAAACTACATTACCCATGATTCTGCAAAGAAATCTCCACCAATCAGAGAAGCGAAACAAGCAAAACATCCCAAAAGAACACTTTAGTGCCCGTACACGGCTCGCAACTTACTTAAATAATTGCACATAAACCTTATTATGCGTCAGAGAAACGAGTACACAGCCATTTTTAGAATATTATGTCTGAACATCCATTTTTTGCGGCAGCTCTATAGTCACTGATGAAGAGTAATTCGCTGGTGAAGTGGATTTAGTTATTGTAGAGTTAACGAGAGTTATCATTTGCATTGTAATGTTCGAGGCCGATGTCATAACAAATGTCAGTAGCTTTAGAAGGCTTTAAAACGGCGCTTCATTCATAAATTCGTATGACCTTACTTTCACGCTGTGGAAATACAAACGAGCGCAGCGCTGAAAAGGGGCGGAGCTACATAAGGTCTAAATATGCATATTGCGCAATAAATGGAATCATACAGATTCCATTTTGGAAATGTTACATACAGATTCAGTTACACGTTTTGCTTGGTGAGCGAACTACTCGTTTAATAAAGAAAAAGATATGTTTAAATGTCTGTCTGAAACACAAATTGCTGCCTATTGTTCACTGAATTGAAAATATCTCTTGAAACGCCTGTAGGACGACTACACTTCTCATGTCAGGGTTTGATGAAGTGGCTTTATATTCATCAGCATGACAGACAGAGTGCTTCCTGTATGGCTAGAAACACGTGTTGCAGCTTCATGCAGGAGCAGGAATGATTGACGGTGAACACACTTGACCTGCTTGATTTACCAGACTGAAACGTCCTGGGAACACACACAATGGAGTTCTATTTCTATCTCTGACAGAGGACACCGCTAGGACAGGATCCGCCCACATTTTTAGGGGCTGTCCAGGAAAACGAAAGAGACTGGAGACGACACTCCTCCAGACATATCGAGGCCCGTCCTTGATGTCAGCAGCATGCAAAGAAATGCTTGCTTTTCCTTCTAGAAAGCCCCAAACTACATGCCACACATTTTTGCTCTTATTTAACCTTGCATTAGTCGAATACACACAGATATGAGCACAATCAATGGATTTCCTGCAGAGCTTAGGTAAAGCGTTGGGTCACCACTTGATGTCCAATGTCAAATCTAGGTGTTGAAGGAAAACCACTAGTTTTGAGTAAATGATGTAATATTTAGAAGAGCTTTCTTTCTAGCAGGAGTCCTCACAAGCACGGGTAACCAAGCGCAGTGGTGAGGAGAACACTTAATGCAGGAGTTATGAGTCAGAGCAACAACCCACTCCACTAAAGCTTTACTCCAATTCAAACGGGGCTTTCAACTTTTTTTTATGTTTTCCTCATAAGGTAGTTTTTCTGGAGTCAGAATGACAGATTGCTGATATGATTTTTTTCAGCTGATTTATATGTATTTTATTAGTTTATATGACTTATAAAGAATAATTATATTTTATAACAGATCATTTGTATGATCGTCTTTTCATAGATGTTCAGTAAGTTATATCCACAAATGAATTTGAATGAAGTTTACATTTTTATTTATTTTATTGCCTTTGTACACAATAACAACCAATTGTGCGATTGTTTGCATATTACAAACGTATCTTTTTTTTTTATAATAGATTTTTTTAGGTATGATTTTCATTTATATAAGATGCTTGATTACTTATATCCATACTAAGTAATAACAACAAATTATAACATATATACACACATGCATATGTGTGTGTACATATATATATATAATAGATTACTTTTATGAATTATTGACTTTTTATACAAGTTATTGTAGAGTTAACGAGAGTTATCATTTGCATTGTAATGTTCGAGGCCGATGTCATAACAAATGTCAGTAGCTTTAGAAGGCTTTAAAACGGCGCTTCATTCATAAATTCGTATGACCTTACTTTCACGCTGTGGAAATACAAACGAGCGCAGCGCTGAAAAGGGGCGGAGCTACATAAGGTCTAAATATGCATATTGCGCAATAAATGTAAAATGTTATTTCTATTCAACATCTATTCACATTTCTATTCAAAATCAATAGTTTTATATTTATCTATGGGTTTTAATTTATTTAATTACAATGCTTCCATCAGTTAAACCCTTGTGCCCTTGACTTTTTGCCCGATTTTCAAATACTTTTCGCTCCAAACGTAAGTTTGTAATAATGTTGAGACTGACCTCGTAGCTGGTTGGTGTGATTCATGGCTTAAACGAGGACTTATGGAAAATATGGAAATCCCTATGGAAAAAATGAATGGGAATCTAATATATAACAGCTCTAAGGCGTTTCACTGTTTATGTCATTCCACTCGTCTTTTACAGCAGTCCAGGTCAGCAGAGTTGACTGAAGCTGATTTTTGGAACGCGTCTATATTTTCTCCTGTTCCAAGATCGCTCGTAGTGGGCGGGAAACCAAAGGAGAACAAAAACAGACTGGATTCCAGAACATCTTGAGCAAAAGTGCTGTTACATACAGATTCAGTTACACGTTTTGCTTGGTGAGCGAACTACTCGTTTAATAAAGAAAAAGATATGTTTAAATGTCTGTCTGAAACACAAATTGCTGCCTATTGTTCACTGAATTGAAAATATCTCTTGAAACGCCTGTAGGACGACTACACTTCTCATGTCAGGGTTTGATGAAGTGGCTTTATATTCATCAGCATGACAGACAGAGTGCTTCCTGTATGGCTAGAAACACGTGTTGCAGCTTCATGCAGGAGCAGGAATGATTGACGGTGAACACACTTGACCTGCTTGATTTACCAGACTGAAACGTCCTGGGAACACACACAATGGAGTTCTATTTCTATCTCTGACAGAGGACGGACAGGATCCGCCCACATTTTTAGGGGCTGTCCAGGAAAACGAAAGAGACTGGAGACGACACTCCTCCAGACATATCGAGGCCCGTCCTTGATGTCAGCAGCATGCAAAGAAATGCTGGCTTTTCCTTCTAGAAAGCCCCAAACTACATGCCACACATTTTTGCTCTTATTTAACCTTGCATTAGTCGAATACACACAGATATGAGCACAATCAATGGATTTCCTGCAGAGCTTAGGTAAAGCGTTGGGTCACCACTTGATGTCCAATGTCAAATCTAGGTGTTGAAGGAAAACCACTAGTTTTGAGTAAATGATGTAATATTTAGAAGAGCTTTCTTTCTAGCAGGAGTCCTCACAAGCACGGGTAACCAAGCGCAGTGGTGAGGAGAACACTTAATGCAGGAGTTATGAGTCAGAGCAACAACCCACTCCACTAAAGCTTTACTCCAATTCAAACGGGGCTTTCAACTTTTTTTTATGTTTTCCTCATAAGGTAGTTTTTCTGGAGTCAGAATGACAGATTGCTGATATGATTTTTTTCAGCTGATTTATATGTATTTCATTAGTTTATATGACTTATAAAGAATAATTATATTTTATAACAGATCATTTGTATGATCGTCTTTTCATAGATGTTCAGTAAGTTATATCCACAAATGAATTTGAATGAAGTTTACATTTTTATTTATTTTATTGCCTTTGTACACAATAACAACCAATTGTGCGATTGTTTGCATATTACAAACGTATCTTTTTTTTTTATAATAGATTTTTTTAGGTATGATTTTCATTTATATAAGATGCTTGATTACTTATATCCATACTAAGTAATAACAACAAATTATAACATATATACACACATGCATATGTGTGTGTACATATATATATATAACAGATACGACATGCATTTGAATGCTTAAATACAAAAGAGCATCCTGGAATCTACATGTTTGTAATGTTTGTAATAGACAAAAATGCATCAACACAAAAAAAATATCATAGGACTGTATTACAGAAATCTTAACTCTTGACTTAAGAGTTGAAAAAGTGAAATTAACCCTCTAATTTATATACGTTAAAGATTGAACTTGTAGTGTATTTTCCCAAAACGATTAGAATTTTCCCAATTATATCATATCATCCACATATAATATGATAGCAGGACCATTCAGAAAAGTGTTGACGTCTATATGTTTATTGTAGTTTTATGTAAGCCCGGTTAGCTGTGTATTTATCAAACCGAACCAAACAGACACGCCTTCACAATGAAATCATATGGTGTTGATCAAGAAGGTTTGCTTTTACATATATCATACAATTAAACTATATATGTGGAATCAAAAAATAATGCTCTGTTTCGACCTAGTAGCATTACTAGTTTGCCTATTTGAATGGGAAGGTTTCCATGAAGTCTATGGAACATTTTTCATAATTTGTCCCATGCTGCAAACAATAGGTCTTATGTTTATTATAAACATTTGGGGTAATTTGAATAATGACATAAGCCATTCATGACACCTAAACCTAAAACAGCTCTCAATAAATGACATTTTTGTAAAAAAAAAAAAAAAAAACTTGTATTCAAAAATTGTACAAGATAACATTGTTTCTGCCTTTACTTTACCCCTCTAAGCCCAAGCAAAAGAAGTTTGAATCCATAATAAGTTCTTCATTTTCGGCAGGTATTACAGTTTAACCCTGATCTAAGACCGAATTCACCCGAAATCTAATCTTAAGTTAAACATTTACAGAAATGTAAAGCAGGTCTTAAATCGGTGTTAAACCGCAGGTGGAGTCGGCTCTCTGTGCATCTCCTCCAGCGATACTCGCCAGCACTGCATTTCTACAGGCGTTCAGAGTCCAGTGTCCAGAGAGAGCGATTCATCCGGGTCACTTCAGAAAAATCAGGTAAAATGCCATACACATACAGGACGCCGCCACAGCAATGTGGAGCCGTGTGCCTATTACTGCAGCTACAGAGAAAAGAGAAAACACACAGCGCATGAAACCTCACTGCAACGCCATGAGCTTCATTACAGATCCGACAGATGGCTTACCTTTGTAAAAGACTCCCCAGACACCCTTCTTCTCAGACAAGAGCCAGCTGTTCAGACGAGGGACCTTCTTCAGGTATGCACACGTGCAAATGAAAAGAAGCCCAAATACAAGAATGCCGTCGAAAGAGTACACTGTGAATAAAGAGCACACCATTAACCCTCGATTACAAGCAGCTCAAAAAGTGTGCTGTAAACTGAATAGAAAAAATAAACAAACACCACCGAGGGATACAGAACTCAGAAATATTTATTTCAAGATGCAAAAAAAAAATAAAAAATTTATATGGAATTGCAGGTTTATTTTTCTTTTCTTTTTATCAAGTGAACAGTTGTACAGTTTCATTTTTTCAATCTTGAGAAAATATTTTTGTGTTCTGTATCCCTCTGTGTTGTGTTTGATTAACTTTTCTGTTTGGAAGATTAATGAGCTTTTAAATCTCCTTTTTGTAAATGCTTGACCAGGTATAAACAGTCCTCACTTTAGATGAGCTCACAAAAATAGCTGTCTGGCAACTACTAAATGTTTTATAACTACCTGACCTAATCATGAATTACAGCAGGAATGTGTTAATAAAGCATTCATTAATACACTGAGCAACTATTATCGTGTGTCTAAATAATAAGATTTATAAATGTACATTTAAATAGTTTATTAATCATTTACTTACACTTTCTAAATGATCATATGAACTCCTAAATAACTGGTTTGTAAATAAAGTAATAATTTAGAAATGATAAATTGATCATTAATAAAGTATAAAAATACAATTATTAAACATTATAGATATGCTCAAGAACAAAACATTTATAGCTGTATTTATAAACTGCTTCCTAATGCCTATTAATGTTGGAACAATGCTTTAGAAAGGATGAATTGACTATTTACTAATGCTTAACTAATGATTCATAGTGTGCAGTTATTATAAAGTGTTAACAATTTTTTTAATGTTTAAGTTTTGAATATTAACTGACATTAATACATGCTATATAATTATTGTTCATGTTCATTAATATAGTTCATGTTAATAACTGAAACCTTATTGTAAAGCGTTACTAAAGTTATATATATTGTTCTGTGTATTTCACAGTCTTGATGGTTTGGATTAACCCTTTAATTGCCGTATCCCTTAAAACCAG
>NW_015505333.1:1322457-1334496 GCF_001515645.1 Sinocyclocheilus grahami
CTAAATGATCATATGAACTCCTAAATAACTGGTTTGTAAATAAAGTAATAATTTAGAAATGATAAATTGATCATTAATAAAGTATAAAAATACAATTATTAAACATTATAGACATGCTCAAGAACAAAACATTTATAGCTGTATTTATAAACTGCTTACTAATGCCTATTAATGTTGGAACAATGCTTTAGAAAGGATGAATTGACTATTTACTAATGCTTAACTAATGATTCATAGTGTGCAGTTATTATAAAGTGTTAAAAAATTGTTTAATGTTTAAGTTTTGAATATTAACTGACATTAATACATGCTATATAATTATTGTTCATGTTCATTAATATAGTTCATGTTAATAACTGAAACCTTATTGTAAAGCGTTACTAAAGTTATATATATTGTTCTGTGTATTTCACAGTCTTGATGGTTTGGATTAACCCTTTAATAGCTGTATTCCTTAAAGGGGTCATATGATGCGATTTCAATTTTTCCTTTCTCTTTGGAGTGTTACAAGCTCTTGGTGCATAAAGAAGATCTGTAAAGTTGAAAAGACTAAAGTCTCAAATCTAAAGAGATATTCTTTATAAAAGTTAAGAGTCAACCACGCCTACCTAAAACGGCTCGTTCTAACACGCCCCCACATGTCTACATCACTATGTGGGAAGATTTGCATAACGCCTCCCAAATGTTCACGCAAAGAAAGAAGGCGTAACTTTTATTCTCGCTGTAGCATTGTTGCCGCCGCCATGTCGTGAAGACGCTGTGTGCTTCGTTGTGAAAGCGAAACTACTTTGTTTGGTCTTCCAAAAGAGGACACGACTAGAAATCAGTGGTTAAGTTGTATTTACAACACTGTTCCAGAACAGTTCAACCCAAATATTCCTTTGTTTGGTCTTCCAAAAGAGGACGATATCCACTTTGTCATGCCTAGAGCTGATCTGTGCTGGTCGCTGAGGGAATACATCAACTTTCACCGTGGACGAAGCAGAGTCCATCCCGCCTCAGCTCACTCTATCCCAGCCTCAGCGCACACTAAGCCGGGGCTTCCTCTCACGCTAGGCCGCTGTGTTTTTCGTTGCCACTGATGATTCAAATGCGAGTTTTGGGCAGTAGAGTAGCACTTGTTGTTTGTCATTTCTCAGATCGCAAATGCAGACAGAGTTTTATGTTTATGCGGCGCGATGCAATGCAACACGTAAAAAAGACAGTATAAGTTATTATAATCAGTAATTATATCCCCACTGGATGCAACAAATGCCTCGTTTATAATGGGTTTTAATGTTTATGTCTCGTCGCTCCGCATCAACAGTATGTGAGGGGCGTAACATTTCCGTCTCACACTTGAGGAATTCAGCCAATCACAACGCACTGGATAGCTGGCCAATCAGAGCACACCTCACTTTTTCAGACCGATGAGCTTTGTAAAAGTCGATGCGTTTCAGAAAGGTGGGGCATAGAGGAGAAACAATACTGTACAGTATGTGGAAAATAATGTGTTTTTAACTTTAAACCGCATAAACACATTTCATTACACCAAATACACAAAATAATGTTCTTTTTAGCAGCATCATATGACCCCTTTAAAACCAGACTGCCAGAGGGTTACTGTACATGCGCACTATTTATACCTTGTCAAGCATTTACAAAAAGGAGATCTAAAAGCTCATTAATCTTCCAAACAGAAAAGTTAAACAAACAACACAGAGGGATACAGAACACAAAAATATTTTCTCAAGATTGAAAAAATGAAACTGTACAACTGTTTACTTGATAAAAAAATGAAAAATAAAACTCTGCAATTCCAATAACTTTGTCGCATGTATGCGATCGGCATCATACAACGAACAAACCCCTGAAGTTTGATCAAAATCAGACAATGTATGTGGATGGTATTAGACACTTCCTGTTTCTCATTTCTTGCCATAAATACAGCTATAAATGCCTTGTTCTTGATTCATAAGCATATCTATTACAAAGGAGATAACAAACACAACACAGAGGGATACAGAACTCAGAAATATTTATTTCATGATGCAAAAAAAAAGAAACTGTACAACTGTACACTTGAATTTGTTTTTCTATGGAATTGCAGAGGTTTATTATATATATCTGCATTATATATATATATATGCAGAGGGAGAGATAGAGAGAGAGAGACTTTTAAACATCTCTTTAAATCACCAGGAAAAAAATTATCAGTACTTTTTTGTTGTTGCTTTTTTTCCCATTACAGCTTAAGAAATCTCTTAGGCCTTATCCTTTTCTGTCAGTTATAGGGACAAAAAAAATCCAAGAACCAGTTCATTTGTACGGCACTGACAACATAATTTGGTAACACTTTATAATAACTGCACGCTATGAATCATTAGGTAAGCATTATTAAATAGTCAGTTCATCCTTTCTAAAGCATTGTCCCAACATTAATAGTCATTAGTAAGCCGTTTATATTGTTTCAATTTAAAATAGATATTCTCTATATAATTATTTTAAAATATAGTTGTAAAATATAGTTACAGTATGAAAATATAGTTAATATATACAGAAAATATAATATATACAGAATATAATATATACAGAAAATATAGAAAGATTGTTTAAAGTGTAATTTATTGTTGTGATGCAATGCTGAATTTTCAGCATCATTACTCCAGTCTTCAGTGTAGAGAAATCACTGAAACCTTTCTTATGCAGCCTTGGCGAGCATAAGCTTCTTTTAAAATCGTAATTGTTCTTAAAATCTTAAAACTTTTGATTGTGTGTGTGTATAAATTTGTTTAAACTGTTTTTATTTTTAATGAATGGGAAAAAAATAAAAATAATATTATATATATATATATAATAAGGGCTATAATATATATATATATATAATAAGGGCTGTGCAATATATCGAAATATCGCAAATATATATATCGTAATATGCATATCGCTACGGCTTGCAATATTTGGGGCCATGAACAAAAGACAAAGAGAAAATCACTCACTGCTCTTACCTAAATAACTTTTGTAGCTTAAATAAGAATCAGTGCATATTGAATTCATAGAGTAAATACTACGCAGTGTTGTATTTTTCCTTTTTATTATTCAGTTCAACATCTCTTTAAATCACCAGGAAAAAAATTATCAGTACTTTTTTGTTGTTGCTTTTTTTCCCATTACAGCTTAAGAAATCTCTTAGGCCTTATCCTTTTCTGTCAGTTATAGGGACAAAAAAAATCCAAGAACCAGTTCATTTGTACGGCACTGACAACATAATTTGGTAACACTTTATAATAACTGCACGCTATGAATCATTAGGTAAGCATTATTAAATAGTCAGTTCATCCTTTCTAAAGCATTGTCCCAACATTAATAGTCATTAGTAAGCCGTTTATATTGTTTCAATTTAAAATAGATATTCTCTATATAATTATTTTAAAATATAGTTGTAAAATATAGTTACAGTATGAAAATATAGTTAATATATACAGAAAATATAATATATACAGAATATAATATATACAGAAAATATAGAAAGATTGTTTAAAGTGTAATTTATTGTTGTGATGCAATGCTGAATTTTCAGCATCATTACTCCAGTCTTCAGTGTAGAGAAATCACTGAAACCTTTCTTATGCAGCCTTGGCGAGCATAAGCTTCTTTTAAAATCGTAATTGTTCTTAAAATCTTAAAACTTTTGATTGTGTGTGTGTATAAATTTGTTTAAACTGTTTTTATTTTTAATGAATGGGAAAAAAATAAAAATAATATTATATATATATATATAATAAGGGCTATAATATATATATATATATAATAAGGGCTGTGCAATATATCGAAATATCGCAAATATATATATCGTAATATGCATATCGCTACGGCTTGCAATATTTGGGGCCATGAACAAAAGACAAAGAGAAAATCACTCACTGCTCTTACCTAAATAACTTTTGTAGCTTAAATAAGAATCAGTGCATATTGAATTCATAGAGTAAATACTACGCAGTGTTGTATTTTTCCTTTTTATTATTCAGTTCAGTTCCTAAACTCGTGTTAAAATGATACTTTTATGTAATGCTAGAGTAAAACACTACCGTTCACTTTCAGAAGTTGTTGTAGGGGTGCCTTCTTCTCACAAAAAGTGAAACATGTATGCTAGTTATATTAGAATCAGAATCAGAATGAGCTTTATTCACCACTTAAGTGTGCGCAAACACAAGGAATTTGTTGTGGTTTTACAGAAGCTCTTGATACATACATACATACAAATAACCATATATATATATGACACAAGATAGTTAGAAGTTCACAGAACTGACTCAGCAACAGCGGAGGAAAACGGTTTCATCTGAGCATGTGGCACTTTAAGCATTATCGCATATCGAATATCGCATTATTTAATGAGTTATCGCATTTTTCTTCAATATCGCACAGCCCTAATATATACACATACACACACACACTGTATATATAAACATTCTCATTAAAATAATTTACTTTATTTTATAACTTTTTTAACAATTTATATGACGACCATACTAGTTTTAAAATGAAATTTACTAATATTAATCATCATTTTTCAAGGGAAGAAAACAAATTATATATATATGATGAGATGATTTATTCACACTTTCCAAAGTAATCACACTTTACGGTGTTATGGTCAAATATTCTTATAATTACTTAAAAGCGTCTGCTAAATGTAAATGTAAAATTACACAATAACTACACTATTGTTCTACAGTTTGGGACGGTAAGATTTGTTTTTAATGTTTTGGAAAAAGGTTTTATGCTCAACAAGGCTGCTTTTATTTCATAAAAATACAGAAAAACAGTAATGAAATATTATTACAATTTAAAGCAATTATTTGCAATTTTGGGACATTTTAAATGCAATTGATTCCTGTGATGGTGATGGCAGGCTGTTTCAAGCAGCCAATAAATACTCCAGTCTTCAGCGTCACCAGATTGCGCAGAAATCTTTTTAACATGCTAAATTGGTCCTCAAAAACATTTCCTATTATTAATAATGTAGAAAGCAGCTATGTAATGTAGATAAACACAAGAATTATATATTTTTTTAAAACACCTTACTGACCCCAAACTTTCAAACAGTAGTGTTAATAATAACAATAGTTCCTATTACTTGTTTCGCTTCGGTTTCAGTTTTTATAACCATTTCTTACTATGTGTCAGTAAGTTATTTTTTAGGATTACTGATAAACTGCTGTCATTTGATTTGTATTAGTTATTTATTTTAATTTTAGTTAAATGATGTCTGAATTTATTATGTCTGTATAGGTCTTTTAAGTTTTTAGTTTTATTGGAGTTATTTCAATACTTCAACAAACTAAATGAAAATGAAATATATATATTGAATTTATACGTGTGTATGTGTATGTGTGTGGCTGCACATACACATATGTAGTTGTTTTTTGGTGTTTGGCTTAGTGTTGTATTAGAATCATTATTATACTCATACCTTTTGTTCTTTAATATTTTGAATTTTTTTTAGCTTTATTTTTTGTTTTTCATTTAAATGTTAAGTTTTTAAATTTTGTTGTATGCATCTGTCATTTTTATTTAATCTCTTTATTTTTAAAATGTGTATAGGTAGTATTTATAAAGTTTTAGCTTTGGATCTGTTTTTAGTTGTTTTAATACTACAACTGATTGCATCTGTTGTCTTCATTTGTAAGACGCTTTGGATAAAAGCGTCTGATAAATGACAATATATATATATATATATCTCTCTCATTTAAAAATTTTTTTTTAAAGACATGCAGAATAACAACGCACATCCTCAACAGTGTATTGTAGTAATATACATTGCTTGCAAAGTTAATAAAATAGGATTGTTACACTCAAAGAAAAATATTTAGGCCTAAATGTAAGAATTTGCATTGCGTATAAAATGTCCATCAATTATTTTGAACAAACTTATAAACATAAAATGTGATGCTGATTCTAAGCAATCTGAATAAATGCCTTTTGAAAATTATGAATATTTAAATAAAACCAAAGAGTTGCAAATAGTTAACCTATGCCATGATGTTTTTTTTTTCTTCAGTTTATTAGTACAGAAATATTATTTATCAGAAATATTATCATTTCATTTATGCATGACTGACAGATATGTTTGTTTATGTTAAAACTGTGAAATCCAAACATATGAAAATTTGATATGCAATTCAAATACATAAATCCTACACTTAGGCATAAATATTTTACATAAATGTAAAGATTCAAAGCAACCAGCCATGTAAGTCCAAACAACAAAATATAGAAAGTTGATGATTTGTCAACGACGCTTGATATCATAACACACCTTCTTTGCCAAAGCAAAAGGGGACACGCATGACAAATAATATTTTAACTGCAGAAAGTGTACTGTACATACATTTGGCATTAATTTAGATGTAAATGCAATGGCTGCTCCAGGTGGAGTTATGATGTTCACACAAACATGAGTGTGAATGTGTATCACCAACAGTCTGATTCTCCACTGCATTTATTACGCTTAACGGGAATATATAAAGCATTTTGATTTAGATGCAAGAGATAAAGGTTATACCAGCTGCGGCTCCATAATGAGCCACGTCTACACACACACACACACACACACGCACTCACACACACACTCTCTCTCTCACTCACGCACGCATACTCTCACACACACACTCACTCTCACACACTCACTCACACACACACGCACTCACGCACGCATACTCACACACACGCTCACTCTCACACACTCACTCACACACACACGCACTCACGCACGCATACTCACACGCTCACTCTCACACACACACACTCTCTCTCTCTCTCTCACTCACGCACGCATACTCTCACACACACACTCACTCTCACACACTCACTCTCACACACTCACACCCACTCTCACTCACTCACACACACACACACACGCACTCACGCACGCATACTCACACGCTCACTCTCACACACACACACTCTCTCTCTCTCTCTCACTCACGCACGCATACTCTCACACACACACTCACTCTCACACACTCACTCTCACACACTCACACCCACTCTCACTCACTCACACACACACACACACGCACTCACGCACGCATACTCACACGCTCACTCTCACACACACACACTCTCTCTCTCTCTCTCACTCACGCACGCATACTCTCACACACACACTCACTCTCACACACTCACTCTCACACACTCACACCCACTCTCACTCACTCACACACACACACACACGCACTCACGCACGCATACTCACACGCTCACTCTCACACACACACACTCTCTCTCTCTCTCTCACTCACGCACGCATACTCTCACACACACACTCACTCTCACACACTCACTCTCACACACTCACACCCACTCTCACTCACTCACACACACACACACACGCACTCACGCACGCATACTCACACGCTCACTCTCACACACACACACTCTCTCTCTCTCACTCACGCACGCATACTCTCACACACACACACACACACGCTCGCTCACACACACACTCACACACACACACACACACACCTCCAGACGTAAGAGCTCGGCTCACCAGTATTCTTTGTTTGATTGCACTCAGAAACGTCAGAAGAGCCCCCTCACTCACACACACACGCTCTCTCACACACACACACTCTCACTCACACACACTCGCTCACTCTCTCACACACACTCGCTCACTCTCTCACACACACACGCTCACTCTCTCACACACACACGCTCACTCACACACACACACACGCTCACTCACACGCTCACTCACACGCTCACTCACACGCTCCCTCTCTCTCACGCACGCATACTCTCACACACACGCTCACTCACACACACGCTCACTCTCACACACACACACGCTCACTCACACACACACACACGCTCACTCTCTCACACACGCTCACTCTCTCACACACGCTCACTCTCTCACACACGCTCACTCTCTCACACACGCTCACTCTCTCACACACGCTCACTCTCTCACACACGCTCACTCTCTCACACACGCTCACTCTCTCACACACGCTCACTCTCTCACACACGCTCACTCTCTCACACACGCTCACTCTCTCACACACGCTCACTCTCTCACACACGCTCACTCTCTCACACACGCTCACTCTCTCACACACGCTCACTCTCTCACACACGCTCACTCTCTCACACACGCTCACTCTCTCACACACGCTCACTCTCTCACACACGCTCACTCTCTCACACACGCTCACTCTCTCACACACGCTCACTCTCTCACACACGCTCACTCTCTCACACACGCTCACTCTCTCACACACGCTCACTCTCTCACACACGCTCACTCTCTCACACACGCTCACTCTCTCACACACGCTCACTCTCTCACACACGCTCACTCTCTCACACACGCTCACTCTCTCACACACGCTCACTCTCTCACACACGCTCACTCTCTCACACACGCTCACTCTCTCACACACGCTCACTCTCTCACACACGCTCACTCTCTCACACACGCTCACTCTCTCACACACGCTCACTCTCTCACACACGCTCACTCTCTCACACACGCTCACTCTCTCACACACGCTCACTCTCTCACACACGCTCACTCTCTCACACACGCTCACTCTCTCACACACGCTCACTCTCTCACACACGCTCACTCTCTCACACACGCTCACTCTCTCACACACGCTCACTCTCTCACACACGCTCACTCTCTCACACACGCTCACTCTCTCACACACGCTCACTCTCTCACACACGCTCACTCTCTCACACACGCTCACTCTCTCACACACGCTCACTCTCTCACACACGCTCACTCTCTCACACACGCTCACTCTCTCACACACGCTCACTCTCTCACACACGCTCACTCTCTCACACACGCTCACTCTCTCACACACGCTCACTCTCTCACACACGCTCACTCTCTCACACACGCTCACTCTCTCACACACGCTCACTCTCTCACACACGCTCACTCTCTCACACACGCTCACTCTCTCACACACGCTCACTCTCTCACACACGCTCACTCTCTCACACACGCTCACTCTCTCACACACGCTCACTCTCTCACACACGCTCACTCTCTCACACACGCTCACTCTCTCACACACGCTCACTCTCTCACACACGCTCACTCTCTCACACACGCTCACTCTCTCACACACGCTCACTCTCTCACACACGCTCACTCTCTCACACACGCTCACTCTCTCACACACGCTCACTCTCTCACACACGCTCACTCTCTCACACACGCTCACTCTCTCACACACGCTCACTCTCTCACACACGCTCACTCTCTCACACACGCTCACTCTCTCACACACGCTCACTCTCTCACACACGCTCACTCTCTCACACACGCTCACTCTCTCACACACGCTCACTCTCTCACACACGCTCACTCTCTCACACACGCTCACTCTCTCACACACGCTCACTCTCTCACACACGCTCACTCTCTCACACACGCTCACTCTCTCACACACGCTCACTCTCTCACACACGCTCACTCTCTCACACACGCTCACTCACACACACGCTCACTCACGCGCACACACACGCGCTCACACACGCGCTCTCACTCGCGCTCGCTCGCGCACGCGCTCGCTCACGCTCGCTCACGCTCACTCACGCTCACTCACACTCACACTCACTCACACTCACTCACACTCACTCTCTCTCTCACGCACGCATACTCACACACATGCTCACACACACACACTCTCTCACACACACACTCTCTCTCTCTCTCTCTCTCTCTCTCTCTCTCAGCTGACTGACAGCATTCATCGCTATCTGTCGACAGAGACTCCAGTACAGCGCTCCTGTAAAGAAGGACAGTTCACACCATTAAACGAGCGTTTATTAACATACCGTTTGTCATTTTCGCAGCTTTCAAATCCTTCCTTCTTGTTGAGAAGAAGAGCAAGTTGTCAGTGGTCTTTTATTTACTCTCTTCATCAGTTCCGCAAAGACAGCACAGGCTTCCGGTGCCGCGGAATTATGGGAAATCACCATACAGAATAAAAGCCTTCGCTTTATTACAGAATAATAAATGATTAAATCAAAATATTTTAGGTTATCACTCTCACTCTCTCTATATACAATACTATATACTTTTATATAATGTATAAAATCCCATTATTATTATTAATAATAACAATAATATAGATTTTATAGCTAATGTTAGGCTATAGAACTTCATTTATTTCAAAAATAAATTGTGACAATAATAATAATAATAGTTAACTCTTTACAAAGTAAAGCTTACAGACTATTCTTTAATGCAGCAAAATTGTGAAAAGATCTGTTCTCTTTTGTGTAATTTGTAGCACAATATGTCATGTGTGTCTGATGATTTGAACATCATTTAGAGCAGCAACCCTACAGACCTGGTGCTTGCTTACTATCCTCAAATGATTTCAAATGATTTGCGACTGACATCTGAGTGATTGTTTCTCTAATAGCATCCTGGAGGTCCTGGCAGGGTCTCTCAATGACAGGAGAAAGAGAACATAAGGTGCGCTCAGCTGTCGTCTGACAGTACTTGGCAGCCGCTGTGCTGGTATGTTTTATTTCTGTTATTCCAGTGCCACAGTTAATGGGCTGTTGAGCTATTAGTGGCTTCCTCAGCTTTATCATGCTTTCTTCATGGTAAAATTGTTCTTCTGTTTGTTATCATAAAACAACACGTGGACCTTTAAAATAATCTATGAATCTTGTTCCACATGCTAAACAAATTTGATTCACTATAAACACATTTCTGCTTGGATATTGAGAGAACAGGTCTTAGTGGCTTGATTGCTCTAAGCAACAAAGCAGGTTGCTTCTGAACTCGCATGTAATCCACCATCTGCCGGGCAATGGGCATCATCCAGTCCAGTCGTTCCTCCTCCCGGAGATGCATTACGCAGGTAATCTGATGCCATTGGTTGCATCAAGCTGTGGAGCAACCAGCTTTACCTTTAAATCGGTGTGTTGCTCTTGCTGATTGACCTTTTGTTCAATATGCTGCTGTATTACAAAACACAGGGAAGATTTAACCTGCTTACAGATTTCATTGCTTTAGGTAAGGGACCGCATGTTTTCTTAGAAATGAATTTTTAGTCATTTTGAATGTGAATTTGTGACTGGAATACTATAACTTATGTTTACATGACATGTACTTTTGAATTTCATGCCTTAAATGAGATAATTTGTTAATATTAGTTAAAACATTTTAAATCAATATTATCATTATTATTAGTAGTAGTAGTAGTAGTAGTATTGTATTTAAATCTGCTCATGTTGCGTGGTACTTCTTTTTACAGCGTTGTTGAGCATGATAACCAATCACACGCGATTCTGTTGAGCTTTTGAATGCAATATCCAATCAGAGGCGTTCACGGAGTTTTGTTCAGTGCGCGGCTGCGCGCGCTCGCTGACTGAATTCTGCACTCTGGCAAATGTTCCCATCATTAACAAAAAAAATGCAGATGTACATATGATGTAAGAAAGAAATTAATTTCACAGTGTAGACAGCTTCATTGATGCTCAATGTTCTCTGCTCGCTTTCTGTACAAATGATTCTGTTATATAATATAATAACCGTGGAAATGAAAGCGTTTGAAAATTAAATGAAAGCAATTAACAATGTTGGGAAGGTTACTTTGGAAATGTAATAGGTTACAGATTACAAGCTACCCTATTTAAAATATATCAGTAGTGTAACTTTTTCAATTACTTTATTAAAGTAATGTAACTGATTACTTTTGATTACTTTTCTAAATTTCTAATGAATGTTTACTTGCAACTGTTAAAGGGGTGGTTCACTGGGTTTTTTCTAGGCTTGATTGTGTTCATGGGGTGCAGTCTAACATGTGTTAATGCTTCGTTTTTTTAAAAACGCATTATTTTTTACATAATTTACGTTTATGCCTCACGCTCCGTCCCTTCTCTGAGAAACGCGCTGATCATTTCCTGCTTTTATGAAGCCCCTCCCTCAGAAATAGGCGATGGGCTCTGATTGGTTAGCTAGCCCAGTGTGTTGTGATTGGCTAAACCGCCTCTAGTGCGCGTCTAAAC
>NW_015505333.1:1335418-1336405 GCF_001515645.1 Sinocyclocheilus grahami
CCATGTTTAATGCTTCTCATAGCTATGTGAAAATAAGTGTATAATTGTAACAGTTCATTGTGGAGCTGAGCTGAATGAGAGATAGAGAGAGAGAGAGATGCAAAGCAGGGGGACGCGAGGAACAGTATTAAGAACCTCTGCTTTAGAACATTGATTTTGAAACTTGTGAATCCATTAGAATCGTTAGAAGACAGAAACGTGATTCATATATGAATAGATTTTTACGTGCACCTCTAGTTTTCTCGTCCTCTTCTCTAAAGCAGAGCACCACGGCCTCGGCCCCTTTGCTGCCTTTTCCCGAGGGCAGGGTTTATCTGGGTTGTGATGTCACAAACCCGGGAAGTAACTTGTTGTAGTCCCTACCAGCCGTTTTTGTAGGCATTAAACTGCCAGAATTTTAAAAGACGATATCTCCGTTTGCATTGAACTTTCAGCTTCGTAACTTTGCAGATATTGTTTATGCTCAAACAGCAACATTACACACTAACGTATAAAAAGGGGAAATCGCAATGAACCACCCCTTTAATCATTTTCAAACATTTACACCATGCAGGGTTAACCTTACAGTAGTGCTCAACATTGTCAGACTTTCAAAATCCTTCATCACTTGAATTAAGATGATCAAATTTGAACACATCCACCACAAAATCAGACTTTAGTACCGCCTTTTACTTTGAGATTGATCTGAAGTTCAATGCAGATTTAAAATCATAAGAAATGGCTTACTGACACTGTTTTTGAAACCAAATCGTTGCATAACTACAGGAAACACTGCATCTAACAGTGGTTTGGAAAAAAATTGTTAATGAAAACATTATAATAAATAAAAGCATATACATCAACTCAAATACACGGTTATCTAACAAGCATGTGTCCTATTCTGTGTACCAAACTCCTGAAACATTGGTGTCTCTTTGTATATATGATGATAGTTTTCTCAAAATAAGTAAAATGCTCATGAAGTGACTCAGAGCAGTTCTAGAGATT
>NW_015505333.1:1336926-1354018 GCF_001515645.1 Sinocyclocheilus grahami
TCAGGCCGGGAAATCTCACACTCATACACCCACAACAAATTCTGAAACATGGACAACCCTATTTTTTGTATGGACCTCACATAAAAAAAGGTTTAAATCCTTAGGTTGGGGACATGCAAACTGCACCTTCACTTCCATTTTTCTTTTCAGTCTCTTTATTTTGCCCTGATATCTATCTCTCTCATGACTTTAATACTCAAGATTTAACAAAACTATACTTTCTAAATTGCCTACATGTCAAAATGAGTACATCACTACAATATCTTTATAGAAAAATCCTAATACTGAACATGAGTCATGTTTTTCCCTTACAAAAATTAACCATGCTTTTATTATAGTAAAAGTACAGTAATCTTGTTTTTTTTTTGGCAAATGGATTACCATTTGTATTTATTTTGACTACAAATTCCATGGTTAAACTATGGTTAGTGTAGCAAAAACCATGGTTAATTTGTGGTTCCCATGGTTTAACAATAGTAACCATTGTCTTTGGATTTATAGTAAAATCGAACCAGTCTATGTTTTCCGCATCGCAGAAATTATAGGGCCGTATGTCTCCTAGTCAGTGCAATTTTGGAAAGAAATAAATTAAATCCGTATGTGGATGTGTGTAAATATTCAGATGTAATTCACATTTTCACGTGGAGTTCTTTTCAGTAATTTCATGTCGAGATGTGGTCACATTATGCCGAGTTCACACTGCACGATATTAGCCCGATTTTTCACTCGCCGACAGGTTTTGCGAAATCGCAGACAAATGCCCGACATCGGAGGCAAATCGGTGCTCGTTCACGCGAGTGACAATCACGCAGTGTGAATTATCAAAGACGCGATCTGAGGGAATCGCAGACACGTCGCCCGCAAAATATTTGCCATGCTAAATATCTGGAGCTGTCAGCGATTCTTCCTATTGTGAAGTCATGCAGTGTGAAACCCCCTGTCGCCGATCCATCGTGCAATGTGAACACAGCAGCGACTGAATGCTACCCCAGATAGTCATGCGGTGTGAAAACAACGACGATCGACGAGTTTGAAAATTGTGCAGTGAAACTTAGGTGAAAAAATTTCAGACAAATAAGGTCCACTGTCCATTTATCAATAGTGTAGTGATGCAGGAAGCAGCACTTAAGTCACTTTCAAACTAAGTAGCTTTATATTGCTCAACACGGCGAATTTGGATGCTCAAAGTTTAACAAACATGAATCCAATGTCAAATCCGAATGGAAAAATGTTTTTCCTCCACATTGCGCCAATTCTGATTGAGATGGATGCATTTTTCTCACAGAATTTCACTGTACAAAGGGTAAATATGATCACATCCTAAGACATGGCTTTAATAAAAACGTTTATTCATTTTTTTTTTAAATCATACAAGGGGACTGATGTGGTGTAAAAACAGAACAAAAACGTTTAATAAAATCTGAGGTACATTTTTACAGCTCCGTCACAACACATAACATACTAGAAATACTGCCAAACTTGGCGGTCAAGTTCTCTAATCTTCAATACAGCTTTATCATTATATGGCAAATTTGTGAGCAAAACTCTCAAAGAAAACCATCTCAGGTTCTCGATCACAATGAAAAACCATCTGTTTTGTTAAAATACATGTATATGAACATTTATCTTTCTCATTAATAAACTGCTAGCCTGGCCCCACCTTTTCTTATCAATGTAGATTTATTACAACAGATACACTCCAAACATCTCACGATTATAAATGAACGATAAGATGGAGAATTCTATCGGTGGACATCAAGTACAGAAGGTGAATGCAGAGAATACAGCAGAAATATTTGATATCAAAGTTCCCGTTACCCAGAATCCCCCAGGCTCTCCGTACAAGCTGACTATGTTGAATCAGCCTAATAAGGGAAGAACATCTCGATCTCAAAAAGAGCAGCTTTTGAGTAACACCATCTCCCGTATTTCTAATTTAAAACGCCTTTTCAAAAGGTTAAGAAATGCTGTTTCGGCTCGACACACAACATTGATAATAAATTAATAAATAGCAAGTGAAAAAAAATGCATAAGATCACAGATGTCAGGGGATGCCATCCTTCCGTTGGCAACACTGGGAAGGCGGGACGCTCCAGTCGTAAATGTAGGACAGCCTCAGTTTGACTTCCTCTTTGCACAGCCGCCCATCGCGCTGTAGTGTCTGATGCTTCTCCAACATGTCCTCTAAACTCTGCTTGTGAGTGACCAGGTACTTATTGCTGCAGCCGCGCGACTTGTACTCCGTGTCGAAGCGCGGATCGTGAACTCGCTTCACGTCCACAGGGGCCAACCAGGCACCCAAGGACACGTCCTCACTCTGCCAGGTCTTTAGAAACCCCACGTTGAGACGTACGTAGTGCACGAGGTCAGCAGACAGCACGTAGCCTCCACCCAGCGCATAAGGTAAGTAGTAGTCGCACAGTTCCCAGGCACTTTCTTTCCATTTCCCGGCCGTTTTCACTCTCCCGCGGCCGGAGAAGAAGCCCCAGTAGAGTCGGCTGGGCTCCTTAGTCTTCAGCTCCTCTTTGAGGACTTCCAAGCGGGTGAAGGTGTCGTCGTCGGCCTTCAGAACGAATTTGAAGTCCACGTTTTGGTCCAACCAGGAGTACATGTGAAGCAGTTTCTGCGTGAGGTTCTCGTACGAATCCCGGAGGTCAGGGAGCAGGAGGAGGTCATGGTGACGGATCTGCTCGGTTTCGAGGTTCTGGAGGTCTTCGGCGGGTAAACCCTCTGTGCCGACGACAAACCAGTAGAGCACTTCGGGATCCTGCTTGGTCAGCCAGGTGCTCCGGATGATACTGCGACGCTCGGTGTACTTCGGCCCCGTGGTGATGAGAACGACCAGGAATGTAGAGAGCTCTTTGGCATGAGGAGGCCCTGCCGGCTGCTTCTGTCGTGACTCGGCCCGCGGCGCCGCCCCTGGGGACTCAGCCGGCTTCAGTGTCTCAGACGTACATTTGGCGAGGAACAAAAGGACGACGGCGAATAGGAAGAAGACACCAAGTGCCAGGGCTGTCTTGTGACGACACACAAGACGGACCAAATTCATGATGTCACTGAAGGACAGAAGGAAATCAAACAAGCCTTAACTAAATGTGTGCAACCTTACAGCCTGTTCACACCAAAACTAACATTTGGTGCAAGAAACATATTTGCATGCAACAGATTTTTTTACAGAGAGGTGCACTGATCTCTTTTCCATCGCACTGAAAAGAAAACAGATCAACCATACGATTCACGCTTTTTGTCGTGTGCGGTTTGATTTACCTACTTCTCCGTGACATGGGTCACGTTAGCGAAATCTTGAGGGCAAAACGGGACATGGTCCATTCTCAATAGTGTAGCAATGTATGAAGCACTCTTCAAGTCACTTTCAACTCAAGCAGCTCTCTGTTGGTCAGCGCAGCAAATTTGCACGACTAATTTGAAGAGGAGCGAAATCTGCACGGGGAACTTTTTCGCCCTCATGCATTAAGGGCTGGTCACACTACACTTTCCGTACCATTGACTTCCATTCATACACATACGAATGCAGGAAACAGGAAGCACAAGCGCTTGCATAATTCGCTTCATTTCAAAGTTCAAGTTCGGTGAACTCTGCCGTGGCCTCTTGAATTAAAAGAAAGCATACTTTAAAATCATACTTTTAAAGGGGTCAAATGATGCGATTTCAAGTTTTCCTTTCTCTTTGGAGTGTTACAAGCTGATTGTGCATAGATAAGATCCCTGAAGTTGCAAAGACTAAAGTCTCAAAACCAAAGAGATATTCTTTATCAAAGTTAAGACTCTGCCACGCCCCCCTAAAACGGCTCGTTCTAACACGCCCCCACATATCTACCTCACTATGTGGAAATATTTGCATAATGCGCCCAAATGTGCAGCAAAGAAAGAAGGCGTGGTTTCAGTAACCGCAGTTAGTGTTGAAGCAGCATGTCAGGGAGACGCTGTGTGTTTCTAGGCGAAAGCAAAAGCACTTTATTTGGCCTTCCGAAAGTAGATGCATTTAGGAATCTTTAAGATTACTTACAACAGAACAGCAATGCATTTTATGGACGACCGTTTCGTGAACCTAGGAGAGGAGGTCATTCTGACTTTGCTATGACAATCTGGCGCTTCTGAATCAGCTACTGTTTTGTTATTAGTTTAAGTATTTGCTATTGACTGTTCAAATGCGGAGTTTTGCACATCGTGTGTGAGTGCTTGTGGTGTTCGGCCAATCACAATGCACTGGGTCAGCTGGCCAATCAGAGCAGACTGCGCTTGTCGGAAGGAGGGACTTTGTAGAAAACAAAGCGTTTGAGAGAGGCGGGGCATAGAGGACCTACAATAATGTACAGTATTTGAAAAATAATGTGTTTTTTGAACATTAAAGCATGTCAACATATTCTGTTACACCAAATAATGATCTTTAAAAAAAGCATCATATGACCCCTTTAAAAGCATACTTTTTTTTACATTTTGGATGTATTAATATGTAAAACTAAATGTAAAAAATGTTCTGACCTGTGCTTTACTTCCGACTGTATGAACTCCTATTGAAATGACTGGATTTGGCCCAAGAGATTTCGCTGTTAATTGAGACCTCGCATTAATTAATAGACACAGAAGTTGAGCAGTATTGCTTTGTGTAACTGGTGTCAACCCTGTTAACGCTGTACTTATGCGTTTCTATAAGCGCCACCTACTGTTCACATAATGAATCTGCACTTTCATTCAGCCTGTCCGCCGTTTTTTTGCGAAAATCAGACCGAATTTTCATGTTGTTGTGAACAGGCCTTTAGGGTAGATGACACAGAACAGGGGTACGTTTCCCAAAAGCAACTATGGTTGCAAGTTTTCAATGGAACTTACCGGCATAGTTAGCTAATGATGTTTTTGGGAAACGCACCCCTGATCAATAAACATCACAATCTTAGGTTATTTTTATATATATATATTTTTATATACATTTATGCTTTAATTCACTAGTTATTTTTAAATGCCTTTTTTTAAATAACTAGTGATTTTTAAATGTAGTCACGGTAAAATATTTTCTAATAAGGCAATAAAAACGGCATGGATAATAGTTATAAAAATAATTCAGTTGTTTTACACCATTTTAGACAAAGTATAGCATGTCAACTACATAGACAATAATAATATAAAGAAACCAGTAAATAATACAATTGTATTATTTTGTGGAACCAGCTTAGAAAACCACATTGAGACCACTAAAGATTCATCACGCAGCGTGCACATTAACTCACCTGCTAGATTCCCTGCAAAGCGATCATGCACTGCGCTTCTGGCTCATCATGAGCTGCTTTATTATTAGAGGCGGTTTGGTTCTGCAGTAGCAGCTGATGTGCTGGAGGTGAACCACAACTCTGTCTTCTGCCTCTCCAGACAAAACCTACAATATTTACACACAGCAGACGCACACACCTCCCGCGACGACCGAAAACCTCAGACTAAAACATAAAGCATTTTGAACGCTTCATTATTATTATTATTATTTTCCAGCTCAAATGCACGCACACAGCCCGCACTTCCCGTTCACAACCACAGACTGAAGTCGCGCTGCTCTGACAGCTTCGTCGACGACCTGCGCCACCTACCGGTCTGGATGATTACATGCTTATTTCAGATAGTTGCCGCTATGCAGGGAGTCTGGCTTAACTTCCACAGTACGATGTAAACCGTAGTAACATTGTCGTATATCTCTGTCGTTTGAACCGCATTTGTCAAATCATATAGGACTGCTGTTAACCACGTCGTGTGGTGGAGTAGTAATAACTTGCTAGCTGATTCAAGATTGCAATGAAGTCAGATTAATCTAGTTAACTTACACAAAACACCAGAAAGCCTTTATATTTCTCTCTCTCTTTAATAACGTTAACATGCATGTATGTCACTTTACTCCCGTAGGATATGCAGTTCCCAGATAGCACACGTACGTCTGTTAAAGGTCGCTTCATCTGGAAAGCATCTGCTTTGTACAAACATGATCTGATCTTTTATATACATTCTGACATCTGATAGGAAACGTCCTATAGAGAGGTATTGCAGATGAGCAAACACTAAAAAACACTACTTGCAGATGTCAAATAGACGTCTCGGTGATGTACTTGTGCTATCGGGGTTCATTGTCAAGAAGTTCTCTGAAATGCTGCTGTAACACATGGCAATCAGACTATTTCTTTTCTCCTGCGAGGGAATGTGGTTTGGTTTCATCTTGGTGTTCAGTATTATCATGTCCGTACTCAGACTAAAGTCTCAAAACCAAAGAGAGATTCTTTATCAAAGTTAAGACTCTGCCATGCCCCCCTAAAACGCCTCGTTTTAACACGCCCCCACATATCTACCTCACTATGTGGAAATATTAGCATAATGCCGCCCAAACGTGTGGTTTCAGTAACTGCAGTTAGTGTTGAAGCAGTCATGTCAGTGAGACGCTGTGTGTGTGTGTGTGTGTGTGCGCGCGAAAGAGCCAGAGATAGAGAGCGAGAGAGCGCGAGAGAAAGCGAGAGAGCGCGAGAGACAGGGTCACATCACAGTGGAGTCAGCTGTCTTAACCGTGGCTTGTGTACTGCAAACACATACCAGCTTCATCACGGTGTCTGTCACGTGACTCTGTTCCCCTTTCAGGCCCCTTTCGCGATTATGGTAAGGGGAGGTGTGTGTGCGCGCGAAAGAGCCAGAGATAGAGAGCGAGAGAGCGCGAGAGAAAGCGAGAGAGAGCGAGAGAGCGTCACATCACAGTGGAGTCAGCTGTCTTAACCGTGGCTTGTGTACTGCAAACACATACCAGCTTCATCACGGTGTCTGTCACGTGACTCTGTTCCCCTTTCAGGCCCCTTTCGCGATTATGGTAAGGGGAGTTACATTTCCGACGAGTGCTTGCGGTGTTCGGCCAATCACAATGCACTGGGTCAGCTGGCCAATCAGAGCAGACTGCACTTGTCAAAGGAGGGGCTTTGTAGAAAACTAAGCGTTTGAGAGAGGCGGGGCATAGAGGACCTACAATAATGTACAGTATTTGAAAAATAGTGTTTTTTGAACATTAAAGCATGTCAACATATTCTGTTACACCAAATACACAAAATAATGATCTTTAAAATAGCATCATATGACCCCTTTAAGCTGAAGCTGTTCCCTTGGATGTTTCAATTCAGGATCATCCTAAACCAACTGGACTGTCTGGAAATGGGACAAATGGACAAGCAAAAAGAATGTGATGTCTAGACAACCAGGGTAGAGAAGAAAAGCTAAAAAACAGCAAGATACAAAAACTGAATTGATGTTCGTTTATTTGATGGCATTACAATAGAGGTGTTTTTTTTCCATTGTGGCTTGACATTACAAAATGTGTACAGTACTTTCTTGGTTGATGCTAAATGTTCTCTGAACTCAAAAACACTGCCAAACATGTTGGAGAGAATGTCAAGGCACGTCATGTTATTGAGAACAAGAAGGACCGTAGAGGTCAGTCACAGTGTCATTTTGAGCAATTTCAAAGATCACGTTAACGGGGTCACAGAGACCGCACGCAGCGGTCAAGGGTCAGACATATTTGGTGTTCTCTAGTTTGAAAAGCAGACTACTCAGAAATGCTGCAAATAAAGCACACTTAATGTCAAAAAAACTGATCACATTAGTCCTTGGGCAAAAAAAAAAAAAAAGTTGACTTTTAGGGAACATTTGTGGATTTTCACATGGATGGAAATTATATATTTGTTTTATAATTAACACTTCATAAAGTTAATGAACAGCACATATATGAAATATACATTTTTGTAACATAAAATGTCTAGGCGGTCACTTTTGATCAATTTATGGCATCCTTGTGGAATAAAAGTATTATTTATGGAAATCTTACTGACCTCAAACTTTTTGTTGCGTATGTGAAAACATGGCGATCATACCAGGTAGTAAGCTCACTCACCTAGCAGGGTGGAACTTCCTCTCGTCCTCATCTTCAGAGTCACTGTGTATGGTGATGACACTGACAGCAGGACTCGGGGTGTCGGAGATAATGATGGGCTGAGTGAGAATAGCACTGAATGCCTGAGAGCCCACCAGAGCACTGCTGTGAATACAGAAATAGACAGACAGTAAATTTAAAGTTTTTACACCCTTAAAAATCATCTGGACACCTAATGCACGTCCTCGCATTAGTGTATCAAATCATGTTATTTTATTATTTTTTAAAAATAGTTCAAGCACACAAAGCAAAAAAAACTGTTCGGAATAATAAAACTAAATTAACATACCATTGAAATATTTGAGCGTCAAAAGTAAATGGCCCAATACCTGCTGCCAGTGTCACAACAGACCCTGCTCCTCTTGTTCTGAGACCGTGTGACTGTGGACGTTCCTCGACTGAGAGACTGAGTAAGATTGAGGCCGCCGAGGATGTGAGGGTTCTGCTGGACGACGCCATTGTGCTGACCGCTCTGAGAAGCCCTGCAGGAAACAACCATCCAATCAGTATTGAGCACATTCAAACATCTACCATACTATAATGAAAGTTTACGGTTCTTCCTAAACATTCACCTCCAGCTTGAAGTTTGCTGTGTAGAGTTCTCGGAGAGTAGGGTCTCCAGAGGCGGGTCGGTCACTACGGGCTGGTGGCTGGAGTTGTGGATGGTCATGCCAGGCACCTGCTGCCACGTGGAGGGTATGAGGATCTGCTGGGTTCCCGCTGGCCAGGCCTGCTGGAGGATGACAAAATATTTGCCTTAGTTACACTGGCACTTGGAAAAACGCTTAAACAAGTCATAGTGTACAACTGACTGTCAATCAAATTTGAAATAAGTTTCACTGGCAAATGAATCGTAGGTAAAAACAGCTATGACCAAACCTGCACCACACAATGAGTGACAATGATGCATATATGGCCATTTAATTCTGAATTAAACATTTGTGCCATGCCAGAATGATCAAGAACTTCAACTAACATGCTGATGTGACATCACTGCACTGCAGAAAATACTACTAAATGAATAAAAGAATCCATCAATGCACAAAAAAAAAAAAATGCAATTCTCTCCCAGAGCATTAGACGGCTTTAGATGCAGCGCAGCCATTTCGTATGATTTTAAAAGCCAAGACAAGCACAGCATGCATAAATCAAACACGAGCATTACAAATTAAAGATGGGGGCAGGAAAGAGTAGTCCGGCAACCTGTTGGGAAAAATCATGGCTGTTAAATAGTCAGAAAACAATGAGCGTTTCCACAGAGCAAACCTGTCCAAAAGACCTGCCATGCCAGTATGGGCAGCACTAGAGTACCTGCGGACAGACATGGCTATGAGAGGGAGAGGAACATGGCTGCGAGTGTTTTTGAGCTGTAGACAAGGTCAGTCTCCTCCCCTGAGAGAAGAAGGAGGGCCAAACAGATGGTGGGGCTGGGAGGGAGGTCAAAGGAAGGATAGAAAAAAAAATATATATATAATATATATATATATATATATATATACACACACACATACATACACACACACACACACACACATATACACAACAAGAAGCTGCAAGCAAAGCATAGAAGAGTCAGCACATGCCTCCCATGCCTGTAGCAGACCTGCACTGAGAAAGAATGATGAGAGAGGGACTGAGAAGGAAAAGAAAGGGAGAACGAGCAGAAAAAGACTAGAAATAAATAAATAGAGAGGCAGGGGGAGAGGGGGAGGGAGAGGGAGAGAGGAATAGACTAGAAATACAGAAGGGATTATTAAAAAAAAAAAAAAAGGAAGAGCTGAAAAAAGAAAGAGGAAAAACTCAGAAAGAAAAAATATAGGGGTCAGAAATAAAAACAGAGATCGGGAAAATAAATAAAAATGTAATTGAAAGAAACAAAAATGCCAAAAAGGTCCGTAAAGCTCAAAGAGGATCCAGAATGATCAAAGTGAGATCAGAAAAAAAGATGGGTGATTGGACAAAAGATCAAAGTGTCACTGAAAAAACAAACAAACAACAGAAGACAACAACAAAAGATCAGTAACGATCAACTAGAGATTAAAGAGGATCCCGAATGATCAAAGAGAGATCCGAAAGAAATAAAAGATATGGTCTATAACATAAGAGAGACCAGAATGAGAGTAGGATTAGAAAGAAAGATGCATTTAAGCAAGATTTTGGAAAGAGCCCAAGAGAGGGAGAGGGGTCAATGAGAAATGATGATGTTAGTGGTAGAGCGCTGGGTGGGTCTCTCTTTACCAGCACTGTGGCTGTCTGCTCCAGTAGGGCAGGCCTTCCTGCCCCACAGCCCAGTGCCAGGGGCAGCGGGTACTGGGATGCCACTCCCGCTGTGTGGGGGTGCAGCGTGGCCACCATCAGAGGCGTACAGGAGCCCTATGGAGGAGGGGCACCATGGAGGGAAAGGGGCAAAAAGCACGGAAAGATTAGACAAAAGGTCAGACTCAGGTCAGGGGTACAAGGCTGTGATCTCACATGCCAGTAGCCGAACAGGTGTCCATGCAGACTTTAAGGACTGACATTTCCTCTCCAACTCAACTGGATTAATTAGCAGTTCATCAGATTGCAATGATGGAACGTCAGTGTTAGATATTATGCCACCATTTCACAAACAATGTGCTGAATATGTCTTACCTGTGTCAGCATGCTGGGTTGAATCTGAAGGGGTTGCGTGTTCTGGTTCTGCTGGACAACAGGAACACTGTTCTCCATCCTGACAGGATAGCTAGAGGATTTACTAGAAGACGGAAGCCCTTCAAGAAAAAAAACAAAAGAGTGTCTGTACAAATTTTTCAGAGGGTTTTTCAAGGATGGGGAAGCCTTGCATTATTGTATCAAATTAATAATTATTCGTAAAACATCTTTCTGAAATTCTGAATGACTGAATGACCAATTCAAGGCTGAAGAGTAGAGGGCGCAACATGAACGCAAGAACAGAACACAGGAAAAGAAACTTGGCAAATAAAAATGAAATAGACGTGATGCTTAACTTAAGTCATTTGTGGTTAAATTATCGAAGGTCAGCAGCAAAAACCTTGGTAGATTAAAACTATTCAAGTCACTGCACGTAATTAAAATTTGTATATCCCTGAATATATTAACTGACAGATAGGACAAAATGAGCATAATGTAATTTACTTATTAACCCTATTAGCTTGAGGGGGAACACAGGCAAAGTCATATTTAGTTTCATCATGGAGTAAGAAGAAAAGAAAAAAAAAGGCATGCCAGTTGCAGTCTCTGCAGCAAAATTAAGCGGAAATGAAACCCCGTGAAATCTTGATAAGGTGATAACCTGAGATTGGAAAACAATAACCCAGAAACGTAGATACTATCATAACATACCTCGATCTGTCCCTGACGTGCATATGACGGATGGTTCTTCAGGATCTTGATGGCCACAATCTCATTAGTTCCTCTTTTCCAGCACTTGGCCACCTGCCCAAACGTACCCCGACCGAGAAACTCAAGAACTTCGTAGCTGTTGGAGACGGAGCAGAGGATCTCGTGCTGGACCAGCTGGTAGTCCCCTTCCCCGTTGGAGCTGCTGCTTTTGGTGGTGGGGGCCGAGTGGGGGATGGACTGGGCGGTGGTCCCCGCTCCTCCCGTACGTGCGGAGAAAGCAGGAGCAGAGAGCTCCTCCAGAATCTGAACGCTGCCGCTTCCGCCTCCTCCGGAGCTCTCCACCACCTCATTCTTCCTCTTCACGCCGTACCTGTGCCCGCGGGAGGAGTGGGACTCCGTGTGGTGGGCCCTGTGGGATGTTCTGCGACTGGACCCCCGCGGGAGGCTCCCGGTGCTGTCTGCAGCACGGACCACCACCTGGCCCCGGGACGCTGGGGGGAAGACCAGGCCGGAGGAGCTGAAAGGGAGGACCGCAGCAGGGTTGAAGCTGTACTGGCCCACAGAACTGTACGCTTCATTGGAAGCATCCCAAGCACAGCTCTCCACTTTCATTTTTTTCACCCTGCAGAAGGCACTGGAAGACACAGACGGAGGGGAGAAAACCTGCAGCTGTGAAGCCATGCCTGCGAATATTGAATAAATGCGTTCGGCATTGATGAACACAGAAAGAACACAAAAGATGGCAATACTGATATCTCAGCATGATTGAACGAACACAGTCAAGATAATGAAAAAAATAATGCGTCATAAGTATTATAAACACTGACAAATCTAGCGTTCAGTGAGAAAATCCTGCCGTGTTGATCAAACAACCAAATTTTAATATTAAATTAAATTCAGTAAGTTGTTTTTCTGGTGTTGACTGTTACTACAAGCACACTTAAAGTGAAGAAAAATATAGTTCTTCTTAAAACATGCAAACAATTTCATTATAATTTGTGACAGTGCAAACAAAACATGCACAAATGACTAATCTATCAAATAGAGCCTGTTATATTAATCTCATAGCTTTTATAAATATATGACAGAACTGGTGGGGACACAGACAGCTTTTTTTTTATCCTTATGTCAGAATTCAAGATGTAATAGTTGTTGTCTTTGTCAGGTTTAAAGTATATTTTAATCTATATTAAGTATTGAGGTATAGTCTGGGGGGGGGGGGGAAATTAATGTAATACATTTATTCATTTATAAAATCTGTGATAATATCGGAATAATTTTATAATGGAAATAAAGTAAATTAATGTAATACATTTATTCATTTATAAAATCTGTGATAATATCGGAATAATTTTATAATGGAAATAAAGCTACCTACCTGTAAATTATCTGTAATCTCTTTAAATATAATATGAATCATTTTAGAGTGGAAATACTGCTAAAGGCAGGTCAAATTGTGAAATGTTTCGTCTCGTATCTGAATTATCCATGCATTACATACACACAGGTCGGATCACACAGATAAAATAAAAACATTATTATTTTCGATTTGTAAAACTGCTGGTCATACTAGCATCTGACTGGATTGAGGAAAATGCTGAAACCCTGATTCACACGAGCACATTCAGAGAGACCGACTGCAAGCAGAACATCCAAGAGAAAGAAAAAAACACATCAAATCGTCAACACACAACCGAAATATCAAATATTACCAACGAGCTACACAGCTGCTGGTCGCAGTTTTAAAGCGAGATGTTTACACCCATCAAACGACTCCACCCTTTTCGAGAAAACTGCGCTAATGTCGATTATTTGTAAAACTGCTGGTCATACTAGCATCTGACTGGATTGAGGAAAATGCTGAAACCCTGATTCACACGAGCACATTCAGAGAGACCGACTGCAAGCAGAACATCGAAGAGAAAGAAAAAAACACATCAAATCGTCAACACACAACCGAAATATCAAATATTACCAACGAGCTACACAGCTGCTGGTCGCAGTTTTAAAGCGAGATGTTTACACCCATCAAACGACTCCACCCTTTTCGAGAAAACTGCGCTAATGTCGCGAAGCAAATAAAGGAAATACGAACTAAATGGGGAAACAACGCGATGATTTTTGCTTTCTATATGAGCATTAAATATATCGCAATCACTGAACGGAACGAGTCTCCGGTGTCCTCGAATCTGCAGCTACATTGTATCGTCTGTCGGCTACTAGGCAACCAATCGTTAGAGAGCTAGTGTTACAATATAACGCGTCGAATATAATTAACTATTAAAAAATAAAAAGCATTGTAGCTCAGAATAAAAGGAAAAATCAATGAGAAAATGAAACAAAACAACAACAAAAAAAATCACCAGAGCTCAACAAAACTCCTTTACAAATAAATCAATCAATTCAAACGCATTGTATGTCTAACGTTACATTAGTTTAATTACACTTACGCGGATGTATATATAAAATGGATGTTTATTGCTATATTAATACCTGAGCGTGTTGTTGATCCTGGCGTCTGGGGCAGAGGAGAGCTTTAAATCCCTCAGATCTGGATTCTAGGCCTGCATTGTTACTGAGCAGCTCCGGCCCTGCAGTTAACTCGAAAATAAACAGCGACCGGTATAAAAATACAGCTCCATCAGTCGCTGTGCGGGGTGACTGGGCACGCTGCTCATAAAATCGTCGGTTTCTGTCCTTGTACTTAAAAAGCCCCGTTTAAAACCCAGGCAGAAAGCGGCTGTTGTGCTGCCCAGAACACCCAAAGCCTGAGTATCAGCTGCTTCTGTCAGGCTTCCTGTCCACAGGCTCAGGACTGCGCATGCGCAGATGCCGCTGGCTGCTCAACGTGCTTCCAGCTGGAAAGGCATAGTGACTCACACGGCCTCACTGTAATGGAAGATAGTAGACACCCTTGGCATTTTTTTTACAACGAATCACTAATCCAGTTATTTATTTGGATGTTCTTTAAACATGTTCATTTACATAATACCAATACGGAACTACTGATCTAAAAATACCTTACAAAACATCATTACCAGACATTATGTCTCTCTATATAAATATTACACACAATGCATGATGACATGAAAATGTACCTTCATATAATAGACTCTTGTCTGACTTTAGGCCAATGTGGTTTTACTGTGTTGACTTGTTTAGCCAACCGCTATAAGAAAAACAAGATATTTTAATTTAGAGGTCATTTACAAGAGTTTAAACCATGTTTTTGAAGTCCACTTACATAACCAGTGCTATGAAAAAGAAAGAAAGAGAGATTTTTTGATTCAAGAAAGTATTTATAAATATATAAAACAGATATGAATGTAATCATACAGTTAAACCCCTTACCAAAATTATTATCCAATTCTAAAAAAAAGAAAAAGTTATTTTATTATAAAAATCTTATATTCATCGACTAGTATAAATAATGAATCATTTTGCAATCACATACTTGACTGTAGGGCTTTACAAGGAATTTACAAGGAAACCAAAAAAAAAAAAACCTTTTCCGTTAAGCAAGTCATGAGTGTTGGGAAATGATTCTGAAAGCAGAAATTTGGCATGGCGTAACTTTTATGAAAGTGCAAAGACCTGAATTCAAAATAAACAGGATGAGAACGATCTGTGACACAGATAATGAGGGGCTAAACAGAAACACTGTTGGCAGTTAAGTCTTCATTTTAACTGGTCTGGACCATCAATCAAGAACATAACAAAACCTGGTTTTCTCCTCTGCCATGTCACAGAAGAGAAGACACCGGCCGTTTCATTTCAAAGTGCCTTTCACTCGAAGCGAACTTCAGAAAAGCATGTTTTAGCATAGCATTACCCCAAGGTTGTGTCATGTGTTTTAGTGTTCTGAATAGTTCACTTTGGTTAAAAGAAAGAGCTTTCAGGTCACTATAGTCAGTTCTCAGTCCTGGCCTATATGTAGCGCAAACTTGAATGTGTACACACACACACACACACACACACACTTAAAAATAAAGGTGCTTCACGATGCCATAGAAGAACCTTTTTGTCTAAATGGTTCCATAAAGAACCTTTAACATCTGAAGAACCTTTCTGTTTCACAAAAGGTTCTTTGTGGCGAAAGAATGTTCTTCAGGTTATAAAAAGATAAGAAAGAGATGGTTCTTTGTGGAACCAAAAAAGGTTCTTCTATGGCATCACTGTAAAGAACCTTATGAAGCACCTTTATTTTTAAGAGTGCAGACAACCAAACCAGCTATAACATACACATTTTCAAGTGTTCCCCTCAGCTTTGGCTGGTGACATGCAGGGGGTCGTCGGGCCACATGACCGTTATGAGGAGGAACACCAAAGTCTTCATCTCTAGGCCTCAAATCTGGAAACCAGCAAGGCTGTATTCCCACATTTAGGTCTTTCTGAGTCCTTTGCTTCACATTGATTTCCTGTAAAGGAGAAAAACATTAGTATGTATAACTAAATGAACACACATTTTGTTTAAAGCTTCTCTGGGAGTCCGATTTACCTCCACAACCTCAGGAAACCGCTCACAGAAAACTCTGTCCTTCAGGTTATAGGTCAAGCTCTGCACAGACCGCGTTTTTTTCTGACAAATAAACATACAAAATAATAAAAGAATGAATAGAGATTGGACTAAACTGCAAAGTTTCACAGGGGAACGGAAAGGTTTTGCAAGAGAACGCATGTTTTTCTAAAGAAATCAAAGATTATCGGGGGGGAACGCAAAGTTTCACAGGGGAACGGAAAGGTTTAGCAAGAGAACGCATGTTTTTCTAAAGAAATCAAAGATTATCTGGGGGGGGACGCAAATTTTTTTATGAGAAAACGCAAAGTTTCACAGGGGAACGGAAAGGTTTTGCAAGAGAACGCATGTTTTTCTAAAGAAATCAAAGATTATCGGGGGGGGGAACGCAACATTTTTTACGAGAAAACGCAAAGTTTCACAGGGGAACGGAAAGGTTTTGCAAGAGAACGCATGTTTTTCTAAAGAAATCAAAGATTATCGGGGGGGGGAACGCAACATTTTTTACGAGAAAACGCAAAGTTTCACAGGGGAACGGAAAGGTTTTGCAAGAGAACGCATGTTTTTCTAAAGAAATCAAAGATTATCGGGGGGGGGGACGCAAATTTTTTTATGAGAAAACGCAAAGTTTCACGGGAACGGAAAGGTTTTGCAAGAGAACGCATGTTTTTCTAAAGAAATCAAAGATTATCGGGGGGGGGGACGCAAATTTTTTTATGAGAAAACGCAAAGTTTCACGGGAACGGAAAGGTTTTGCAAGAGAACGCATGTTTTTCTAAAGAAATCAAAGATTATCGGGGGGGGGAACGCAACATTTTTTACGAGAAAACGCAAAGTTTCACAGGGGAACGGAAAGGTTTTGCAAGAGAACGCACGTTTTTCTAAAGAAATCAAAGTTTCTCGGGGGGAATGCAAAATTTTTTATGAGAAAACGCAAAGTTTCACAGGGGAACGGAAAGGTTTTGCAAGAGAACGCATGTTTTTCTAAAGAAATCAAAGATTATCGGGGATGAACACAACACATTTTTTATGAGAAAACGCAAAGTTTCACGGGAACGGAAAGGTTTTGCAAGAGAACGCATGTTTTTCTAAAGAAATCAAAGATTATCGGGGATGAACACAACACATTTTTTTTTACAAGACAATGCAAAGTTTCACAGGGGAACGGAAAGGTTTTGCAAGAGAACGCATGTTTTTCTAAAGAAATCAAAGATTATCGGGGATGAACACAACACATTTTTTATGAGAAAACGCAAAGTTTCACAGGGGAA
>NW_015505333.1:1354952-1364798 GCF_001515645.1 Sinocyclocheilus grahami
GGGGGAACGCAACATTTTTTATGAGAAAACGCAAAGTTTCACAGGGGAATGGAAAGGTTTTGCAAGAGAATGCATGTTTTTCTAAAGAAATCAAAGTTTCTTGGGGGGAACGCAACATTTTTTATGAGAAAACGCAAAGTTTCACAGGGGAGCGGAAAGGTTTTGCAAGAGAACACACGTTTTTCTAAAGAAATCAAAGTTTCTTGGGGGGAACGCAACATTTTTTATGAGAAAACGCAAAGTTTCACAGGGGAAGAGAAAGGTTTTGCAAGAGAACGCATGTTTTTCTAAAGAAATCAAAGATTATCGGGGATGAACACAACACATTTTTTATGAGAAAACGCAAAGTTTCACAGGGGAGCGGAAAGGTTTTGCAAGAGAACACACGTTTTTCTAAAGAAATCAAAGTTTCTTGGGGGGAACGCAACATTTTTTATGAGAAAACGCAAAGTTTCACAGGGGAGCGGAAAGGTTTTGCAAGAGAACACACGTTTTTCTAAAGAAATCAAAGTTTCTTGGGGGGAACGCAACATTTTTTATGAGAAAACGCAAAGTTTCACAGGGGAAGAGAAAGGTTTTGCAAAAGAACGCATGTTTTTCTAAAGAAGACAAGTTTCTCAGGGAACGAGACATTTTTTATGAGAAAACAAGGTTTATTGGGGGAACCAAACATTTTTTTTTTTTACGAGAAAATTGAATAGTTTTGCAAGAGAACACCGAAGTTTCCTGGTTTGAACAGAATAGTTTTGCTAGAGAACAAACGCATATGTTTTTCTAAAGAAAGCTAATTTTCTTAGGGAGGAACTCAATTTTGTGAGAAACACACATTTTCTCAGGGGAACATAAAAATAATTATAATACATTTGACAGGATGTGCTGTTCTATTTTGTGTTATAATGATACATATGAATAAAAGACACTTTTTACGTAGCGTCTTAAAATGCACGTAAATGCATCCCATACTCACCTCTTGAGTGAATTCAGAACAGATGAAGGTGTGAAGAGTGTGTGTGTCCAGTCTCAGGTGAATATCTGTAAATGGCTCAGTTTCATGTGTGAACCTGCTTTCAGTCAATTCTGAAAAGTCCCGCAGTCACAAGTTAATGTAGTGACTTAAGAGAAAGGGAAAATGAAGGGAACAATTTGTCAAAGTCTGTTGTCACTTTTGATTTAATAAGGAGTGGTAGTAAGCTAACATTTTCCTTACTTTTTAATCAGAGGGAAGGCTTGCCATATGAAAACATACCAAATATTATTGCTTTTTTAGGAAAAAAAAAACTGAAATATGCACACATTTTGCACATTAAAACAAAAGTGATTTAGATTACACATAAAATGTCACTTATTTGATTGTCTGAATGTATTTTTTGACAACATATTTAATGACACACTTTATCCTTGTAAATATGCTTATGTCTAATGCCAAAAGCTTTTCAAAAACCCTTCTGACAATAACCGGTAATTAATAACTAGGATAAACCAACCATCATTTTAGGAAGCAAAATCTCAAATGAGGGGTCTCTACCTATTATAAAACAAGACAGCAATTGCTATATAAGCAAAATGTCCTGCCCCAACTTACGACAACATGGGAAAGAAAATGAAATGGCTCGTCAAGCCATTGAATGGGCATTAAAACAAAAGTGATTTAGATTACACATAAAATGTCACTTATTTGATTGTCTGAATGTATTTTTTGACAACATATATAATGACACACTTTATCCTTGTAAATATGCTTATGTCTAATGCCAAAAGCCTTTCAAAAACCCTTCTGACAATAACCGGTAATTAATAACTAGGATAAACCAACCATCATTTTAGGAAGCAAAATCTCAAATGAGGGGTCTCTACCTATTATAAAACAAGACAGCAATTGCTATATAAGCAAAATGTCCTGCCCCAACTTACGACAACATGGGAAAGAAAATGAAATGGCTCGTCAAGCCATTGAATGGGGTCTTTAAAATTAGGCCATTGAAAGGTCCAAAAATTGAACTTTTGAAATAAAGTTGAAAAAATTAGATCAAATTCTAAAAATTGATAATCAAAAATTCAAATGTTACAAATTCTTCCTTGAACATGATTTTGGATGTTTTCTCAAATTTTGATGGTTGAAGTCGCAAAGTTGTTGCAGAAAGTAATATTTCTAAAACCAAAATCACTGCCAGTGTATATTCCAGTTGTTGATATCAAAATCTAAGTTATCCTTCAAGAACATAATTATTGAACTATTTGATCCAGTCCCGTGTAGCTTAGGCTCACTAGATGTCACTGTCCTCATAGATAAAATACAGAATGGTGCCATGTGAATTAGACTTTTTATTCACATAGTTAAAATTCACAGATAGCGCAAACGTCAAGAATTCTGAATAAATCTCTCTTTAAATATGGGAAGCAAATCCTGGAAACCAAACCCTGGGAATCAAAGCTGCTTAACTCTGCCCAGATCACACAAGGGATGACAACTTTTAAAATAACATAAAAGAACTACAAAAACTTAAGCTTAGGAAAGGACCAAATCTAAAACCCAATCAATCCATGTTGTTAAAACCGAACACCATCCCCAAGTTCTTCTTTAAATATTGTCATATATTATTATTTGAGATGAGTAGAATCTTCATCACAGTCCTTCATGTCCTGCTAGAGTCTCTGAGGGCGTCTGGTTTAAGCAGGACAGCTGGTTAGTGTTTTGGAGGCATGTAAAGCCATGTGCGGAAACTCCCGAAAGATGACAGTGCACGTGGTGATGCCTGCAAAGTGAAACAAGTTAGCAGACTTCAAGTATACACCAGTCAAGTCCCTGTTCTGTTGCTATTGCCCTGCAGGAACACCAGGACGTGACTTTTTATTACTGTAATAATAGAATATAATGTATTGTAGTGTAACATAATATCATATAATATCCCAGCATACTGCAAAACCTCCCCATAATAAAAAAAATAAATAAATCAATAATTGGGCAGTTGACATGAGATGTTGAGAAGACATATCATACTTAATCTAAAACTATTTTTTTTTTTACAATTTTTATAAATGGATTTTATGTCCTTAGATTATGAGACTATATGGAATATTTATATTTAAAGTAAAAATCAGCACACATAACTATTTGAGAAAACATATTTAAATATAGTGAACATTTGAAAAGAAATAGTGTCCAGTAACAGAATTTAAAATATACAATTTAACTTACACAATTATTATTAGACATAAGTGCAATGTGTGTAATATAGAATATACATACAGAACCACGCAACAGTTTGGGGACAGTAATTTTTTTAAATAAATTGATACTTGCATTTATTTAATACTTGATGCATTACATTTGCATCTAAAGTTTTCTAATTCTATAACAATAAATGTTTCTTGAGCAGCAAATCAGCATATTAGAATGATTCTGAAGGATCATGTGACACTGAAGACTGGAGTAATGCCATCACAAAAATGTAATATTTCAAAATATGACAGTATTTTTGATAAATAAGTGCAGCCTTGGTGAGCATAAGAGATTTCGTTCAAAAATGTTTTTAAAAATATTACCAATCCCAAATGTTTGATAGATGGTGTATAAACGCATATAAAGTGTACATTTGAAAAATTCTAGGAAATTTGTCAACTACCCAATGTGATTTTGTGAAGAGAAAAAGTGAGAAAAAAATAAGGTTTCCTCTGAGGCCTTATTGATGAGCAGCATTTTCAAGATTTATTGAGTCAATCACTTATTAGCACACAAGTATAAGCACAGTCACCTTTTTAAAGTAAGAGACCCGTAAAGTAACCACCATTACAAGTGAAAGACCCGAACCCAGTAGTGAACAGTCTGTAACATCACTCACTCGTGAACTCTTGCGCTTTACCCTCAATGGACTCGCAGGTATACTGGGTTCTAAAAGAGGAATAATACCTAGTAAGACAATGTTGCCATCACAATATAAATGACAATAAACACAGAAATCATCTCTATTAAGGGAAAACTGCATTATGGGTGAAAACCCCCCACCCCCACCCCTCACGGTCTGCAAAAGCCTTCGAAATTCCTTAAACACACACAGCTGTTGGTAAGGAATCTCAGACTGATGCAGAGCATGTCACAAGAGAGAAAGAGCAGAGCAGAAATACCAGCTCAAGACGTTGTCTGTTTTATTGTTTGTCAGTGTTTCAAAAGACAAGCTTCTTTTTATAGATTTCTGCCGTACAAACAATAACAATACAAGAATGTCTCCAAACACAGAATGTCATCTAACAGTGTGAAAACAGATTGTACCGAATGTTGCAAGAGAAAACGAGTTAAAGGTCCGAATGCAAGAACCACAGCTCAACGAAGAGAGAGAGAGAGAGAGAGAGAAAGCGCAAGCAGTTGAGAACAGTTCAAAGGTCAAAGCATATTCACAGCACAGAAGCATTTTTCAGTTCAACTTTGTTAAAAACACATCCAGACACAACGACTGAACTGGTCCCTCGTTGGCGACTATCTATTCTATACACGGTCTCTATTTTCAGATATTAAAAGCTAAATTTCAGCTGACCAAATGTTTCTGTAAAACAACTGAAGATGTACAATTACATTTTCCTTTCTCCAAGCACATTTTGATTGAGATGAAAATTTGCACTGAAAAGATATTCTTTGCTTTGTAGCCTACCTGTTTAAAGGTGAAGTGTGTCGTTTTGTTTTCAATGTTTGAATATTTTTCTGTGTCAGATTAAAGGCAGGGTATGTGATTTTTCAAAAACGCTTTAGAAAACTGATTCGGGCCGAATAGCAAAACAAACTTGTAGCCAATCAGCAGTAAGGGGCGTGTCTACTCGTGATGTGGAGGAGAGAGCGTTCAGTGCACGGGACGGACATTAGCCGAACCGAGCGACAGAGAGATAGAGATGGCGAATAAAAAACAAAAGAGGAAAACGTCTGCGGAACGATAAGGCAAGAAGTAGAACCCGTGTAAATATCGGATCAGCTTTCCAGCGCTGGAGAGAACTCAGGGAGCGGAGGCCTGCGATCGCACGGCGAGGTTGCTTTGCTTCTTCTCGATAGGTGAGGATAACACCGTGTCTACAACAGCTAAAGTCTGCCTACACTGGACGCGATCAAACGACCGTTGAAAACCATTTGAAATTTGTGTCAGCACGTCATAAATAGAACCCCGCAGCAGTTTTCTGTCGGGGATTTGTCGCGCCGCGCCGCTCACGTCCGTAGACATGGTGTAACACTGGTTTTGCTTTGTTTCTCAGAACTAATCGTTGCCTGGGTTGTGTACGTATGTTTGGGGGCGGAGCTATCAAAATAGGGGCAAGACCCTTTTGGGGTAGGGGCGTGTTTGTTTTGGTGATTTCAAATATCAACATTGGCTACCAGAAATCACTTACTCTGCCTTTAATATGAAGAAACTAAGTCAACCATTTGTAGGTTGAATCCCCCGAAAAGCATAAACACTCGATCAATCTATCAAAACATTGCTCTGTTTGAGCATCCGACCTGCCTGACATACCAACAGTGGCTCAACCAATAGCATAAGTGTGGGGGCGGGACTTTATTTGTTGACCAACTGCAGACGTGTTTGGTTTGAAATGGCCAATACTATTATTATTATTATTTTTTACATATTTCACCTTTACTTGCAAAAATCCACCCACAGATGGCGGTGTCACACAGAATCCTATCCCCCTTACTCCCCAAAGTTATTCTTTTAGCTGAGACAATTTGTTATGGGTACTTTATTCATTGCCCGATTAGAAATCCTTTGTAGTCTTAATCATTAAAATGTTAATGAACGTCTTCTAATTTTTATATTTCATTACTGAAGCTAAAAATGGTCATATTCTTTATTTCTGTTAGCCTATACTTGGCAAGCTAACAGCTTAGCCTTCTTAGCATAGTGCTAACTGCTTAAGAAAAGTGAGGTATCCAAAATCGAACACTGTAGTACTAAATTTGGTTTGCAACTTGCTTCGTGACTGTTAAAAAAGTATGAATGTGACAAATACGTACTACATCCGCCATGTGACCTACAGTGTCAGTTGTGTCACTTCACTGGCCTCATGGGATAGTAAAGTGTCCATCAGATGTGCACTTCAGAATCTCGCCGCAAGTAGTAGGTCAACTTTTTGACTGTTTTATGAATGCTATGAATTCAGATATACTACTCAGCTCTCATACGGTTTTTCACCTACTATATAGTATGGAAGTAGGCATATTTGGACGCATTTTTTTCAGGCATTAGAAAGAGAGACAGGATTCTGATGGCGTACTCTTAGAACTGGGATCATCTGAACCAAACGTGGGCAAAAAAATGGACAACACGGCGCAGATGTCTTCTGCGGTCATGCATTTTTACATAATGACAGAATCAGGTGGCTAAAATAAGGAACCATGCTTGCTAATGCAGACAGGCACTTTGCCTTGGTATGCGAGCGAGTAAACGCATGCAAATGCAGACTGCTTCTACAGACAGACTGCGATAGACAAGCATTTCACTTAAAAAAAGAAATCACATGACAGTCATTTGGGAGCTTGGCAATACAAGTACAAATATATAAAACAGACGGTTGCTATAAGTTCTATAAATAATTTTGAATAGCTGACATCTCTTAAAGGGGTCAAAACACCCGTTTTATTAGCATATGAGGGGAGTCCGATGTGTTTTTGAAACGTAAAAGACGAAAAGTTTAGTTAGTCAAACGTAAACACCTTCTTTCTTTACTAAACGAGACATTTACAATTGGAACGGTTTTTCCGTATTCCAGTTATCATTGCACTAATCCTCAGGACGGAACATAAATTAAAAACACAACAAACAACATTTACAAGAATTCAGTTGTAAAAAAACTAAACAAAACAAATACTGTCGGTAGGAAAAGTGCGCACATTCATATTTTGCACATAATGACTCAATAAGACTGTGAAATGCTATTTTGAATTGCTAATGAATTCGAACTCATTCGAAACAAATTCCATTAGGCTTTTAATCCATCAATTAATCACGATTAACGTCGCGTTTGAATGATACACATTCAAAACAGCGCTCTAGCCGTCGCATACTGTAAATAGCCGTTCCATTTCAATATTTTGTGTTAACCACATACATACATACGAACACAATGTGTAAACTAATCGGTCAGGTGGGGAGGAGGTTGAAGATAGCACTCGATCCTTGCTAAAGCTATTCCTGCTAAGGGCTACAAACTTATGGCGCTTTTCCACTGCACGGTACGGCTCGGTACGGTTCACTTTTGGGGGCGTGCCGTATTGAGCTGTACCGAGCCGAGTCGTACCACGCAGTGGAAAAGCGCCATTAGGTAGTTCTCCCCACAGTGTGTCAGCACTCAACAGCGCCCCCTAGCATTCGTCAATCGAGAGGCAGATAAACTCCTGAATACACTTTCTGTACTGCTGCTCTGTGGGACTGCTGCTGGGGTATTGACCTGGCTGTCCGAAGGGCCCGTCCGCTTCTCGCATCTCCTCATTCATCCGGGCTAACCGCAATCTGACCGAGAGAGAGAACACAAGCATTGTTTCATGTGCAGTGACACTCGGGGAGAATCTACAAAGGGAAGTGAAGTTCCTGACTCACAATGTGACGATGTCTGGGTTGGCTGCCTGAACAGCGATACTGAGAGGGTCCTGCCCATCCTCATCGACCTCCATCTGAGAGGCTCCTCGCTTCAGGAACAAACACACCTGTCTGTGGGCACACGCATGCAGTACACAAAGGGTTAAATGATGAGTTATTCAGAGGTAGATCTGCAAATTACTGAGGTTTGGATAAATTTGTCTCACAGATTGACGATACAGTTTGATGTTAGCATGTGGCTAAGCTAACAAAACCCGGCACTCAAAATAGGGGCAAGATATTTCTATATTGCCTAAAATATCTAGGTTTTGGCTTTGTTTGCGTGTGCAGATCGATCGGTGTATTTTCTTATTTTCTTTATTTTTATTTAACGGTATTTTTTTAGGTAGGTCTAACAATTTTCATTGCATATTTGACTGTATAAATTAAAGATTAATCTTTATTAAAGTTACAAAAGCTATTCAATCAAGAGCAGTGAGTGATTTCTTTGTTGTTGCCGTTTGATTAATATCAAGAAAGTGCTGTAAGAGAATACACTGATACAGTACGTTCAGCCGGCTATGTCTGCTATGGGATACTTACCAAGATGGGCATTTTGACATAATTTTTGTGTGAATTTGTCCATTTAAACACAATACTTCAGAGAAAGCTAAATATTTGCATGCGTTCTGAGGCGCGGGTTTGCACGCTTTGGATGAGCGCACGCACAAATCTTTGCGTTCTAACACAGAGATCAACATGTGCTGTTCAGGTCTCACCTGTGCGCGCGTGCTATCAGTACCTGGGTGATGACAGAATAAATGGCTGCTCGTATTCCAGCATTTGCACTGAACAAGAGTGAATGGTTTGTCCATGGGTTTTATTATTTATTTATTTTCATCGCTGTTGTCGTAATGTATTGGGAAGCCATATTAGCCGAACCCTGTTTGTTTTACGTGTTATTTATAGCAAACCATATTACAGATGTGTTGTCAGATTTAAGTTGAACCGCGGTCCTAGCGCGTGCTGAACCATGTGTGGAGAACCGTACGGTTAGATTTTTTCCGTGAACCGTTCCACCCCTATTTCGGACCAGAACTTTTATGTGTGGTTTGCCACAGCTGTGAGTCATTTCTTACCCTGTGTGACCCAGGCACGTGGCGTGGTGCAGAGGTGCCCGTCCTCGTACGTCCCTCTGATTGACATCTGCTCCATTCTGCAGCAGGAACTCACAGGCAATCAGAGAGCCCTATGAGAGAGACGAGCGATATCAAACATTAGTAGAAACTAGGGCTGTCAAAATGGCTGAAAAACGAAATTCAAATTGTGTACTTAAATATTATCAAAATTCAAATTATATTCGAATTTAAAATGCATCATTTCAGTCAGGGTGAAGAAAAGCTTTTGGCTTCTCTCCTGAGGCCACAAGAGGGCACATCGAGCAAAATATTACTAATGCACGTTTATTCAAAGCATAAGATAACATGACTATCTGTGAAAAAAGTGCATAATGTTTAAAATAATGTTCATAAACCAATTATAATTAAGTTGCTTAAACAACTATAAACAAAACAGCATCATGTATGTATGCATAATTTAATACGAAGAGCCGAAAGCCAATCACACAGAGTACATTTTTCATTTAAAGAGTCATATGATGCGATTTCATGTTTTCCTTTCTCTTTGGAGTGTTACAAGCTGATTGTGCATAGATAAGATCCCTGAAGTTGCAAAGACTAAAGTCTCAAAACCAAAGAGATATTCTTTATCAAAGTTAAGACTCTGCCACGCCCCCCTAAAACGGCTCGTTCTAACACACCCCCACATATCTACCTCACTATGTGGAAATATTTGCGTAATGCCGCAAAGAAAGGTTTCAGTAACCGCAGTTAGTGTTGAAGCAGCATGTCAGGGAGACGCTGTGTGTTTCTAGGCGAAAGCAAGAAAGCAAAATTTGGCCTTCCGAAAGTAGATGCATTTAGGAATCTTTAAGAATACTTACAACAGAGCCGCAATGCATTTTATGGACGACCGTTTCGTGAACCTAGGAGAGGAGGTAATTCTGACTTTGCTATGACAATCTGACGCTTCTGAATCAGCTACTGTTTTGTTATTAGTTTAAGTATTTGCTATTGACTGTTCAAATGCGGAGTTTTGCGCATCGTGTGTGTGTGTGTGTGTGCGCGTGCGAGCGAGAGAGAGAGCGAGAGAGAGAGGTGTGTGTGTGTGCATGCAAGAGAGAGAGAGCGAGATACATCACAGTAGAGTCAGCTGTCTTAACCGTGGCTTGTGTACT
>NW_015505333.1:1365361-1375137 GCF_001515645.1 Sinocyclocheilus grahami
GCATAATGCCGCCCAAATGTTCACGCAAAGAAAGAAGGCGTGGTTTCAGGAACAGCAGTTAGTGTTGATGCAGCATGTCAGGGAGACGCTGTGTGTTTCTAGGTGAAAGCAAAAGCACTTTATTTGGCCTTCCGGAAGTAGATGCATTTAGGAATGTTTAAGATTACTTACAACAGAACAGCAATGCATTTTATGGACGACCGTTTCGTGAACCTAGGAGAGGAGGTCATTCTTTGCTTTGTTATGACAATCTATTGCTATGACAATCTGGTGCTTCTGAATCAGCTACTGTTTTGTTATTAGTTCAAGTATTTGCTATTGACTGTTCATATGCGGAGTTTTGGGCATCGTGTGTGTGTGTGCAAGAGAGAGAGGTGTGTGTGTGTGTGTGTGTGTGTGTGTGTGCATGTGCAAGCGCGTGCGAGCGAGAGATAGAGAGAGCGGTGTGTGTGTGTGTGTGTGTGCGCATGTGCAAGCAAGAGAGAGAGAGACACATCACATCACAGTGGAGTCAGCTGTCTTAACCGTGGCTTGTGTACTGCAAACACATATTCATCACTGTGTCTATCACGAGACTTTGTTCCCCTTTCGGGCTCTGTCTTTACATTTATTTTGAAAGATGAAGCTCGCGATTATGGTAAGGGGCGTTACATTTCCGACGAGTGCTTGCGGTGTTCGGCCAATCACAATGCACTGGGTCAGCTGGCCAATCAGAGCAGACTGCGCTTGTCAAAGGAGGGACTTTGTAGAAAACGAAGCGTTTGAGAGAGGCGGGGCATAGAGGACCTACAATAATGTACAGTATTTGAAAAATAATGTGTTTTTTGAACATTAAAGTATGTCAACATATTCTGTTACACCAAATACACAAAATAATGATCTTTAAAAAAGCATCATATGACCCCTTTAAAAACACGAGTTGCAGTGGGAAGGGGGAAAAAACCTGCCATAAAGTCTCAATATATGTTTTTTCAAAGTTGAACTTGCATTAATTTTACATGGCTTTCTAAACATTCTAAACTCTTTTGTGTGAGACGCGAGTGCAACGGTGATAGATGTCCCTCTAGAAAATGCGTGAAATATGCGTTCTGTGTGAACGGCTTGGTTTCAGTTTTGACGTAAAGATGATCTTCTCCACATTGATGTTCCTTTTTCCCGCAATATTTGTAATTAACAACGCAGCAGCGCCGCATCTAGTAGCTTCAACTGGACAGGCTAAACAAAAACATTAAAATGCAACGACACTTACATCGTCATCGCATGATCTCGTGCACCACTGATAAAGCTGCCTCCTTAGCGCACACCTAAAATTCTAATGCAACGTTTTTGCATTCGAACGTGGATTTTTATTTTAGCATTCGAAATTCAAAAAAATTTTTTTGACAGCCCTACTAGAAACACTGAATATAGTAAACACTGTAAATGTACTCTACTAGCAGTACATGAAGTATACACTGCAAAAAAAAGATTTTTCATAGTTGTAAATTAAAACAAAGAGTATGTTTCATAAGAAAATAGTATTTCAGTCTTTCTACTTCCAAATTTCTCGTTTATTTGTGATAAAAAAAAAAAAAGCAATTTATGAGTGAAAATGGTTTCAAAGTAAATCCTACACCAAACTTTGTTCGTTGTAGGAAGTCTCACCCCTGCGACGGCTTGTATTAATGGACTCTTGCTTTCGTCCTCCTCACTGACGGAGTTGACATCTGCACCGTGCGCGAGTGCCTCTGCCATGACCGATAGGTTCCTAGCCCGTGATGCCTTATGAAGCAGCGTCTTTGGGTCAAGCTCCCTGCCGTCCTCTGGATCCGATGCTTCCTGCTCGATATCAACCTCCCCACTGGACTCATCCGAGTCCTCACGCTCTGCAATAAAACATGGGAGATGAAGAAGGGGACAAACACACAACAGATAGACATACCAATGTAGGACGTCTTCTCACCTTCCTCAGTGACGCTGTCCACCACTGAGCCGAAAACGAGTATGTCTGTGCTGCCGTCAGTACTGCCGCCAAGCCCGCTATCACTGCTGAGACCTGCGGGGCCAGTGGGTGCCAAGCGAGGGACACGTTACTCATGACCTTCTCAAACATTCAGTGCTTGACCTCTCACACAATGCATTATAAAATTTGTCTGCAACAGGCAAACATGCAGACTGAAGTTCCTGTAGCAACTCTCAAAATGAAGTCTTTATGAACTAAACAGCAGGAGATATATGGGATGGACTTGTCTCATGGACATTAGAAGGTAAAGTCGTATGAAGAACTTACTGCGAGGCCCTGAGCCTGTGTCAAAGTAAGAGAAGAGCGAATCAAGCTCGTCGGGACAAAACAAGGATTCTCTCCGAAACTTTGCAGCTGCCGCAGCTGAGGAGGACAAGTAGAGAAGAACATCATGTCAACTTTTCACTTTGCCTAACCTTCATAATGCATTCAAAATCTGTATTTTCTCATTCCATATTTTATAAAACAGTCATAACATATAATATTTTTCAACTAAAACCATATTGTATCTGATCATTAATGAGTGAGAATGTCATTCTTTTTTAGGTATTACATGTTACTATGTTATTACCATGTTATTGCTGCATTTGCTCATTTTTATTATTCAAAATTGAGATTTTTTTTTTTTTAATTTAAAAAAGCTATGACGCAATATATCTTTGTTTTGATGCAATTTATCTTAATTTTGAATATATCACTGTACAAAATTTGCAAAGCCGACCTACGTCATCAGCCCAGAACTGCTTCCAGTGTACAACAGTGAGCGCAAGCTACATTAAAGTAATTATTACATTTTGAATATGGATATTTTTCTTACAAATACTTATATATTTGCTACAGAAGGCCTTTGTTCACCCCCCGGAGCCATGTGAGACACTTTTTTTAATGGATGGGTGCATTTTAATTAAGTGCTTTTGGGCTGATGCATGCAACACCCGCTGAGTGGCATTAAACAGCTTGAAAGATCAAAGACAATTTTTAATATAACTCCGACTGGATTCCTCTGAAAGAAGAAAGTCATATACACCTAGGATGCCTTGAGGGTGAGTAATATATGGGCTAATTTTCATTTTTGGGTGAACTAACCCTTTAAGCCCATTACAATGAATGACATTTAATTAAATTCCTCAAGACTCAAGATTGCTCAGAAACATTCAGACATATGAAAACATATTCATAACAAAACAACATGAATATTACTCTGAGAAGTTTTCATACAAAATAAATACATTTTATTTTAATTAAACTTACGGATTACAAAAGTGATCAAATGTTTCATGCTGCAATGGCTCATCAATAGGCATACATATGTTTGTTTTTTTTAATTCAGTCCAAAATGTGTGTGAGATATGGGGAAAGGCTAAATATATTTTACAAAAAGTATTTTTGGTACTAATGGTACTCCATATATACCTGGTCCCAAATGACGCTTATATCTAGTAAAAAAAGAAAAGAAAGAATGATGCATATTTTGAGGGTCTTAAAGAATTTGGAAAGTTTTGTTCCCTTACTAAAAATGGGTTCATTTACTTTAAAAAAAAAATATATCTCTTACAGGTCAAAACGAACCCGAATGAGGGCTAACTCAGAAAACAGTTCAGAAATGACATATGTTCAGAAATAACAAAAGCAAGTACCAGCAGAGAGATTGGCTGGCGACATGATCCTGGCATCGTGCCTGTATTTCCGGCGGGTTTTAGGGGCTCTGATGGAGCTGTTGTGTCTCCTGCACTTCTTCACGCTCCAGTGGTGTGATTTTCTGCTCCCCTCCACCAGGGCCTCGGCACCACACATCTTCTTCAGAAACTTCCTCTCCACATATTTCGCTTTGATCCACGCTTCTTTCTCTTGCCTACATAAAACATAAGAAGCACAAACGAGAGCTTCCATCATTGAAACATTCACCATATGAAAATATAATGACATCAAAAAGAAAAAAATATTATCTTCTGATAGATTCTGGCAACTGATATAATGCAATGGCGGAGAGTTGGCTGCACACTGACCTTGAGCTGTTGGGACCAGGTTTCTTAAGTCCCTGCTCCTCACACGCACCTTCATAAATCTGGTTGATTACAGTGTTGCCAAGCTCACACATTAACTACAGAGAAAACAGTCAGAAAAGCATTATTTGACTGATAAAAGTAAAAAATAGCATAACATAACATAACATAACCAAGTTTTAATAGTGACTAAATTAATTCTGTACTGGGATTTGGGTGAATAAATAATTGTTATACGAAATTATTATAATATAACAATATATGGTTTTGTATAATAATTATAATATAATAGAATGACATTTGCATAAAGGAAAGGACGTCTGGTTTTCATAGAATTCCCTCAAAATTCCCATTACTGTAATGCATCCTGATGTTTTTTTCAAGTTGTCTTTCCCATTATTATTACAGTATAACTATTATACAGTTCAAATTTAAGAATTCAAAATAAAAAAAATGATTACAAAATAAAATAAAAATCTAAAATTGCAATACAATGTTTTTTTATTTAAATCAGCTAAAATAAATACTATAATGATGTATGAATATCTTATTTTTTGCATTATAGTACTGAGAACAACATTTCACATTACGGTAATGAGCATTTAGTGGGAAACTTAGGGGATATTATTCATAAATATACTGTCACTTTGCAAACGATCTTAAAGTAGAGACAGACATTATTTACTTCAAGCTAAAAATGTGTTATTTTTCCCAACTTTTCTTTGATAGGGGTGCAATAGGATACCAAAATACTTTGAACAGGTTTGTGAGATGCACCCATTTAGTTCTCAGTGGGATCTTACCTTCATAAGCTCTGGCTCCCATGTGTCGAGTGTTAAAGAGCGAACCTTAGAGCAGTGGACGCCCAAACTCCTGCAGAGACAGAATCAGAAAATTAGCTCTTCAAGCATGGTTGATTTAAGCACACTTTTTATAACGACCTCTATTATATTCTGTGATTAAAAATAAGTCTAGCAATGACAGGATTTGGGTCAGCCTCCTTTAGAAACCTGTAGAATCACAGAATCCCCATCTGCAGCCCCTGTTGTGTCTGAACACATCAGTTCTAATGCCTCTGTGCATTATGAGGCTTCTGTCTTGCGTTCAGTTATGGACGGCCATCTTTGAGGAGGTAGGAGCGATTTAATCGGATTAGCAGGATGGCACCGGTAATCTGCAGAGGAACTGATGGAGCAGAAAAGTGCTTCACCCTGAGGGTGTGACGCAGTGTGTACATGAGCATCATATGGCTTTCAAGCAAAGCCATTCTGCTGTTGGGTTCAATCTGTCACGAGTGATGCAGTTGGGATAAATGTTCTGACGCAGGTGGCTTTAAAGCCTGTCTATCTTCAGTCAAATCAATATGGAAGCAGACGGTTCTCAGATGTTTAGAGTCATTATGTCGACTGTACGATATCTGGAGTGTGAACAAGTCAAATAACAATGGCAAATACTGCAGCAGACTGAAAAGAACTTCTACAGATATTCTTGTTATTCCATGTCACATTAAAAGGATAGTTCACCCAAAAATAAAAATGACCCACCCTCAAGCCATCCTACACTGTAAACACAGCAGGGCTCTACGCTTACTTTTCTTTTTTTAACTTAAAAAATTTAGGAGCACGTTCAAAATTTTAGGAGCACCTTCTGATCAATAATCCAACATTTTATCAAAAAGTAGCCTTCCCATTACGAGGTGATATTTGACTCCTCTAACTTTATTAAAAGTATGTCATCTTTTGTCAAATTCTTAAAAAAATGATATTTTAAGCTTTTTAAAAATTGTAATTAAAAACGACAGAATAAGAACAAGTAGAATAAGACATATAAGTTACCAATCAAATTAAATCAGTATTAACAAAATTAATTTGTAGAGGTGGCACGGAAGAACACAAAAGTGGCTTGGTGTACTTTCAGACATTTAATGAAGCTCAGAGGAGTGCAATTAAATCCATAAATTCATGATGAGATTAATGTTTTAAATATAACATTTTGAATATAGAAATATTAAATGATTTAAATAACGGAAAAGATACTTTAAAAATGAAACAAACTGCCAGCAGGTGGCGGCAAATCACTGATTTTATCACTGAATCATTCATTCAATTGATTCATTCGAACGGCTGATTCATTCAGGAATGGATGATCTTTATGAATGGGTAATCATGAATCACTGACTCACTAGATTAGTTTAAAAACCCCCGTTCATTCATAAACGAAACACCGCTGTGTTTGAATGGAGATGCGCAGTGGCTCCGCTGTGTCTTTGTTTTAAACTATGTACCATGGTTACATAAGTAACCGGAGACGTTTGCTTACAAGAAATTTCTGAGAGTGCAGTTAGATACAAGAGAAGTCCCACTGTGAAATTACTGTGAAAGTAACGCAATTATTAACCTGGAATATACTGTATTTCACACAAAAAATTGTAACAGTGTAGGTGTATATGAATTTCTTCTTTCTTTCAGACGAATACAATCGGAGTTATATTAAAAAATGTCCTTGCTCTTCCAAGCTTTATAATGGCAGTGAATTGGGGTTAAGATTTTGAAGGCCATAAAAGTGCATCCATCCATCATGAAAGTACTCCACACGGCCCCGGGGGGTTAATAAAGGCCTCCTGAAGTGAATCGATGCGTTTGTGTAAGAAAAATATCCATATTTAAAACTATATAAACCGTAATCTCTAGCTTCCTCTAACTGGTACGTGCGTTCACGAGGTAGTGGCGTTCCAGCGGATAACAAAATATGTGTGTGTAGCAAACATTTTCATTTTTGGGAGAACTATCCCTTTAAAATACCAGGCATTACGTTATTCTGCTGACGTCTGAAAATAGAACATGAAGGAATATTTACAGCTCATTCAGTCAAACTGATGATCAGGATTATTTGTAGTGCAACCTTATGATTTGAAAAGAGTTGTTTCAGTCTTTTTGAGTGGAATTTTCCCAAACTGGAAGTGCCTCCCATAATTTAAAATGCAGCAGGCTCATTATGAAAAGGTGGATAACTTAAATTCTCACTAAAACAAACAGCAGACTCTCACCTGTGAATGCCAGAGCACTCGATGCAGAGCAGAATGCCGAGGTTGATGCTGGCCCAGCGAGGGTCGGCCTGGCCACAGTCGCAGCAGATCTCGTTTCCTGGCAGAGACTGGACCCGCTGTAGGATACTCTCTCCCTTAACAATACGCTCCCGTGGCTCGCTGGCAGAGTCGATACTGCTCGTGGAGGGAGACGCTGTCCTGTCCAAACGCTGTAGAATCAAGAGTTTATGCTCTTAACTTTATTCAAATGGTGTCAAAAGCAATCCATGTAATCGGGTCAATGGAATGACACTCATTTTTGTGCCCAAATTTATTAGTTTATTTAAAAACACATTAAAAATGCCATTCATACATAAAAAGACATGAATGCACCTCTTATATGATGTAGCGAATTTAGCTCACAACAGGAAATATGAATAATTAACCATAACTAGTTATGGACAATTTATCAAGTGTGCGAATTACTATTCATATATTTTTATATATATACAAAAAAAGTTACTAGTATTAAAAATAAATAAATAAATATAAACACTGTCCTGTCATGTGGTGCGACCAACATACAGTAAAAATAACTCAGAAATCAGGAAATGATATCATGACTGTGTGTAAAAACCAGTAAGCCTCTTAAAATAATTAGTTTTTTGTATTATTGCAGGGTTAGTTTAGATTGTAAAATGTCATGTGGTGTGAATCCCCCCAAAAGTAAGGATATTTATGAACTATTAATTTCTTACATTTATGTAAAAAAAAAAAAAAACTTTTAAAAAACTTTCTGGAAAACAATTAAGATATGTATTTTAGAGGGGTATAAAGTGCTTCACAGCTTATATATATATATTTAAAAAGTCCTGTCATGTGGTGCAACCAACAGAGGGGAAAAAAACAGGAAACAATATCATAGAAAGGACCCCCTGAGATCCTCATGAATGTGTGTCAAGGCCAATAAGCCTCTTAAAATAAAAGTTAGTTTAGCTAGTAAAATGTCAACTTCACATTACATATTGATGTCTAAGTCTATGTATTAATGTGACAGAGTAGTTAGACTGACCTCAATATAATAGTTAAGTATAAAAAATGCTACAATAAAAACCTTAAGGGGATAGTTCACCTTCAGTTGCTGGTCCCCATTGACTTCCATTGTGTGTGTGTGTGTGTGTGTTTTTTTTATACATACTATGGAGGTCAATTGGGACCAGCAACTGAAGGTGAACTATCCCTTTAAATAAAATACCTTATCATACACGGTAACAATTATACCTTTTAAAAGACATTTTCAACTTAATTTACGATTTATTATTTGTAATTAATTTTATTTATATAAAATTAAATGTATGTTGTTTTACCAATACAATATGCATATACTTTTACAGATAAATATTTTATTTTAAAAAGCAAATAAAAAGTAAATGTATTCAGTAAAAAAAAAAATTTAATGCTGAAAAAGTCTGAAGACCTCTACACTAAAAAAAAAATGTAATGCGTATGACTATATACATCAATAATGATGATTTAAATGCCTTTGCAATGTAAGCATCATAAAGTATGCAAATACACAAAATGTGTGTAGCTATTTATTGTATTTAGTACATATTTAATATGGTACTATAAAAGTGTTTTATATACCTCACATTTAAAATGCAATGACTATAGCAGGCTTGGCTATATTTAACAGGAGTCCCTACTCCATCTCTCTATCCACTAAGGGATTCTTCTTCCTCTTTTAAATGTTCCTTTCTAAAATAGCCTATTGCTTACAGTGGGTACGGAAAGTCTTCCAGTTTTCACAGTCTTCCATCCCACAAAGACCAGTCACCAGTCAAGTGGCTAAGGGATTCTTGGCCTGAAAAAGTCTGAAGACCTCTACACTAAATAAATATTGTACTAGCGATAATATCAATAAGTAAAATACTAAATAAACATTCACTAAAGGTCACTGAAAAAAATACATGTTCAATTCTATGCAGTACATGTAACAAATAATATCTCGAGATAGTTTGCGTTAACATAAAACGCACACAAAAAAGTATTCAAACTCACCAAAGTACACTTCAACCTTCCGAATATCTTCATCTTTAAAAAAATGTTTATCCAGAAGCATCAGTAATAACCCGAGAAACAAGCGTACAGTGAAGCCATCTCACATCAAAGCGACACACTGTAACTCTGTGAAAGACTGAGGAAGGAAAACCCCAAGCGTGCCACAAGCGGGTTAGTCGTGAATAAAAGACCAGTGTGAGAGGAGTGAGTTAGTGTGGTTGTGCATGTGTTACGAGTGCAGATGCAACACGAGGAGGCAGTAAAATGGCGAGGTGGTGGGACAGCCAGAGAGATCGTAACTCTGTCACCAGAGGAGGGAGAGAGACACTGTTTAGGCATCTCTGCAGATAAATCATTTGATAAATCAACAGGATGCTTCCGCCCTCAGCATCGCAGCTGGCCGCATTCACCGTCTGTTTTCATATGTCATTTAGCAAAAAAGAAGTTTGCAACTACATATATTTACATTTTGTGAAGAGTGTGTCCATGCAAAAATGACTGCAACAATGGTGGGATGCTACTGGTGACATAGATATACAGTGCTGGGTAGTAACTAGGGCTGGGTTTTTACACAAATTTCACGATTTGATTCAATTCTCGTTTACAAGCTTGCGATTCGATTCCATTACCAATTCAATTAGATTCAATATCGATTATTTTGGATATACTGTATATCAGGTACAGT
>NW_015505333.1:1375442-1377355 GCF_001515645.1 Sinocyclocheilus grahami
ACAAGCTTGCGATTCGATTCGATTACCAATTCAATTAGATTCAATATCGATTACTTTGGATATACTGTATATCAGGTACAGTACATGCCAAATTTTCTCAAGTAAAAAAATCTCTCAACTAATGCTGTAAAATATACACAAGAGTCAGTTACTACATTACTATAATACTGAAGGTTAAAATTGACTGATTTGTTAAAATTACACTTAATGAAGTTTATAAAATAAAGTTACAATTACATAATATTTCCACTTCAATTCGTTTTTAAAAATATATATAAATATAATGGTGGCTGTCATAAAAACTTGATGGATTTATTCAAACATAAATTAAACATTGATAAACAGTAACATTTATGATGGATATGTAATATGGTGCATATATTTAGCAAAATGCCCCTCTCTACAGTTTATTTTTCTATCTGTCTAATGAGTTTATGGTCACCGAATATGTTTTTCTGAGGTGACATTGTTTACAAGCCGTTATATTGACGTCTTTGAGCGGCTGAAACACAGACTGAGCGATGAGACAGGATACGGATTGTAAAGTTGTACTCTTTCTTTTAACTTACCTTCGGATGTTTAGTCATGTTTATTTTGTGCTGGAACTGGTATTAATGTGGAGGAGATAATCAGTTCACGTGTGCCTCGCGCTGCCGCGTCTCTGTTGAACTGAGGCGTTATATATACAGCGATCTATCACTCCATTTTAAACAGCGCCAAAACGGCATTTATTGTTTGAATACTGCAATACAATGTATGGACAGAATTTGAAATCTGAGACTTTGTTTCATATTAAACGTACCAACGCACAATGCTTATTGCGATTTATTGGATGGGAAGTGCCCTTCAACGTTCCGTCCATGAACTGAAAACAGGCTAGACTAATCGATTCTTGGGATTTAAGAATCGATATCGTTATGTAAAAATTTTAATCGATTAATATCGAGATATCAATATTTTTTACCCAGCCCTAGTAGTAACTGATTACATGTAATCTGGATTATAATCAGATTCCATAAGTACTTGTAATTAGATTATATTACATTTCAAAACACTCGTAATAAGACTAGTTACTTTATATTGATAACATGATTACATATGATTCACACAATAGCAATAAATTATTCATAATTTAATGACTTTCCCTAAATCATCATCTTCGTGCCTATTATTAGCCTATTGCTTACATGCATTCAGAAAGTCTTCCAGTTTTCACAGTCTTCCATCACACAAATACCAGTCACTAGTCAAGTGGATATAACTACACAGAAAATTGTGATTTTTTTTTTCTCTTTGTATTTTTATCAATGTACAATATTATCCTATTTAAATCAATGCGATAAACGAGTTAGTCCAAAAGTAATCAAAATGTTGCTATATTTCTTCAAATGTGTAATGCAATGAATTATGTCACAAACTACAATTTTGTCATGTAATTTGTAATCAACATTGACAATTTGACTACAATTTGTAAGTCACCTACCCAGCACTGTAGATTTAATATACATAGATGCCTCATTAGCGGCTGTTGCCATGTCTCCGCTTCACTGTAAAAAATTACTGTGAATTTAACGGTAAAAGACTGTAAAAATGCTACAGTAAAAACCTGTTAAATGGTTAACGGTAAATTCACCTACTATATACGGTGAAAAACTGTATTGGACATTACATGTAATTTTACGGTAGTATACCGTTTTTGGAAGTGAAAAATACCGTATAATTTACAGTGAATAACCATAAATTGACATTCCCAGAATTCCCTGCGTTACATTTGAAATTGGAAGTTTTTTTGTTGAAATAACTATGTTTCTTCTTAGTTTTTTCTTATCAGTTTTGTATATTAGGGTTGTGTGTTACACCTAATGTTGTTAAATGAATGTTTATTGGATTATTTCAGTTTCATGTGTGTTACC
>NW_015505333.1:1377365-1383507 GCF_001515645.1 Sinocyclocheilus grahami
CTTGATGGATTTATTCAAACATAAATTAAACATTGATAAACAGTAACATTTATGATGGATATGTAATATGGTGCATATATTTAGCAAAATGCCCCTCTCTACAGTTTATTTTTCTATCTGTCTAATGAGTTTATGGTCACCGAATATGTTTTTCTGAGGTGACATTGTTTACAAGCCGTTATATTGACGTCTTTGAGCGGCTGAAACACAGACTGAGCGATGAGACAGGATACGGATTGTAAAGTTGTACTCTTTCTTTTAACTTACCTTCGGATGTTTAGTCATGTTTATTTTGTGCTGGAACTGGTATTAATGTGGAGGAGATAATCAGTTCACGTGTGCCTCGCGCTGCCGCGTCTCTGTTGAACTGAGGCGTTATATACAGCGATCTATCACTCCATTTTAAACAGCGCCAAAACGGCATTTATTGTTTGAATACTGCAATACAATGTATGGACAGAATTTGAAATCTGAGACTTTGTTTCATATTAAACGTACCAACGCACAATGCTTATTGCGATTTATTGGATGGGAAGTGCCCTTCAACGTTCCGTCCATGAACTGAAAACAGGCTAGACTAATCGATTCTTGGGATTTAAGAATCGATATCGTTATGTAAAAATTTGAATCGATTAATATCGAGACATCAATATTTTTTACCCAGCCCTAGTAGTAACTGATTACATGTAATCTGGATTATAATCAGATTCCATAAGTACTTGTAATTAGATTATATTACATTTCAAAACACTCGTAATAAGACTAGTTACTTTATATTGATAACATGATTACATATGATTCACACAATAGCAATAAATTATTCATAATTTAATGACTTTCCCTAAATCATCATCTTCGTGCCTATTATTAGCCTATTGCTTACATGCATTCAGAAAGTCTTCCAGTTTTCACAGTCTTCCATCACACAAAGACCAGTCACTAGTCAAGTGGATATAACTACACAGAAAATTGTGATTTTTTTTTTCTCTTTGTATTTTTATCAATGTACATTATTATCCTATTTAAATCAATGCGATAAACAAGTTAGTCCAAAAGTAATCAAAATGTTGCTATATTTCTTCAAATGTGTAATGCAATGAATTATGTCACAAACTACAATTTTGTCATGTAATTTGTAATCAACATTGACAATTTGACTACAATTTGTAAGTCACCTACCCAGCACTGTAGATTTAATATACATAGATGCCTCATTAGCGGCTGTTGCCATGGTCCGCTTCACTGTAAAAAATTACTGTGAATTTAACGGTAAAAGACTGTAAAAATGCTACAGTAAAAACCTGTTAAATGGTTAACGGTAAATTCACCTACTATATACGGTGAAAAACTGTATTGGACATTACATGTAATTTTACGGTAGTATACCGTTTTTGGAAGTGAAAAATACCGTATAATTTACAGTGAATAACCGTAAATTGACATTCCCAGAATTCCCTGCGTTACATTTGAAATTGGAAGTTTTTTTGTTGAAATAACTATGTTTCTTCTTAGTTTTTTCTTATCAGTTTTGTATTTTAGGGTTGTGTGTTACACCTAATGTTGTTAAATTAATGTTTATTGCATTATTTCAGTTTCATGTGTGTTATCATGATGGTGTTTAGTGTTTGTGGGAATGACACTGCGCACCTTCTATATATGTTATTATTTAAAAGCTGCTTGTGATGGGCTTTGGTTCATCATGTGACTTTCTCATCAGCACCTGCATTGGATAGTTATTTGTGTATTACAAAGGTACAAAACAGATTTCAGTACTTCAATAAGGTTGGTATATTAACATTATATCAGTTAATGAAATACGTTATTTAACTGTAAATTTAAGTTAAAACCATAAAACCTAAAACGTTGCTACCATATTTTTTTACAGTAAAATTCCAGCAACCACAGCTGCCGTTTTTTTTACCGTAAATTTTACGGCTTTTTTTTTTACAGTCTACATAATCCGTCCACTAACCAGAGGTCGCGCAATGTTGTGGCATTTTAGAAAACGATTTGACTCCATTCCAAGATGGCGGACGCGCCAAAGTGTCTGAAGCAGACGAATGTGGATTCTACAAATACACATCTATGTTCAAAGAGTTGCTTTGGTCTTCTGAATGGTTTTTAGTGGGCATTGCTAGGAGGATGCCACTGGCCCAGGTCAGAAGAGAACAAGTCTTGTGTTTTGTGACACTGGAGACGCTCTCTGACTGACTGTTTCTATAGGCTGTGTGAGTGAATGGACATCTCCACCCAGGGTCAACAGGTCGCCATGCAGACAATATGCTGTTTTGTGGAAGTGTGCTGAACATACGGGACCTTATTACGGACTTTACAGCTGTTCTCTTTCTCCCAGTAGTTTCTCACTCTCTGTCATCCACAGTTCAAATTGTTCCACGTTCTTTTCTTTAGCTGTTTGGCAACTTACTTTTCTCTGTAATTCAAATTTCTTTCTTTTTTGTTTTCGTACTCCGTTATTTTTGTCCCTGTCTGTCTCTAAAGCCTGTTTTTCCTTTTTTAGCTCACAACTTTGAAATTCATTACTACACATACATTACAGTTCAGAAGTTTGGGGTTGGTAAGCTTTTTTAAAAATGTTTTTGAAAGACATCTCTTAGGCTCATCAAGGCTATATTTACTTGATCAGAAATATGGTATATTTACAAGTATTGTTACAGCTAAAAATAACTTTTCCAATATACTTTAAAATGTACTTATTCCTGTGACGCTCCAGTCTTTTTCAAAATTACTCCAGTCTTCAGGTGTAAAATTATCCTTCAGAAACATTTCTGAATATTATCAATGTTGAAATCAGTTGCACTGCTTAATGTTTTTGTGAAACCATGCTAATTTTTTTCAGGATCCTTTAATGAATAGAAAGTTCAAAAGATCAGCGTTTATTTGAAATATTTATCTTTTCTCTTTACTGTCACTTTTGATCAATTCCATGCGGAATATATTCATTTCTTTCCAAAAATGAAAATAAATTCCTACTGACCTCAAACGTCTGAACAATATGTTGTATAACTGTGTATAACGTCAGTTGGGGCCATTTTTGGTCTAAAAATAAAGGCTTTTATTATGCATCTTTTTTATTAAGATTTTGCTTTATGCGTTTATACTATTAATATACGTCTATTCAAGTCTTTTCCTCACACAAAGCAATCATGTGGCTTCAGAAGACCAAATGAGTCTATATAGTTATATTGCAAGCAAAAGCAGCTTGGATAATCTTCAAAACATCTTTTATGTTTCATGTGAGAAAGAAAACTTTTGATATGATGACAGAACTTTCATTTTTGTCACAGCTATTCCTTTAAGGACAGCGATGTGGACAAAAACAGGATAGCACACTAAAACGCTCTGCTGATGCTCCTTCCAGATTTGGTCGTGTAAATGTTTACCTCATGTTGCCCTCTAAAATCCTGTTGGTGTTACAGAAACAGGAGGTTCGATTCATCTGCAAGTCATGTTCTAAATAAGACTCTTGGCCTGCAGACAATCACACTCACATGTGTGCGCAGCGCTCTTGAATCGGGACAGTTGGTGGCACTAATTTGTCCATGTTTTTGGCGCGCCACCTCTTGCCCTCCCTAAGCTCCGGGTCTCTGCCATCTGCTATGTTTAACTGTGTTGGCCAGGGCAGAAAGTGGCAAAGTGCCCACAGAGACACACTTCCAGACCTCGGCTGACTCCAGAGTCTCTTCACAGAGCCACCGGGAGCCCTTTCGTTTCTACCACAGGACTCTGATTCAAATATTTTGAATATATTAAAAACATTGTCAGAAATAATAATACAAGATTATACCAGATTTTTCCTGTTTTTGCTGTCAAGAATGTAATTCTTTTAAACCCTCATAATGCATTCAGGTCCATTTTGACCCCGGAATATAATTAATTAATTTAGTACAAGATAAAAAAAAATAGTTTAAAAAGAGATATAACCATTTCAAAAATGTATCAGTGGTAATAGTATCAATAGAGACTTTACAGATATTTATGCAAACCTTGTTTTGATCTATGAGTTGGATTTGTCTCAAAATATCTTTGTAAAATGTTTAGCCTCTTTCTCATATTTTTTGGAATGAATTTTGTCCACAAACATGAATATGCACAACTACTGACGAACTATTGCTGCATAAAAAAATGTATCGCCTTTACATCAGAGAGTCAAAGTTGTGCAATTTAAATAAATATATAGTGCGTTTAAACCACATTTCAGAGTAACATTTATGTTGTTTTGTTAGAAAGAATATGTAGGTTTCACAAATTTGGTTATGAAGTTATGACAGATTATACTGATGATATAACATGTAATTATACAGTAATTCATAGATTATACTGTATACTCTCAGAAATTATATATGATGATACATTCAAATACAATTTCTCATGAATATTGAAAAAATTGTTTCTTGCATCACAATGATTTTTTCTGTTGTTTATGTAAAATTTGGAATTTCACAGAATTTCTTAACGGGGTCATCGGATGCCCATTTTCCACAAGTTGATATGATTCTTTAGGGTCTTATTGAAAAGTCTATAACATACTTTGGTTAAAATTTCTCAATGGTAGTGTAAAAAACACCCTTTTTACCCTGTCAAAATCAGCTCTGTTTTCCTGCACGCCGTTCTAGTCCGTGTAGCTTTAAATGCTAATGAGCTCTGCTGACCCCGCCCCTCTCTTCTGTGGGGTGACAAGCAGTACTGTTTACTTCAGCCGCGAAACTTGTTAACTAACACACATTAGGAAAGGCGATTTGCAAAGATTCATAAACAAAACCCTATCAGGAAAATCATAGGAAAATACTTTTTGGCTTTCATCAGAGCTGCATAAGCTTCTTAAAGCTCTGCTGTCCCAGTGACACAAAAGCAAGCGGGTGAGGAGGCAGGTATGGCCTAACGTGACCCCTGGAAATCAATCTCTTTCTTTCTTTCTTTCTTTTTTGTTTTTAGACAAGACATGTTCTCCTAAAACTGCACATAAACTAAAGTTAATCCACAGTACTGCTGTGTAAAGATCTAAAACATACATCAAATAGATACCAGCTGCTCTGAAAAGGTCTTTTCCAGGGAAACATTTTTGTTGTCACTACGAGCAATGAATGTGATTGGTATGAATGTGTATTGTGAATACAGCAAATGTGGCATGTGACTGCCATTGAGCAATTTTTTATAGACCACCAATCAATCTATCCCTAAGGCTGACTGAACCACCTTTTAAAAACACATTTATTGACAGACAACTGGAACCCGAGAAGGAAAGCATGATGTGTTCCTGTTGTAGCTGTAGAGCTTGATGCTAGCAAGGACAAAAACGTATAGGCTAACCTAAATGTAAAAATAGATTTAAGCATCCACAAAATGCAGGAATGCAAAATGTAACATGGTTTTTCAACACAAGGATTCACAAAAATTAAGTTCAGTCAAGAATTAATTAAGCATATAAATTGTCTCACCTGCATCAAAGTCTGGATTTGAGCGGCACAACGACATCAGACAGCGAGGAAAAAGAGAGAGACAGTCAAATTAATTGCTTGTTTTTCAGTCGTTCTCCATTTTACAACATGCTGCATGCATTTATTCATGAACAACAGCACCTGAATTCTACAACACACACATCCATCATCCTGCTTAAAGGTGGGGTATGTGATTTTTCAAAAACGCTTTAGAAAACTGATTCGGGCCGAGTAGCAAAACAAACTTGTAGCCAATCAGCAGTAAGGGGCGTGTCTAATCATGATGTGGAGGAGAGAGCGTTCAGTGCACGGGACGGACATTAGCGAGCCGAGCGACGACAGAAAGATAGAGATGGCGGATAAAAAACAAAAGAGGGAAACATCTGCGGAACAAAAGAAGGCTTAAGGTAAGAAGTAGGACCCGTGTAAATATCGGATCAGCTTTCCAGCGCTGGAGAGAACTCAAGGAGCGGAAAGGCCTGCGATCGGACACAGAGGTTGCTTTGTTTCTTTTCGATAGGTGAGTAACACCGTGTCTGCGCCGCAACAGCTAAAGTCTGTCTAGTACACTGGACGCGATAAAGCGACTGTTGAAAATCATTTGAAATTTATGTCAATACGTCATGAATAGAAAGCAGCACCAGTTTTCTGTCGGGGATTTGTCGTGTCGTGCCGCGCCGCATCCA
>NW_015505333.1:1383517-1384162 GCF_001515645.1 Sinocyclocheilus grahami
AAACAACAACAAAAGTGAATTTTGCATCCGATGACCCCTTTAATAAAAAGAGGCTAATATAGTTATAACAAGGTAATAACAGCAACATTTAAAACTTTTAAATTTTTTCACATTCACTCAGTGAGATGCTATTGAGCAGACACAATATAATTTTAGTTAAAAAATATTAAGTTATGACTGTTTTATATGTTTAAGTTACACTGTGTCCAAATAAAAAGGGAATGCAAAAATTGTATGCAGATTTTGAATGCATTATGAGGGTAATAAAGCTGTTTTCTTTATGATGATATCAGAACAGTTGTACCACTCTGATTAAGTTAAAATTCCAAGTTTCTATCTTTAATAGCACACATCTGAAACGAACATGACAGCTCCTGTGAGAACAGCAAACACATGAGGAGTGAACGTGCCGGGCATTGATTTGTTTGGGATATGAGTCTAAACTATACAAGAGCATGGAAGAACTAACACGAGAGAGAGAGAGAAATGTGGGCATGTGAGGTGAACACGTGTGTCTGAGAGAAAACGATATTAAAACACGTTTTTTTTCATTTTGTGATACATTATTGCACATTTGCTTATTTCATTATTATTATCCTCTTTTACTCACAATGAAATATGAGTTTGCTAAGACTTTAAGTGTAT
>NW_015505333.1:1385795-1386218 GCF_001515645.1 Sinocyclocheilus grahami
AAATGTCAATATTGGCTACCAGAAATCGCTTACCCCACCTTTAATTGGGCACATTAGTCATGATCATTAATGGAGCCAAACTGCCATGTCCAGATCTCTATGGTCAATGCAAATAGTCCCTGTGATGCCACAAAGCTATCATGAGCATCACTGTGAGGCATGTAGATTGATTTTAGAATTAGTTTCAGCCTTCTCTCAAATCAGATTCATTTTAAAACTGCCAGGGCAAAACAAACTTGCTTTTGTCCAGAAATGCCTTATCAATACTGGAATCTGAACAAAGACAAGCTGAGACAAAGATTCAGGGTCACAGGGAAAAGTCAGACAGTTTCTGGCCTGGATCTGTTGGCAGAAGCCCTGCTGGCTTGCAATGTGCTAGCAGATGGATGTTAGAGAGCGTGTGTGTGTGTGTGTGTGTGTGTG
>NW_015505333.1:1387276-1388635 GCF_001515645.1 Sinocyclocheilus grahami
AGTTTGTCTTCAAGCCTGTCTCAGACAGATGCAATGCACCTGTCAACCTCAAGGATAGACATTATCTCTCATGTTCAGTCATTAGGCCTGTGTTAATTTGGAGCCTGGGGCTCGTCACCACATGTCCAGCATTAGACGCAGGTGTCGGAGGGAGAGCAGGTGAACAGAGGGCCCTAATGAGCGGGAGTTAATGAGCTGCTGATCCTGGAGAAGCAGATGTGTGTGTATCTCACCTCAGCAGCCAGCTTCTTCATGTAGGGGTCGACCTCATCTAAGATGTTGAAGCCCTGCTGGAAGAGACTGTACTGAGCCTGCATGAACGACAGCATCTGTGGAGGAGACGAAATGATCAATACAGAAAACTACACAGGAGGAGAATGCTGGTTTATCATGGCATATGAACCCACTCACCGAATCCAAAATTTCAAATTTCTTTTTGGCCTGAAGAACATTGATCTGAGAAAGATTTCAAGAGAACAGCACAGTCATTAGTAGATGCTTTTAACAAAAGTACCCTGGGATTCAAACCTACAACCTTTGGTTACCAGCCCACTAAGTCATTTTACCCCAAAGCTGTAAGTTATGACAGAAACTAACCATTTTTGGGTAGAATCATGGTACCATGAGGCAAGAAGATCCTGGTGAAGAACTGAGCGCCTTGAGACTTTTAGGGCCCCTGGTACTGGCCCCCAATAAATTCTTGGCACTTTTAACCCATAACAACCACATTTTTAAACTTTTACCTAGACCTTAGTTTGGGAAAACTACGCATGTCTCTAATTTCAGATCACACATGACCCAGCTCCACACAGTGGCCGTTAGGGACACTACAGCCGATTTTTGTCCTTGGCCATTAATATATTAACATATTTAACAGCCTCATAAAACAGAAATTATCTCAGAAATTAAGCTTATGACACAATATAATGGCTGACTATTTCTCTGTAGCAAATGAAAAGCACACCATTTTGCATTTGTTTTTTTTACCAAAACAGCCTTGGGTCACTTAACCAAAATAGCATAGCCATTACAGCAATCTTGTCAACTAACCGAGTTCTCTAAAAACAGAACATGCATGGTCAGTAAAATGGGGAAAATCACAGCCCTCACAGGATACAAGGGCGGGAGAGTACAAAGGAGGAGGTCACGTTATGCTATGAAATGAGAGCTAATGACGGCCGTGTAAAGATGGGAAGAGGAGCAGTCGGTATTTTTCCCGTAGTATGGAAGCCAATGGGGACCATCAACTGTTTGGTTGCCAACTTTCGTCAAAATATCTTCTTTTATGTTCCAAAGAAGAAAGACACTCAACAGCTTGAAGGGGTCATATGATGCGATTTCAATTTTTCCTTTCTCTTT
>NW_015505333.1:1388645-1390695 GCF_001515645.1 Sinocyclocheilus grahami
TAGAGAGCGTGTGTGTGTGTGTGTGTGTGTGTGTGGCCAAATTCCCGGAGAGATCTGGACAGGACAGGACATATCATCCTTTATTGATATGGTGATGAAGCACTTTGAACAAACGCACAACAAACAAACGACACAAACGGAGGTGAACATCTGTAGCTGAACCACAAGCACATGAAGGAAGAGTGTTTCTTCTAGAACCGTTATCGCTAGCGGCCAAGTTCAGACACGCTGAGGTTTATGCGAACTGTCACGAACATGAGGGCAATGGGGTTGAGTGATAGGACAATAGATATAAATCTGACAGGAAGCGTGTCGGTGCTTCAGAGGAAATAACGTCACCTGACACCTGATTCTCAGCAGAAAACTACTTCCTACCACTTTTTATTTTAGGGTTAATAATTCAGTAGTCACATCTAGATCTGTCGAGCCAGATTAAATTGAGGACCTGAGGTGGGAAGACTGTATGGGACATGGGTTTCATGTATTGAGAGGAAACTGTTCTTTTGTTTCTTTGATGGCTGGAATTCATTTCACATCACCCATTAGATGGAAAAAGAGCGTTAGAAGAGGAGGAGAAAGAGACATAATGTAGATACAACAGAAGAGAGCGAAAAGGTAGACAAGAAAGATAGAAGGTCAAAGGGGGAAGATAAAAGAAAAGATATGGAAAATAATGAAGGAAGCGATGATGTTCTCACTCTTTGCTGTATGGTGGCATGTTTGTGCTCCATCTCTCTCTTCTCCACAGCTGAATCTATGACCAGCTGATCCAACTGAAACATATGAACGATTAACATTGTTAAACGAAAAAATAATTTTTTTTTGAAGTTGTCAAAGCAAACATTATTGGAATATGTTTTACAAGAAAATATTATTTCAATCTTTCGATTTCAAAATTTCATGTTAAATTCAATGTGTTATTTGCTGTTTTACTAGCAGTTTCTGAGTGAATGTTTTTTCAACACCACATTTTTCATTGTATATAGATTCCCCATATTTATATTATGTAGATTTTTTTGTGCAAAATGACTCATTTTATTCTAGAGTATATATATATATATATATATATATATATATATTGAGTCCTGTTCTTTAGAGACTCACTATTGTGCCATTTATTGGTTGACCTGATATTAAAGAACCAATAAGTTAAAAAGTGTGAATACAGATAAAAATAATGGTCAAATGTCAATGGTCTTTCTCTATTAAAGACAACATGAAACCATATTAGCAACACATTTAGCCTTGATAATGTGACATGGCACAACAATATTTAGTAGGACACAATTCTAATTCATTATTTTATATTACATTATATTACATTACATAATAATGGTGTTGATTACATGAGCAAAAATGCTGAGCAAGTTACTAACAAAATATATATCTAATAAAACATTATGAGAATAAACCTTTTTTCTTTAGAAAAACATGCAGCAATTAATCATGCACAATAAGACTTTATTAATTAAGTAAATAGGGTGAATGTTATTTTAAGTTTGTCTTCAAGCCTGTCTCAGACAGATGCAATGCACCTGTCAACCTCAAGGATAGACATTATCTCTCATGTTCAGTCATTAGGCCTGTGTTAATTTGGAGCCTGGGGCTCGTCACCACATGTCCAGCATTAGACGCAGGTGTCGGAGGGAGAGCAGGTGAACAGAGGGCCCTAATGAGCGGGAGTTAATGAGCTGCTGATCCTGGAGAAGCAGATGTGTGTGTATCTCACTCGCCGGATCGGCTTTCACCGTGGACGAAGCGGAGTCCAGCCCGGGGTCCTCACATGTGGTTGCCGCAAGCCCGCCGGACGCACCTTCGTCGAATCCGCCGGCCGCGCCATTCCCAAGCCGGCCGTTCCTCACCCTAGCCGCCAGCCGCCACTCACTCTAGGCCACCGTGTGTGACGCTGTGTTTCATTGTGAAAGCGAAACTACTTAGTTTGGCCTTCCAAAAGAGGACACAACTAGAAATCAGTGGTTAAGTTGTATTTACAACACTGTTCCAGAACACTTCAACCCAAATATTCAGATGTGTGCAGCGTATTTTATGG
>NW_015505333.1:1390793-1392844 GCF_001515645.1 Sinocyclocheilus grahami
TATATATATATATATATATATATATATGGTGTAGACAGCATCACTATAGTATTTCTATAGATCTATAGTATTTTATCGCGCCGCACCACTCGCGTCCGGTGTAGACACGGTGTAACATTGGATTTGCTTTGTTTCACAGAACTAATCGTTGCCTGGGTTGCGTATGTATGTGTGGGGTGGAGCTATCAAAATAGGGGCGAGATCCTTTTGCGGTAGGGGCATGTTTTTTTGGTGATTTGAAATATCAACATTGGCTACCAGAACTTTAAGGGTGAGTAAATAATAAAGTAAATTTATTTTTGGGTGAACTATCACTTTTATTTTGAAATACCTGCAACACATAGTCCAGGGCGAGATGCCGGAAGCACTTCCGGGTCGTGATGAGGGTGCTGCTGGCCTCCTCTACCTCATGCGGTTTGTTACGAGGTGCCTGTGCGTTCTTCACCTGGGCGATCTCCATATCCTCCCGCACCTTATCGAACTGCTTCTTCGTCTCTTTAAACTTTCGAACATCCCTGCGTATTGTCACATACAGAGGTAAGACATATTGCAGGGTACGACGCGCACATCACAGAGGGCAGGGAAAAGGGGGGAAAAAACTGAAACAAGGGCAGGAAAAAGAATAAAGGACTCACTCCTTCACAAAATTGTGCAACTGTTGCTTTACGGATCTCTGGGCCTGGTCAAACAGGATCTGTAAAAGATACAAAAGGAAAACAAATGTATCGGCATCAAACAGAAAAATACTGAGTTGGCAGAATAGTATATTGTATAAAACAGGGGGCATTGGAAACAGGTGAAAAAGAAAAGCATATTTTGTATAGAGATTTCCGGAGCAATCCTTTGCATTTATTAAATATAAATAATTAAATATAAAATTAAATTAAACAATTTAAAATAGTGTAAAAATGATGCTTGATTAATACCAAAATCTAAAATTTTGACCAAAAAAAAAAAAAAAATTATCTAGAGGAAGACCACATTCTGTGTACCACTTTAGTAGCATTATACACCTAAAGGCTTTGAAACATTAAGACCAGTCTTGGATGTAGGCTAGTTGAATATTAAGGGTGCACTTCTCTCAAACCACCGGCAGATGGCAGAGCAGTTGCAGGTCTGTGTCTGTAAACCCAGAACACTGCTCCAGAGCCCCACACCCATCTCATACTCTCTCACGGTCGTTCACGGTGGGCGACTGCAGGTCAAGGGTTAAATAGGTCATAGATGCATCGCACAGGATGGGTGCTGGGAAACAGTGGCATCATCCATGGTCTTGCAAGTAACCTTGACCCTGGGGGTCTTGCAAGTAAGCCTGTCATGGAAGGTTTTAAGAATGAAGGCATGTCAGTGCCGGTGTCATGTCACTGTGGATCATACACGTCAGCAGAACGAGACTAGAGGAAAAGCTTTACGCTGCAATCATCTCGATTCTGGTCACAAACGCAGCAGCGATAAGCTGCAACGAGAGGACATGTGACAGAGCGTGTCGCATGGAACAGGAGGGCAACATGTCTTGAGGGTAAAGCTGGCATATGAGAGAGAGGGAGTACAGGGAAAAGGGGAAGCAGACAAGCTTAGACATTTGCATTTTGCACAGTTCCATGAAGTCCCAGCCTTTGCATTTTACAAAGGACTAGACTAGAATCAGCATTTTCTATCCATCCACCTCAAACGTCCTAATTCTCTCATTAGTGATGTTTGCCAAGTCAAGTATCACTTTTACTACTGCTAAAACATAGATTTGAACATTCCCTGAACCCAGTGTACCTCAGTTTTCATGTTTACACTAAATTTAAGCATTGTACAAGCCAGATTTTTCTCTGTACAGATTTACTCTGTACTCTCAGCTCGCAGTAATATAGTTTGTCCATAAGGTGGCAACACTGACCCGACAGTAACAGGTCGACACCGGCGAACGTCGGTCCTGGAGAGCCGCAGCCCTGCAGAGTTTTGCGTCAACCCTAATCAAACACACCTGAACAAGCTAATCAAGACCTGAAGGGTTACTAGAAAGCTACAGGCAGGTGAGTTTTAATTAGGGTTGGAGCTGT
>NW_015505333.1:1392892-1394551 GCF_001515645.1 Sinocyclocheilus grahami
AGGGATTGTAGGTGGGGGGAGTGAATGTACAGCGCTCTCTCCCACCTTCAATACCACGACTGAGGTGAGACCCTTGAGCAAGGCACAGAACCCCCAACTGCTCCCCGGGCGCCGCAGCATAAATGGCTGCCCACTGCTCCGGGTGTGTGTTCACGGTGTGTGTGTGTGTGTGTGCACTTTGGATGGGTTAAATGCAGAGCACTAATTCCTAGTATGGGTAACCATACTTGGCCACATGTCACGTCACTTAAACAATTAAACTTAACCTAAACAATTAAGATGCCATGATGCCCCATTATTGTACCATCAAATAACTAACTAAGACCAAACTTACTCGCAAAACAAAAACTTGAACATACATCAGCATGATAAGAGCTACCTAAAATGACAGAAACCATCTCTGGGAAAATTTTTATTTGAAGCGTAATACCATTTTTATTTTTTATTAAACATTTGTTTTCATGAAGGCGGCGGGTTTTTGACCTATACTGCAGCCAGCCACCAGGGGGCGATCGAGATGTTTTAGCTTCACTTTTCAGGATGTGTTCACAGCACAGACGTTTACACATATTTGGCATTTATAAATTTTTTTGGGCTTTAGCTACTTTTCATTGAAGGCATTTGGCAACACTGCACAATTGGTTGGATCTGAAATGGATGAGACGGAACAACTACTGGAGATACAACAACAATCCTATAATGCGCCACAATAACGAGTGTACAACCAATGTACACTCAACGGCTAGAGAATACCCATAATGCACTGTGAGGGCCGTGCTGAAGGAATTCCAGCGTCTTGCTAGAAGACGGTGCTTGCAGCTGAATCATCCATCCATCCATTTTCCAAAGCGCTTGTTCAATGTGGGTACAGCGTAACAACATTATTTTAATTGATTATGGAATAGTTTAATTAGGGTTTATACAATGCTAGTTTCCATGGCAGAGTTTGAAATAAATCTTTTCAATACTACTGGAGCTGCCAGCTAAGTTTTCTAATGATTATTAAACAGCAAGCACAAAATATGCAAAAGCAGCAGTCGTTCCGGCGTATTCAGTGGACATTTTAGTGACTGCAGTAACTTGAAACACCCTAGCAACACTGTAGCATTGTGTTGCCAAGTTCTACACAAGTAAGTGCCACTCACATTTTCTTCAGATTAATGTCTAATTAAAGAGTTCAGAGCATGGCATCGCACAATTTGTGACAAGTCGTCCTATTACGAGAACACCCGAGAATTTGACTCCACATTGCAGTTACATCTCTAGACGTCAGCATCACACCTTCTCTTTCACGTTCTCACTTTCTCTGCACTGTGAGACCTCTCTTTGATTGCATTTCACGTCATCCTCTATCCTTGTTTTACCTCAGATCTTCTCTAACATGTGAGCATCACTGATGGCGTGAGCTCGGGTGACAGTCTAAGAAAGACATCAAGAGTCTGAGGATGAGTGACTGTAGGTGACTGTAGAGAGAGACCGGAAAAGATCTGAATGAATCGATGAAAGCGTGTGTGAGAGGAGGTTTAATCGTGGCCTGCAGCCCGCCGAACGCCGTAGCCATAACAAGACTTGACAATTTTATTCCATGTCATTTTGATCACTGAAATGTTGAAATGTTTTAAATAAATGCTGTTCTTTTTAACTTTATTCATCAAATAA
>NW_015505333.1:1394561-1396902 GCF_001515645.1 Sinocyclocheilus grahami
CTCTGGGAAAATTTTTATTTGAAGCGTAATACCATTTTTATTTTTATTAAACATTTGTTTTCATGAAGGCGGCGGGTTTTTGACCTATACTGCAGCCAGCCACCAGGGGGCGATCGAGATGTTTTAGCTTCACTTTTCAGGATGTGTTCACAGCACACGACGTTTACACATATTTGGCGTTTTATAAATTTTTTTGGGCTTTAGCTACTTTTCATTGAAGGCATTTGGCAACACTGCACAATTGGTTGGATCTGAAATGGATGAGACGGAACAACTACTGGAGATACAACAACAATCCTATAATGCGCCACAATAACGAGTGTAGAACCAATGTACACTCAACGGCTACAGAATACCCATAATGCACTGTGAGGGCCGTGCTGAAGGAATTCCAGCGTCTTGCTAGAAGACGGTGCTTGCAGCTGAATCATCCATCCATCCATTTTCCAAAGCGCTTGTTCAATGTGGGTACAGCGTAACAACGTTATTTTAATTGATTATGGAATAGTTTAATTAGGGTTTATACAATGCTAGTTTCCATGACAGAGTTTGAAATAAATCTTTTCAATACTACTGGAGCTGCCAGCTAAGTTTTCTAATGATTATTAAACAGCAAGCACAAAATATGCAAAAGCAGCAGTCGTTCCGGCGTATTCAGTGGACATTTTAGTGACTGCAGTAACTTGAAACACCCTAGCAACACTGTAGCATTGTGTTGCCAAGTTCTACACGAGTAAGTGCCACTCACATTTTCTTCAGATTAATGTCTAATTAAAGAGTTCAGAGCATGGCATCTGTGTTAAACACTGTTCAGCAGGATAATGCTCTTGTGGGCTCTTAATGACTCCACATTGCAGTATATATATATATATTGTAATATTGTAATGCATGTTTGCTTTTGAAAATTGTTAGTAGAAAAATTTTATATACTAGTTAATAAGATAAAAGTTTGTTTTAAAGTTAGTTTGTTTTACTATTTTCTAAAAGTCCATCACTGAAGGTAAACACAAAAAGGCTGCCCATGGAAAAGCAAACAGTCCCATCCAGATGTTCCAAACTGGCACAAGGAACATCAGATGGTAACCTCCTCTTCTTTGGAGCAGTAATGGAAGTGACACGCTTTGGAGGCAGACAGCATGTTCAGCACTTGGCTGCAAGCTGTTGGAATGGTCTGCATGCGACTCTGAACTGCCTGCTCAGCTTTTGACTTCCTGTGAAAAAAACAAAAACCGTTCCATACGAGACCACTTTACAGAGCCCGGCTGCCAAACTGCATACTTAAATTAGTTTACTTCAAAAAATGTGTTGCAGAAAGCATGCTGAGACAGCGCAGGAAGAGAACAAGATCAATAACGCCGGTCAAAGGGTTCTGTGTTGCTTTCAAGCGGAAAGAAAGTAAACTGGGTTTCAGTTGTGGTAAAGCAAAAAATGAAAATCTTGAAACGATTAAGAGTATTAGCCGATTCTTACTTCTGGAAATGTGCATGTTACATAATGCAGCAATAAGAGAGCTCTGGCGATTTTAGATCTGAAAGTCGATGTGCTAAAAGGCAACTAGGAACTGCAGTAAAAGTTGTATGACAGCTAGAACGTCATAAGTCGACTACAGTCTTCAACCGCACTAATGTTCATTACATATTTTATATTCAGTCATCAAATCTTGTACTAGCAACAGCTTATCTGTCATTAGCAACTTTAACCAAAAAACTAAGGTGTTTCTCAAAACACATTAGACTTCAAAATAAAAACTTTTAAGCATCTTAAATAATTTTTTTGTTTGTTTAAAATATCTCACAAATGCAAATATGTCTCTCATTCCATTCCCTACACTCTCAGAAAAAAAGGTACAAAAGCTGTCACTGGCTTTTCAAAAGGCACACCTTGGTACCTAAAGAGTCCATATTGGTACCTTAAAGATACATAAGTATCTAAAGTGTACATATTAGTACCTAAAAGGTACAAAGGTGTACCTTTTGAAAAGGTACTGCCCCAGTGACAGCTTTTGTATTTTTTTTTCTGAGAGTGTATGTTGTGAATCAGTAGACACAAAGACACAAATAGAGCCTTATTCCACTAAACACTGAAATATGATATATCCTCAATTTCACTCGGCATCAGAGAAAACTAAAATCTATATTTTCAGTACATGAACCTACTGTAATGAGCAGAACTCCCAAGAACCAGTGACATTGATGCCATTGACGACAAACTTGGTGCAATGCGTCTTGAGGCACAGAGTTTGATGTGTGCATATTCAAAGTGTCTTGCCTAGATAAATCTACCCAGAAATGAATAATAAAGCGGTGTAGAGGTTGTCAGGCAGTCGATATAACAGCACAGC
>NW_015505333.1:1397871-1398382 GCF_001515645.1 Sinocyclocheilus grahami
TAAAGCGGTGTAGAGGTTGTCAGGCAGTCGATATAACAGCACAGCTTCTGCAGGTATGACAGGTCCTGTTCTCACCTTTAAAATCACAAGTGAAAAACATTCCCTCATTACTCATTCCCTCATTTCTATGGCCTCTTTTTACACTCCTCACTGCCAAACAGATATTATCAGTAATTACACTCAGTGGGGAAGTAGTGAGGTGTCACTTTAACAGGTTAGTTCAATTTAAGACTGCCTGGATTCCTCAATAAACTGTAAAAAAAATTGACCAATTTACACCGCCTGATCAAAAGACACGCAGGCTTTCGTTCAATTACTGTAATTACTACAGATTTACATCTTGCCGCCATGCTACAAGAGCACCAAATGAATCTTCAATTCTGCATTGGCACTGTGAACATGCTATTATTATTGGTCTGCAGTAGGGCTGTCAAAAAAATTTCGAATTTTTAATATTCGTCGAATGTTAAAATAAAAATCCACATTCGAATGCAAAAACGTTGCATTAGAA
>NW_015505333.1:1398392-1433603 GCF_001515645.1 Sinocyclocheilus grahami
TTAAAAATATAGCGGAAAAAGAGAACATCAATGCAGAGAAGATCTGGTTTACATCAAAACCGAAACCAAGACGTTCACACAGAACGCATATTTTGCGCATTTTCTAGAGGGACATCTATCACCATTGCACTCGCGTCTCGCACAAAAGAGCCCTGTGTTCTAAACAGCCCTATGTCATGTTATCTTATGCTTTGAATAAACCTGCATTAGTAATATTTTGCTCGATGCGCCCTCTTGTGGCCTCAGGAGAGAAGCCAAAAGCTTTTCTTCACCCTGACTGAAATTATGCATTATGAATATAATTCGAATTTTGATAATATTCAAGTACAAAATGCGAATTTAGTTTTTCAGTCATTTTGACAGCCCTAGTCTGCAGCATATGACTATTGGATTAAGAAGTATAAGAGACAAAAACTCAAAGTGTCAATGAATCTTCATTTAAAAAAATAAATAAATCTGTCCAAGACCATCTAGATACATTGATTCACAGCATCCAGGGACTTGGAAGCGATGGGTGTCCTGGATTTATGAGGCAGGCAGATTAGATCCAGAGTAAAATGGCCAGACTTCAGATTTATAGAGTGGCAGGTTAACAGCTTTGACCCGAGAAAAACAGGAGAGGGCAGGAACAAGATAAGTGAACTGAAGTAATGTTCTTCACATTCACACAGGCTTCATCTGTCGTTCCTCCCATAGACAGACAGCTGTTCTGGGTGACACGGATGAACAGAGAACTGCTTACACTCCTGTGTAAGAATGTGTGTAACAATCAAGAAGCAGTGTTGTTATCGTTAACTAAAACTATAAGTATTCAAAATAGTTTCCGTTACTTTGTTAAAGCTGACATAAAATAAAAAATAAAATACAAATATTAGATGAAAAATTTTATGAAAATGAACAACTAACTGGAAAAAAATATATTTAAGTTGAAGTACTAAAATGACTCAAATTAAAACTGAAATAAAAAAGTTAAGCTAAATAGAAATTAAAAAACAAAAACTAATAAAAATGACAAAAGCACATAAAATTACTACAAGTAAAATTTAAATGAAAACTGAAAATTTTAAAATTAAAGCTAATTCAAAATATGAATTAATACTATAATAGTATAAATAATACTGAAACGAGACTGTCAGGCAGTAAGCGCCATGCTAAACAAAATTAACTTCACCTGGCACTTACTGCCTGTCAGAAATATTTCTTACCACAAAGAAATTGTATTTTTCATTATTAATTTTTTCAAATAATTTTAACACTTTTATTCAATTTTACAAGCTATTTTTATTATTTAACAAGATTTTAAAATCAGGAATAAGTCCAAAATAGTAAAATTAGTTTTTACTATTTAACTTAAAAAACAAACAAACAATTGTTTACATTAAAAAAACAGTACAAAAAAAAAAAGGAAATAATTAGACATAATAAAAATTAAATAATAGTCTTATATATTATATTATTATGTTCAAATTCCTAAAACTGCCAACTGGTGAGCCAATTTGACTTGCATTTGATACTAAATTTGTGATTGTTTTGTAATGCCACTTGTGTGAAGTGAAAGGTTTTCACCAACTTTCTTTTGAGGGTGTGACCTTGACGTTTTTCTGGTAAAGTCCAGGAATTCAGTGTTCACCACAGTCATGTCTCACAAAAACTGTTTATCACAAGAACAAACTGAGTCTAATTACCCATAAAAGCAGCGAGAATGTCAAAGAAACTAAAGGAACCGTCGACCTGTTTCTGTTCAAATGCTGCTGATGCTACAAGCAGAAAGAGATCAGCAGTCTTTGGCTGACAATGAAAAAGCCACAAGTCCTTTATTCCACAGCCCTGCTATTTCCTCTTTCTTTAAAAGTGAAGGTGGCTGCAGTAACAGCAGACTTGTTGAGCTTTGCACACCGATTGCCACTCTGTCTCTGTTTTCAATTACACCATCCTCAAGAACAGGAAAACACCCAAAAACTCGATGTACGATGACGTACTCAGTCTCAGATTAACCACTATATGTGATTAGTCACCCACTAGAATGAATGGTTTCACATGTACAAACCACTTTACATTGGTGCTCATGAGACCAACGCAAGTTCGAATCCAGCTTGCAACATTTCCGATTCCCATTTCATCTTTAGTTCCTAAACATTTCCTGTACTAGTTATACTTGCTTCTCATTGAATGTGGCAGAAAGGTCAAACATTTAAAAACTCAACACAGGCCTGTGCACTTTTATGATTCTGCAAATGGCTTTTGGGTGGCATGTGTGGGAAACAAATAAAAAAATCAACCACATATAATGTGAAACACCCCGTGTAAAGAGATCCATGTTCTCTGGGTTGAGTTACGCCCCATAGCACACGTAATCTGGTTTAATAATAAAAGCACCCATGAGAGAACTACAGGCCTCGCCAGGTTATGATAACACATGATGAATCATTATGGCCTCTGACTGAAACGTGTGCATGTGTGTTTTGTTGTGCATGTTGCCATGCAGAGCGAGTCTGAAAACGCGTCTTACCATGTGATAGTTGACGATTTCCTGAAGGCTCTCGCCACATTTTTCAAGACATTCCTGAAATGAAGCAAATAATTGAAAAATCAACACAGCTCATGAAGGTCTGACTATTACCCGAGTCATTTACAAAGAAACACTTGTCTGGGAAGCTTACCGAGATCATCTCCTCCTTTTTGCAGTGGTGAGACAAGTCTCGAATGCCGTTGATGAAGAGTTTATTGGCACTGATGTACGCACGACCTGCTTCGATCACACCGCTGCATAGCTTCACCAGCTGATGGACAGAAACAGAATATACAGGAATAGGATATATAACAAAAAACAAATGGTGGATGGGACTTGAGTTTATATATTGACTGCATTGTGATTTTTGGTCTTTTGATGAGAGAACAGGATTGCTTTACAGGCATCAAACGAAAACATTTATATATTTGTACATTAAGGAGCAATTAAAGAAAATAATGAAGTTAAAGGAGTAGTTCACTTCTAGAATAAAAAAATTCCTGATGATTTACTCAAGATGTTCATGTTTTTCTGTCTTCTTCAGTCGCAAAGAAATTAAGGTTTTTGAGGAAAACACTCCAGGATTTTTCTCTATATAATGGACTTTGATGGGACCCAACGGACTGAAGGTCAAATTGCAGTTTCAATGCAGCTTTAAAGGGCTCTACACAATCCCAGCCGAGGAATAAGGGTCTTATCTAGCGAAACGATCAGTCATTTTCTAAAAAAAAGAAAAAATGTATATACTTTTTGACCACAAATGCTCTTCTTGCACTAGCTCAGCTTCACCCATTACGTAATCACGTTGGAAAGGCCACGCTTGACGTAGGCGGAAGTACCGACCCAGTGTTTACAAAGCGAACGTGCAAAGAAAGTCAAAAACAACGATATCGGACGATTTTGAAGTTGGAGGAGAAAATGAGATTGAGTGACCTTTTTTAACCAGAGTAAACGGATTTACCACTCGTGACTTTTCCAACGTGATTACGTCATGCATGAATCACGCGCATCATGGAGCTAGTGCAAGATGAGCATTTGTGGTTAAAGTATATAAAAAATTTTTTAAGTCTCCATGAACTCAAAATTAAAGTTTTTTGGGTGTTAGTATCAATATGTTAGTCTTAAGGTTATCTATAAGGCAGTGTGCTCCAAAACAGTGACAAAATTCGCATTTAGAAGATATAAGCATTCAAAGCTTGCAGTTCGTCACTTCCGCCAAAACGGCTCAACGATTTTTTTTGACGTCACATCGTACTTCAGCTTCTCATCAAAATTTCTGTCCAATCAAATGCTCTTTAGTATCCGAAGCGCCCACCCCCTGCACTATAAAATAGACACTGAAGCCGCCGCTGAAATCGGTCACTTGTCCACAGAATGAGTATTTTCTGTACAGTGAATGGCACGTAATGCACTATATAGGGGACAGGGAACGATTCAAACAGTGTAACTATGCTTTCCATTGAGGAAAAAAAGAAGTCTAGTTTTGTGCCGTGTCACGCTAACCACACTCTGCTCCGGTCCAGAGACACGATAGCACGGAGCGGATCACATGCGCGAGTCGGCGCAGACAACTAAATGTATCGGGGCTATTTGAATTCTACACAGAATGCTATATTTTATAGCAATATGGATGAGATTGTGGCTTGCATACCCTGTCAAATGTGGCTTTACGGAGCTCAACGGCTCTGAACGGCTCTAGCCCAAGCTGTGATATAAACGAACGCTATTGGCTATTGTAAAAAGGGTGCTTGATATGTCCCGCCCTGTCTTCCCGTTTCAGTTAAAATGACGTCAACACGAGTAACGCTGCGTGTTTCTAAGCATTTCAGGGGACCTTTAAGAAAATGACAGATCGTTTTGCTAGATAAGACCCTTATTCCTCGGCTGGGATCGTGTAGAGCCCTTTGAAGCTGCACTGAAACTTCATTTTTAACCTTCAGTCTGTTGGCTCCCATTGAAGTCCATTATATAGAGAAAAATCTTGGAATGTTTTCCTCAAAAACCTTAATTTCTTTGCGACTGAAGACAGGACATGAACATCTTGGATGACATGGGGGTGAGTAAATTATCAGGAAATTGTTATTCTCGAAGTGAACTAATCCTTTAATAATATCATCATGCAAGGCCAAACATAACAAATATCTGCTCTATTGGCTGCAGACAAGCTGTTGTTCTCATTGATTGTGTTTTGGGATGAAGCCAGAGTACAACCAACCAATTTAAGTTTTTGTCTAAAACAATTAGGGCTGCAAGAGAAGTCGCATTTTAATCACGATCACGATTTCTGCTTCTCTCAATTTCTTAAGCATAATCCTCTACAATATTTGTCCACTGGTTGTTGATCCTGAAAACAAGCTTTTCTCTTAAATCGATACATTTTCTGCCCAATAGTTTACTTAATCTTCCCAACCTAGAAACCATGCTCTTTCTTATAGAAAAATGCTGATAAGGTGAAAAGATCTCTACTGAGATATTGTTTTTCAAATAAAAATGTAATACAAGCCAGTCTGTTTTCTTTCACATGGTCGTTTGCGCTGTTTGCTGTAACTGAGCAAATCATGCGAGCTTTCGTATTTGACGTTCTCAAATAATTCTGATGAAATGTAAAAAATCTTTTTAAAATGACAATACTAATAATTAATAACCATGATTATATTTTTTGAGCAAAATAATTTTGATTAACCACTTAACCTTTACAGTTCAGGCCTAAAAACAATATCAAAAAAAGTCTAATGGAGCCCACAGAAGTCAAAAAGGCTAAGCATGATTTGTTTGATGTGCTTTTTGTCATCCTCTATATTGTTATGCTATGCTTCCTCATTAAATGCTAATGCTATGCTATCCTAATGCTAGGCTGAATTCTTTCTTTTTTTAATGCTGCGTTCAAGGCCTCCTGGGACATTCGTACTTACGAGTTGACAAGTCGTAATTACGACGTCAGGTGCGTTCAAGTCAGTTTAGTCGGCACAAGATGGCGGTGTACCTTCTTTTAATAAATTACAAGAAAATACAACAGGGTCTGCATTTTTTTTACTTGGATTTCAGCTGCGTAACAAGAACATGACCAATTTAAGTTTATAGGACAACTAAACTATCAATTTAAACAAAAATTTACCGTCAACTACAGACGTTGCATCCATGGATTCCGCCATGTTTCTCATTGACACGCACCCAACTCGGAAACTTGGGGCTTAAAGAAAATTTCGAGTTTCCCACTCATAATAACAACATTGTGGTGGCGTTCATGTGTGTTCAACTCGTAAATACGATCTATCCGACATGACTTGAACGCACCATTAATATATATGTAAATGGACAATTACAAAATACACAATGAGCTAATGTTAAAATGGTCACGAGTAGCACATATGGCAGTGAAAATATATGTAAGTTTGCTCTGAATCAGCTTGTATGTGGCTAATGCTAATAAAAGAGAGATTTCAAAAAAAGTTCACCGACATGTTAACATTCCATGCAATTCTACAGCTCAAGAACCCAAATGTTGTTTTATTTTATTATTATTATTATTATTATTTACAATTTTAGCAGCAAATGAAGAGATAAAACTTTCGACTCTATCATGTTGTGCTTTATTCTCAGCGAATGCTAGCATGCTAAAAGCTGCTTTTTTTAAAAGAATTGCCTTCGTTTTAGCCGTCAAAGCAGCACCCTTTGTTATAAATGTAAAGCCTTCGACAATACATTTCAAGAATATTGATATGCTAGCTTAGCCAACGAAAGCTTAGCCTGTTTATTTGTTGAATATCTGTCTGTCAAAGGGCTGGGCGATCATGCATTTAGTTTGCGCTACCTTTAAAATGCTGGTGTATGTACGCACACAGGCATCTTAGCCTTGATTTTATTTGAGCATTTTACACTGATTTCATGCTAATTAAAAGTCTGTGCTTTTTCTTATGCAATGAACCTGCAATAATGAGCAGACATTGCCCTCGTATGTAGATTTGGAAGCTTCTGTTAACACGCTGTAGTATGACTGCAGTTCCCTGATGCAAATGTTCAGCATTCTAGTGCTAAATGGGTTCCTCTCTCCATTTCCCTTAATCCTGTATGGCGTACGAGCTGGGATTTAGCTCGGCGCACATTTGTTATGCTGCTTTATCTAGGCGCTAATGCGCTGGTGCTTAGTTAGCTGAGCACGAAGGCCTTAAAACCTACATCTCAATAAAACAGGCAAAGAAGACACTGATCAAATGAAATGAAGTTATGTCAAATAGAGTTCATACCTTATCCAACTTGGCTTCTATTTCCACAACATCAGTCTCGACTTCATCGATATTCGCCCTGCAGAGACACAAGAAAACACATTAGATAACAGATATATCATTTCTGATTGGTTATATCAGAGGACAAACAAAAACATTCACATTTTGGGATTATTGATTTATTTATTATTTCATTTTTACAGATATTGTGAATTCTTAATCCATAAATATTCAAGTTTTTAAGGAGTCACAACACTGATATTTTACAGACTAAACCATAAAAAGACCTTAATGAAGTTGTTTGTAATGAATTTCGCCATTTTTTAGCCAATATTTACTGAGGTGCATAAACTCAGATTAAAGAGGTTTGCAATCAATCAGTTATAAAAGAAATACAAAACCTGTTCTAATTGAAAGGAAACATGTTGATGAAAAAGACTGAATCCAATATTTGGTAATATAACATAAGAAATATATAAGAGATATTTTGTAGGCCAGCCATTTTTGACCAGGAGCACCAAAAGTGTAACATGGTGGGGGGGAAAAAACTTGCAAAAGTCCAAAAAAACTAAACAAAAAACAAATAAGTAAGTTTTTGTACCCTGTGAGAGAAAATACATTAAGTTTTAGTCCAATGCAAAAACACTTTTAATAGCATTTTCCGGAAAAATAAACTCCTCTCAGGGTCAAAATGACACATCACGAGGGTTTAAAACATGATTTTTTTTTTAAAAGAAATTTTTTTTCTTCGATATCATATCAGGACAGTCACATCTAATTGACATTGTTGACTATGTGCCACCCAAAATAATAGCAAAATACATTTCTGAATTTAGAAATAAAAAACTGAAACCAGCCCAAGATGGTCATAGCTGGTGTGCAGACTGGTTTTAGATGGGTTTTGACCACTTCTTTAGCTGGTCAGGCTGGTCAGAAAACCAGCTTGGCTAGGCTGGGAGACCAGCTAAAACCAGCTACTTCCAGCCCAAGCCAGCTAAGACCAGCCAACCAGCTTAGGCTGGTTTTAACTTTTTTTTTTTTCAGTAGGGCTAGAAGAGGTGTTTTCAAGTGATTATGTATTTGTAATGCACGGACAAAAAATAAGTCATGTCACTGAACCAGGAACTTTGCCTTGGCAAACACCAGCAAGTATCTGCCCTTAGTCATCCTCTACAGAGTGTATAGATGTGCACTCAGGTTGGATAGAGGCTTTTAAGCTTTATTTAGTGGATATGGCTGACTGCACAGGGATGTATCTCTTACTATGCTATCGCCCCTTTAACTTCAATGACCTGCAGTTGATCCCAGAGCTTTGTAGCCAATATAGATTGACAATAGAAAGACTGTATCAATTCACATCTTCACACCATCACTCTCTGCAGCAAGCGTGCTCTGTGATTAGGTTACACCTTTATGAACATCAATTTCATTAACACATGACGACATATCTAATCTCACACTATCTGAAAGTCTTCTTAATCCAGTTTAGATTCCAGCTAAAAGCTATTGCTCTTAGTCAGCTCACCACAGTTGGTGCGTATTTGAAGGAACACTGAGGTTTTCCCTCCACCGCTCATCCTCCCACACAGCACGCTCGGTTACTTAAGACTTGTCACATTAACTAACTCAAGCAGGGCCGCGAGGAGTCCATGCATGAAGCATATGTGTGTCTCTGCATGCACAGCCTTGCACATATATCTACTATATATCACACGGTAATCTTTCTATAGTATATATAGTATTTCTATAGTATTGTCACGTGTAGGAAAGGACGAGGAGAAACGAGGATCTAGATGCAGCTAATTTAACAGAAAAACAACAAGCATACACAAAAAAAAAGGCAGGGAACAAAGGAGAACGCAACAGCTTACAAGTAGTAAGACCATTGACTGACAAAGCACAAGAGAAACACTGCTATATATACACAGAGCTGAAAGAATGAGAAAATGAGTAACCGTGGTAACTAACAAGAAGATGGGAGTGGTCCAATGAGTCTCCATGGCAACAAACAAGAGAACAGAGCAGCAGGGAAACAACAGGGAAACAAGGCAACAATAAAACACAGAACTACAAACTAAAAGTCCAAGACGCAGGGAATATATGACAAGTACTGCCATCATTGTACTGCTACAGTACCTTTTTCAAATGAAATTCACCCAATGTTCAGTTAAAATCTATTTAATGACTGGTAAATTATATTTTAATCTTAAAAAATGAGGATCTGTGAGGAAGTATGAACAAAACACCTGGATAGGTCAAACCACATGACCATTTTGATGCTCCGATTTAAATTTCAGTAAATGTTGCTTTACTAGTCCACTATTTGTATAACAACACAACTCAAAATTTTGATTTGCTAAGCCACATTTGAAGCGGTTTACATTAATTCTAATGCAACAGTCAGGTTCTGGAAGTAAAACCCCCCCAAAACCTTTGAAAACATACCTGCTGTGAGGTATGAGGTTGTTAATCAATGGTATGTGTTTTTTTTTAAATAATCATGTTTAACAGATCAATTCCTGATGAAAAGCCACATTACTCATGATTCTGCAAAGAAATCTCCACCAATCGGAGAATCCCAACAAGCAAAATGCGCCAAAAAACACTACATATAACATATATAGATAAATTTAAGGGGGTCTGAATATTTTCCATACCCACTGTATATATATGATGCACTATGTACTCAACCGTGTAGTGAATGAATTAAGGTTATTTTGTCATTTATCATCATAGTCTTATAGCTCCTCCCCCTCCGCTACATAATTAAAGCTGTGCCAGTTGAGTGCAGGAGGTGTCCAACATTCCACTTTTCGTTTTTCCAATTAAGTGCACCATCCCATCATTTGAAGTGCACCTTTTTCTTTTCTGAATTCTCAGAATAGTGCATACGTTTGCGAATTGGCACACGCCTATCTTTATCTTTTTGTCTTATTTTTAAATGCTTTTTTGCGTCAAATCTAAGTTTGTAATGTTGTGGTTCACCTTGTGGCTAATGGCTTATAACTCTTTAATGAAGACTTTTTAAAAATCCCTATGGAAAAATGAATGGAAAAAATACTTGCAGAACAAGGCCACTAATACAAATGAACGGGCAATTTAGCACTTTGCTAATGTGTGTTGCTTTATTCCATGGTAAACAGATTACAGACTGATAAACTAGGCTGGAAGGAATCCAAGTCAGCATCTCCAACTACCGTATTGACCCGAATATAAGACGATGTTTTTTTCTTGGAAATACATCTGAAAAAACGCGGTCGTCTTATATTCAGGGTCTAGACTTTGACATGTCAATAATACACCCACAACAATAGGTGGTGCCAAATACGCATAAAATGAGTGTGCCATGAAATACATAATGTAATGCGTGTTGTAAAGATTGCGAGTTAAAAAAAATAAAAATAAAAAACCTTACTGCTGCATGAGTCGTGACTGTCACGTTAGCCTGATGGGACCAAACTCCCTTTGTGATTTTAAAACGTAAGACAGTACCCAGATTTGAAGACTACAATAAGATTTAACTTCTACTGTTAATAAGATTTTGGTAGGCTACTATTAGATGGATAGCCTAAATGTCCTAATTCAGATGGGATCCCTGTTTTTTTTTTTAAATGGTATATCAAAAAGTGTATATTTTTTAAATGTGATTGTTGGTACATTTGACCAGTTTTTACCATACTTTCAAAACAAAAATTAAAATAGGAAAAATATGCAATATGAAAATAATTGAAGACAAAATGTGTTTTACTGAGAAAAAACAAGATTTGGTTTTTAAAAAGCCTTTTTCCAAAAGGTACATCTGGAAAAAGGGGGGGTCGTCTTATATTCGGGCCAATACGGTAATGTTACAAGCACAATGTGATGAATTTCTGAGCTAAACAGCATTCAACAAAAACAATTTCAATTATCTACTAAGAACTGACTGGAGAATGGAATGGAATGGAGTCTCCCGAAACACTGTTGGGTCAAAATGGCAGAACAATTATGATGAAATGTAATAAAGACAAAACGGTAACACTTTACAATAAAGTTCCATTAGTTAATGTTAGTTAATGTATTAACTAACATGAACAATAAATGTATTACAGTATCTTTGTTAATGTTAGTTAATGTCGTTAACTAAACAGTCGTTCATTGTTAGCTAATTCACAGTGTATTGTTAATATATCATGTGTATTATAATTGCAAAGCTCACTCCACACAGACCATTTATTTGAAACAAAGATACAAAATGTCTCATTTAGACAATGTCACAGTTATGATGTCACATCCACCACAAGCAAATTACAATATGACTGTCCAAATTTACAAATCAGCCCCGATGAACAACAATTGTGTCGGTTCAGATGAGACGGGACACTTAACCCTGCGTTCTAAGCACTATATGGTCGGACAGATTGGCTCCGCCCCCTATCTCTGGGATGTGCCTTTTTGACACGAGTGAATCCGGACACTGATGTGATATGGTTTCATCTTAAGCTGGGCTGCGCAGCCTCCCACCCATCCATCCGAAAGCTATTCTTAGCCCCACTCAAGCATGTGTATGAGCACGCATGTGCGTAAGCATCACATGAATCTACGCTCATAACTCTCCGCCTGACATTTTAGATCAGCCCTGAGGTGAGACTCAGAGGCCTGGAGTTTTCTTCATTAAAAGAGCACTGTGGCCAAACCCACCACACATTATATACTGCATCTTTTTAGCTTCAGGGTACAATGATCTAAAGGAGACAAGTTAACAAAAGAAACCCTGATAACACTGGAAACACTGCTGAATGCAGATGGGTGTAAAATATGCATAACACTTTAAAGACAACATGAAATCACCCCTGAATTGATCCTTTTGACTTTTTTAAAGCTAATGTAATTTTTCCATGTTAAAATATTTTCTTCCATTTTAATATGAAGGTTGATTTTCTTGAAAATTTTAACGCTGTATCTTTTTAGCTCAAAACAGTATTAAAAAATGGCTTGCTTGCTTATTTAGTTATTTATTTATTTGTAGACAGTAAAGACATTTCTAATATGACTGCTGTTCTTTTGATCTCCATATTAATCAAATAATCCTAAAAAATAAAATGCATCACAGTTTCCACAAAAATATGAAGCAGCACAACTGTTTTCAACATTGATAATAATCAGAAATGTTTCTTTAGCAGCAAATCAGCATATTAGAATGATTTCTGAAGGATCATGTGATTGAAGACTGGAGTAATGATGCTGAAAATTCAGCTTTGCAATCAAAGGAAACATTTTTAAATGTAACATTTAATATTACATTTCCAATTTAATATAAAAAAAAATATTACATTGAATTGTATTGAATTGAATTTGAATTGTAACAATATTGTAACAATAACAATATGACTGTTTTTATTGTATTTTTAATCAAATAAATGCAGTTTTGGTGAGCATACGAGATGAACATTTTAATGATTCCAAATTTTTGAAATGATATACACATACACGCGCATACATATATATAATTGTGAAGTTAAAATTATAATTTTTTTATTATTTATTGTTCATTTAATTAGTTAGTATTACTTAAATAAATAACAGCAATAATAACTTTATATATAATCAAATATATTTAAATAATAGTAAAAATGGTGGCACATGTACTCACGGTTTATGACTGCTGGTTTATCATTTTCCCTGTTTTTTTATGACTCAATCAAACCTGATGAATAAAATCAAGTTCCCTCGACTAAATTCGACACGAGCATCTATAACAATTCTGAGTGTCCTTCTCTCTAGTGGAGCTGATGTCCTGTAGCTTCCCTGCTGGAATGTCTTTGCTCGTCTATAAATATCCTCTATTTCACAGACTCTTCAACTGATGTGGTGGAATTTGGAGGTTTTTGATTTGCTGAGAGAGAAACTGTAAACTTGACTTGCTGCCCCATGGCCAAGATAAGCAATTTTGGGGGGGAAATATCTTTTCATGATAAAAATATGACTGCAAAAGGGCACTTTAGTCATCTTATATATTGTTTGTCTTTCTTTAATGACTTCCCACAGAACTAACAGAGATTAATCACCCTAAGTCTCTCTTTTATTCAGCTAAAATCAGAGAGATCGTTCTTTATTTTCACTCTTACCACTCGGTTTGAATGATCTTGACTCTCACTGTCCAACACAAGCTGACTGTGAGTCATGTGACCTCTAAGAGCGTGAAACAGCCATGCACAGCTGCAACTCAGCTATAGATCTTCTATATATGAAGGATGCACTCAGATGTGGGAAATTATAGAGACACCTGCGCGTCTACTAAAATGCTACGCTGTCTTCGGAGTCTAAGCGCAGCTAAGCACATTCCCTGAGCTGCTTCCGCTCACAAAGCCTGGACTGTTAGCAAACAAACTCAATAGGCCAACACAGGGGCTGTTTTCATCCGCTGAATGACTGGAGTCTTCATGACCCACAGCAAACGGATCACTGAATATCAATCTGTGTCCACATGTATCCGCTATTTACAGGCTTTACTTTATACGCAACCAAAACAACAAATGTGAGGCGCTTTATCTGGGAAACTGAAAGAACAGAGGATCTTTTTTTCGAGTCGGAGACACAGACAAATTCGTTTGGTTTCATAACGAGAGGGAAGACTGGTTGGTTCGGGTCCACAATGCTTTAGCAAAATGTAGGATTTTGCGTGTTCACATTCTTGATTCAACATTTGCTCTAAATGACCAAATCAAAATGATTTCGGAGGATGTTTCATTTACGGAACGTGCATGAACGATTGCTTTTTTGAGAAACAGTTGATATTTAAATGACAAAAGCATGCAATATGTGTCCAGTTATAATTTTTTTTTAAATGTATGGCATTGCTCCATTCCTACACTGTAAAAAATGACAGTGAATTTAACGGTAAAAGACTGTAAAAATGCTACAGTAAAAACCTGTTAAATGGTTAACGGTAAATTCCCCTACTATATACGGTGAAAAACTGTATTGGACATTACATGTATTGGACATATATTTTACGGTAGTATACCGTTTTTGGAATTGAAAAATACCATATAATTTACAGTGAATAACCGTAAATTGACATTCCCAGAATTCCCTGCGTTACATTTCAAATTTGATGTTTTTTTGTTGAAATAACTATATTTCTTCTTAGTTTTTTCTTATCAGTTTTGTATATTAGGGTTGTGTGTTACACCTAAGAATGACAGCATTTTGTTCATTTTTTATTTTCCTGACAGTCAAACGAAGCTCATTAGTCGATCGTTAACCAGTAAGATTAGAATGTCTTTTTTTTTTTGCTTTTTATGCATGAATAGCAGCGTAAACAAGATCATGAGGATTCAATCGTCGCATCATGCACCTGCAGCGCTTCTGTGAAACATAAAAGTTATACAGTTTATTTTAAAAGGTCCGCTGTAAAATCAGCGTGCAGCGCCCAAACAAACATTATTGCGCATGTGAAGGATTTTACACGGATATTAGAACATGAGTGAAGTATAAAGCCATGTTTAGACTACATAATGAATAATAGTTATGCAAACAAATGTTACAAATATGGCAAAAATGGAAACATTTGGATTCTTGTGTTATGAGACAGACTCGTGAGCCCAATGCCGTTTCAGTTTTGCTTGACATTTGTATGCCGTTTATAATGAATGCCACTATAGCCTAATTTGTGTTTTATTTTATAGTTTAATATATAAATTTATAACTACTTATTTTTCGTTCTTGTTCTGAATACCGTTAACTTTAAAATATTTGTTGTAGAGTGAGGGGAACTAAATAGGCTGTTTATATTTACCAGTATTTTAATATACATATAAATTACAAATTAATGCAGCCTAATTGTTTGCAATTACAAGGTTAACGGGTGTTTTTGGAGTAAGATCAAGTTCTCTTTCATGAGATTACTTCCTCTTTTTGGCCGGGTTTCGTTTCTCCGTGTTGTAAACTCTTGGGGCGAGGCTTCTAAACCGGGGTGTTTTTAGTGGCGTGATATTCAAATGACGATTGTTTTCTGCCGCCACATTTATCAACGTGCGATCATTCGTACGATGAGATTGGCGGCATACGAATGTTTCATGAATCACACGTGAACTCTGTCGTAAGTAGATTTGTGCGCACGGATCTGTGCTCGTTTCTACGTTAGATTGATAAATGAGGCCCAAAGCCATTTTAATTTTAACTGTGATCAGCTGTGGTCATTTTGATTAGCTCAGCATGAAATGAGCTTTCCTGGAGCATTTCAGTTCTTGGTAGTGCAACTGAAGCAAACAATCAACTATGGGTGGCAACAAGGCATCTCCAGGATAAAGTTGTGGACAGACAAGTCCACAAAACCACACAGTATTGTTTACATGCTCGCTTATTGCGAGAAAGCTGCTTAAGATGCGAAAGTGGCATTCAGGTTTGTCATGCTCTTAACCCACACTTGAATGTAAAATGTTGCTTTTTGCAATAACTCTAATTTAAGAAATCTTAAGAGCATGTAAATTGGGTCCGTGAGTCATAACACCATGACATTTGCTGCGTCACATTGTGCGTAAGATCAAGGACTCTGCGGGTGGCCATGTAGACTCATTAGCATAAACCTCCACACGTCACTGGAGTTTGTTGGATCATCCTGGTATTACACTGCCTTTTAAATCAGAGAGCGTCATTGAGAGATACTGACAAGGGTCTCACCCTCCAAACCCACAGAGAGCGTGAGAGCCTCCCAGATCATGCCGTCATACTTCAACATGCTAACTGTAACATGAAGGTATGATCCCGTTTATCACCCCTTTAACTCGCTGCACTGGGAGAAGCACGTTAACAGCATTATAATGACTTTCAGATGGTGTAGAGCAGTGATGGGCAAACTTAGCCCTTCCAGGCCACTTTCCTGCAGAGATTTGATCCAACCCTGATAAAACTCACCTGCCTGTAGCTTTCTAGTAGTCTTGAAGACAATGATTAGCTGGTTCAGGTGTGTTTGATTAGAGTTGGAGCTAAACTCTGAAGGAAAGTGACCTGGAAGGGCCAAGTTTGCCCACCCCTGGTGTAGAGGAAGAGTCTTCAGCTGCACTGGATTACAGGATCAGATGCCGCCCATTAGCTGTAAAGCATCTGTTAGTGAGGGTGTGTGTAGCTGTCCTGTTTAATGGAGTGAGCTGTTCCCAATCCCCAAATCTTGGAACATGGGAAAATGGGCCACAGCAGTTGGAGAAAATCCAGAGTTGAGAACAAATGACAGTTGCCAGATGTTCCCATCTGTCTTAAGCAACATCTTCTGTAGACTAAGGTCCATGAGAGTCACTGTTGTGAGAATTATTGCCCTAGTCCACGTTGTGGAATTAGATCCAAACATCTGAACAGGTGAATGAGCAGATGAGAAGGTGGCAGAACCCTGAGGTGTTTAACCAAATAGTTCCCTCAGGAGCAGGACTGTTTGCTTGAGCGACAGTTCAGAGAAAAACCAACTCAAGTGCAAAGACCTCATTTGTGGTGAGAGAAAAACAAGTACTAAAAGTGTTGGCCAGGCTAGGTTTACTTTGGCCTCAATCTTTCCACTGCAAACTGCAGGGGAGCAAATGGCACCTTTTCCCTAAGTGAGCTAAAGACTTATGCCAAGTATTAGGCAACGTTATGTGGCTTAAAACCATTAAACATCTGCACAGAGTACTTGATCATTTCTGAAGCAAAAACACAGCATTCGTGTTTATAAAGCACTATATTTGTACTGTTTTATGGCTCTCCATTCCTGTTCCTTAATGTTCAAATATTACATTACTGTTTCACTACCTAAGCTAGTGTTGTGTACAGAGTATGCGTTGAACAAATAAGCATCATGCTTGTTTGGTCAAAATTAGTTTTGCTTCATACAATAATTTTAATTATGTTGTAACATCAAGATAGTCATATCACACTACACACAAGTCAAATATAATGGGGTCATTACAAATAAAAGTGTCCAAGAAAAAAAAAAATTCTTAGAAAAGCTTTTTGTTTGCATTCATTTTGGTTTCATATGGGTTTGAAAAACTTGTATTCAATTTTCAAGAAAAGTTTCAATGTGATTAGTCTAAGTATGTCATATGGTGTGACTATCAAGTAAAAAGTAATAACATATTTTCCCTACACCTTGAATGCATGTGAGTGTAAGCATCTTAATATTTGTTCTCCGAAAAGAAATTTCTCGAGGTAAAAAGTGTTTTTACAAAAATCATGGATTATTAATTCAAATATATCATATCAAGTTTTCGGGAGTCTCACCACATGACATAACATTTCACACCCTGAACGAACTTTGTCCTGTTATAAAAATGTCAATCTAGGGGTTCTATCTATATCATTTATTTTTTTCCTTTATATTGGTTGCACCATATGACTTTGTAGGTTGCACCACATGATTCTGATAAGGCTGTAAAGTATTAATATGCCATTAATATTACCTATGGTTTCTTGAAAGAACTTAATTTGCCTTAACCAACCTGGTACTTATAACCTGCCATCATCCAGCGAGGAATTACAGAGCAGCGCTAAAGACTCGACTCATCACATCCTCTACTGCTAACGGAGTCTGTCACGGCCTCATCTGCAGGGTGAATAATCAAGTTGCTCCTGTAATGGCTACTGCCTTACATGGGAATCGCTTTTTAAGAGGATGTTGGGAAATGGTGTTTTTACTGGCTTGTTTTAGCAACCATACTCTGGGACTAAGTGAGATCAAACTGAAAAACCAGGCATGTTTTCTGCCACTGAAAACATTAGCATGTCATATCATATCTGATGGAGCCTCAACTTCAGTAGAAGCTCTCTAGCCACTTTAAACCCAATCTTATTTTCAATTGCTTGCTTTAGTTCTGCTGATGTGGAGCACCACAAACCAATAATTAAACCTGATCATAAGTCATAAATGTACTTTCGATGCAATTTATTGGGTTTAACAATACGCACGACAGATCAACGTGGCGTCAGAATGCATGGAAGTCTAAGAGTACTCAGGCCCACCCATGCAGCATGTTCACCAGCCAGACGATTCAAACCCATGCCAGAACGACTGTGGTTTGATTTCTCTCCAGAAACCACAAATATCTTGTAGAGGGAGACTAAAAAATCTAGAATAAAAAAAACACCCTCTGCTCAAAGCAATCCAGTAGCGTACAGCCATTAACCACAATGGTTAAATGACCATAGGACACATTGTTTGTAAAAAGCGCATCAACATTTCATAACAAAGCCAGATGCAGTATGGTTTTGCCATCTGGGTGCAGAATTCCTTGGCATCGCCACCTACAGATGATCAATTCTACAACAACCCTCCTTTCTCAGGATTAGTTGTACAAAACTTCCAGAAACAAGCTAACTTCTAGAACAGGCTGCCAACTTTTTTCTGGCTAGTAAAAAGTATGACTTCCCATATCATGTTCCGAACAGGCATACTTTTTATGAGCTATAGGTCATGACAGATGACTAGTTGTCGATTAGTTTGGTCAACTAGTTTATCTACATGTATATTTTTAGTGCTGATTTTAACTACAGTGTTTTAATTAGCATGCTAGGACTGTATCCTGTATCCATGCTGTATCCTATATAGCTTATATAGTTTGTGTGGTAAAACTGTCTTGCAACAGCTGCATCATGAAATTCATCACATTTAAAGCTCCGTTGCTATAGCCACTGACATTCCGATTCATGTTTTTGGCGGTTGCGTCACGTCTTATGTGAGTTTTTAAACGTCCTGCTGTTTTGAACAATTCAGAGCGGCTGATGAGGCCATCTAGTACCCTAAAGACATAGACATTTGTAATGCCTGACGAGACAAAAACATACAACTGAACATTTGCATAGTGTGTAGGCTAAGCAGGCTAAGCAAATATAGCTTTAAAGACTTAAGCCGCCTTTCCACTATCTCCGACAAACGATAGACTGGAAGTCAAAATCTCATACCGGCCCATGCCTACTTAAGCTAGCTAAAAAAAAAAACATCAATGAAAAATGTTTCTACAGCTTTGGGTTTATAACACATAACTTAAAAGTCCTTAAAGGTGCAGTAGGAGATCTTGGAAAATGCTAACTTTAGCCTGATAGCACTGAAAGCGAACGTCCCACCCTCCCTGCAATCGCTGTCCAAAGCCACACCCCCTGAATGCATATACGCTCACAGACCAGAATAATACCAGAGACAACATTACTACAATAGGCTACATCAGCGGTTCAGAATTCCAACCCATGTTCCGAAGTGAAGTAAACTTCAACTTATTTCCCCTGCTCAGGGATGAGGGAGCAATGAACAGGGATCATATCGATCGGAACACAGTTCATGCACATAGCTCACTTCTAACGAGCTGGCGCGAGGACTGGATTAACCGCTGGGCTACATCATGTGTCATTCACCGGTGAGAAAACTTTAAAAGTACTACAATACCAGGAAGGAAGATCGGGTTGTTGATGTTTTTGGGTTGCCATTCTCGCTCTGTCTGCACAGTATGCGTGAACGTGCTGATGACGTATCCTGTCTGCGCGAACAGGGTGTGCAGAGGTATGCAGATACATACATTCACATGCAGGTAGGAAAGCCAATTAAAATGCTCGGACCGAGCACTTTGATTGGACGAACATTTCTTGATCCTATGCCTTCCACAGAATATATAAATACAGATAAATACATTTGGACCACTTAACTTAATGATTGCTATCGGGATGTGAAGAGACTTTCAACCAGCATAACAAAAAATGTTTCTGAAGACAATCACCTATTGCTCCTTTTAATAGTTGAAATAACAAGTTCTGTTGAATATAAAACCTGCTTAAAAAATAGTTCACCCAAAAATGAACATTTGCTGAACATTTCCTCACCCTCAGGCCATTCAAGATGTAGATGAGTTTGTTTCTTGGAGCATTTGGAGAAATGTAGCAGTACATCACTTGCTCACTAATCGATTCTCTGCAGTGAACATACAGCTTTTCACTTCACAACACATTAACTGATGGATTTGAGTTGTGTGGATTGCTTGTGGATTATTGTGATGTTTTTATCAGCTGTTTGGACTCTCATTCTGATGGCACCCATTCACTGCAGAGTATCCCTTGGTGAGCAAATTATATAATAAGGCTGCACGATAAATCGAAATGCATTAGCAATTACTCCACCGGCCTCGCTCCATTCCCACGGCTCTCGGCCCCGCCCCTCTCGTCACATACCCCCATCGCCCTTCGTAGGACGGGGGGTACTCACGAGACTGCGCTCTACTCCCCCCCCTCCCCCTCTGTGGGAGCCGATCACGGCGGCCGCGGCGTACCTGGGGGTAAGGACAGACAGACGAGATGAGAGAAAAGGAGACGGAAGGATGAGGAGAGACAGAGACGAGAGAGGGGAGAGAGGAAGAAATAAATAAAAATTCTGGGTCTGGTTCCCAGACACACTGCCGCTCGGCCCTCCACCAGCTGGGTAAACTCTTCCGCGATGCCTGGCAGCGGCACTGGATAGCCCTTGGTGGACGGCCCGACACTCCTCCGCTGCCCGGGCAGCCGGCAGGAGTCCCCCGTTCCCTGCTCCTCCCCATCATGGCAGATGGCAACAGGCTCCGTCCTCAGGCGAACGGCTGCGACTCCTCCACTCCCTTACGGACGGCAGCCATCCCTCCACATCCCAGGCGGCCGGCAGCGAGTTCGTCCGCCCCCCCCGGCAACTCACTCCAGCCCACCGCCTCGAGCGTCCATGGCGGCAGACTGCTCCGCCATGCTCGATGGCACCGCGGATTCACCACAGCGGCAAGGGATCTCTGGCAGCGTGTCCCTCCTTCCTCCCGGGTTTCGGCACCAATGTAACGTAGTTCGTAGTCACGGGAAGAAGGAGGCGGGAACCGGCGAACATTCAAAGAATAAAACAATAATAAAATAGCGCGACAGCCCCTCGCGGACGACTGTCGCGCACAAACAGAACCAAAACACAAAATAAAGTCCAGGCCTGGTCCTCTCTCGTCTTTCAATGTTGTCACTCCTACTTTTATCCTTCCGGAGCTCCTCAGTGAGACTCGAGACCGGTGAGTGGCGCAGGTGTCGCGCATTAGCAATTACTCAACCGGCCTCGCTCCATTCCCACGGCTCTCGGCCCCGCCCCTCTCGTCACACTAACAAAATGTGCATGACAATCGCATTTGATTAATCGTGCAGCCCTATGATATAATGCTCAATTTCTTTTTTGGGTTAACTATTTCTTTAATTATACAGACATATTAGTTGATTTGCTGTTCTGACAACCTACAACCTAGTCAATAAAAAAAAAAAAATACTTTTTTACACATTCCTTCTTAATACAGGTAAACCACTAACACAAGACATTCCTGCGCTGCAACCAAGCAGCAGAGATGAGCGTATTACCCAGGCTGTAAAGAATGCCTGAAAGAATGCGCACATCAAGCGCTAAGTCTTAATCCTGAGAAACAGTGACTGATCTCAACTTTGGAAAACATATCCCGTCTAAAAAATGAGAAAAGAGCTTTTATCAGCTTCTTTTCCTCAAGAACAATTCCTCCACAAACAAAACCAAACATCAGCTTCAGCCCATTGGCATCGGCTCTCTGGGGATTGACGGACAACTCACAGGAAGTTCAGAGAGAAGCACTGGCTAGTGTGTAACTTTTCGGACTGGACAGTGCCAGAACTCTGGAGCGAGAGACTAATTCTCTTAGCGGGGTGTTGTGTTTGGCACGAGGACCTGGAGCAGACGGATAAGCCTTGACACGTTGCTCCTCGCAGGGAAGGCTGCCCTGAGAGGAAGCAATCTTTAGCACTGTCCAACAGACCCAACGAGCCATCTAGACGGAGAACGACCAATATGGGGTTGGCAAAATGGCAAATGAATCAGTCTCTATTGTAATTTAAACTCAGTCAATAGTTTGATATTGTGTCATTGTTGGTGGTGATTTGATCATAAAAGTGGTCGTTCATCACTGTACACAGTCCCTCAACATTTGTATTTCAAATAAAATGTTGTAAAGTTGTGTTGCATCTCAGAGCTGGTTGGTTTGGTTCAAGACTTAAAACTCTTTATTAATTGTAATATTTGAGGAGAAAATGAATTGGAAATATACCCATGTCACTAGACAAAATGAATAAGTGGTCACTATCGCTCATCCTAGCGATTCCCGTGTTTTTGCAGTCAGATTTTATTGTTCACATTTTTTTAAACTTTTCACAGATGGATGAATCTCATTTTTAGAATCTAAATTATAATAATAAAATATAATGACAGCAAATCTATGACGTTGTTTTAGTGCCATGTAAAATAGTCAGACAATTTTGAGAATAAAGTCAAAATTACGAGAATATAAATCGTAGAAATATGAGATTAAAGTTGTAATATTTTGAGAATAAAATTGTTGCATTATGAGATTAAAGTTGTAGTATTTCAAGAATAAAGTCGTAGTATTAATATTAGAGAATATTAGATATTATTAGAGAATAAAGTAGTATATTGCATGAATAAAGTCAATTAAAGTGAATCAACTTTAATCTCATATTGCTATGACTTTATTCTTGTAATTTTGACTTTATTCTCAAAACATGTCTTTAATCTTGTAATCTTAGATTTATTTATTTATTTTTATTTTACATGGTACTAAAACGCTAGTACAAATCAGACATGCACTAAATTTCTGAAATTAAATAGATATTTTACTCAATTAAATTCCAGATTTTACATGCAAATATGCAAAATTAGTAGATTTTGCAGCTAATGCCAAAAATAGTCAAATATTGTCAGATTAATTTGCCTGGACAATATTCAGCTCATCACATGTTAGAACAGGTTTTTTTAATCAATCTTAATGTCAGCAGTGATGTATTTTAGCTTGAAGGAGTTCATAACAGTTGTGTTCACACAAAACCCTTATTTAGCTATGAAAACATTTTTGTGAGGAAAACTATCCTATGGATAGTGACTGCAGTACAATGAAATCTAATAACAGGACAGCAAAACCCTAATGAGGGGTAAAATGAAGCACCAATATGAGATTGAACATTTACAAAAAATGATTATGGAATTTATTGATCAACAAGTGATGCTTGAAACTTTGTGTTAATATATTTCACTACAGTGTAAATAGCTTTTCCAGTTACATTAGTATCATCAGCAGATTTAATCAAATCAATGGTGTCAAGATTTGTCCAATTTATTTTTGTCGTCTTTGTGCCAAAGTGAAGTATTATAAGTATATATACTGGTATTGGTACCAACAACTGAAACGTAAGTACCGTGAAAACACTAGTATGAACTGAATTTTGAAACAATTTTTTATGAATTAAAAGTGTCATGTGATTGACCCAAAACTAAATTACGACTGTTTTTCGTACAAGAAACCTTGACTGCCATTAAGTAGACTTCGGGGAAAAATATCAAATGCTATAAAAGTGTTTAAATACTTCAGAAGATTTACTGCAAAAATTCCAACTTTAGTTTCTCATTCCTTCCCTCAACAAATACACTCACTTATTCTCTCTCTCTTCCTTCCAAGGTTAATATATAATCGAGCCGTGTCGTCCGCTGTTACCGGGTTCAGTCCAGTGTCTCTAAGGACACATGAGCTGGTTCTGCAACTGGGGCTCCAGAGCACACCAAGCATGTAGTATATTGAGCATATACTTCCTTCCCACCTGCGAGAGCGAGACCATCCATTAGAAGAGCGACAACGTTTCAGCTGTTCTGATTTTCCACCAGGACCTGCTCTTAAACCACGCGGACTCAAACTGACAGCCCTGGAAGCTCTGGAAAATGTGCGACTATTGCTCAGCTTTACATCCTTTTGGTCTTGTGAAATTCCCACAGTGGAGGTTCATACTGTGTTTAACGTTCTTGCAAGATCTGTGTAAGTCATCTGTGGCGTTATGTAGCCTGATTACATAGAAATAAATTCCAACGTGCACTGTTAGCTATTTCAAAGGCTGTTATAATCTGACACTACGGACACTGAAATTCAAAATGGATTACATTCAATATTCCATTTCCGTATGACAAACTAAATATACAATCTGTAAGCACTGTAATACATTTATCCAAAGCAACTTACAGTACACACTCAGTACAAGGACAATCCTCCAGAAACATTCTGGTTAAGGCCTTGTTCAAGATGAGCTTCGACTGCACGAGATGCCCTTTCCCAGTTTTTCAAATGTGAAAATGACTCAATGGAAGTATTTCTTTGAGTTACAGGCATGCCCACTTTGAAAACCAAAAAACCAAAGGGCTTTTCACACTGTGCTTAACCCTGGGTTATCGACATTCTAAACCCTGTTTTTAACCCCGGGTAAAGATGCGTTTCACACTTGTAATTTAGATACGGGGTTAGCACCGTTTTTTAGCAGCGCTTCCGCAGTGTTAACCCCTGGATTGCAGTTCAAAACATGTACAGATTGAAACCATGTGGCGTTAGAATGCTAAAACGCCTAGATGCTTAGCAACCGTAAGAAAATCGTGTGCCTCATATTCACATGCTTTGGAGGGTCACGGAAACACAGTGCATTGTAGAAACAGTTGTTTCAACATTTTAAGTGAAAAATGTCAAATTGTGACAGAAAAAATACCTATATAGTCCACCGAGAGTCCATTCTGGAAAAACATGATAATACGGTCTGCAATAATACGAGGAAGTGCAATGCTAGAGCCATTGTGTAAACAGGTCACAAGCTGTGCTTGTCCAATCAATGACACTGATATAGCAAATATGCAAATAAGAACATTATCCTGGGGTTTCAGTATGAAACATCTTTCACACTGTGCTTAACCCTGGGTTATCGACATTCTAAACCCTGTTTTTAACAACGGTAAAGATGCGTTTCACACTTGTAATTTAGATACGGGGTTAGCACCGTTTTTTAGCAGCGCTTCCGCAGTGTTAACCCCTGGATTGCAGTGCAAAACATGTACAGATTGAAACCATGTGGCGTTAGAATGCTAAAACGCCTAGATGCTTAGCAACCGTAAGAAAATCGTGTGCCTCATATTCACATGCTTTGGAGGGTCACGGAAACACAGTGCATTGTAGAAACAGTTGTTTCAACATTTTAAGTGAAAAATGTCAAATTGTGACAGAAAAAATACCTATATAGTCCACCGAGAGTCCATTCTGGAAAAACATGATAATACGGTCTGCAATAATACGAGGAAGTGCAATGCTAGAGCCATTGTGTAAACAGGTCACAAGCTGTGCTTGTCCAATCAATGACACTGATATAGCAAATATGCAAATAAGAACATTATCCTGGGGTTTCAGTATGAAACATCAGCTTATGAATACACAGAATGAATTGTTAACCCTGGGTAAATTGCGAGCACTGTGAAAAATGAAGCAAGATAAACCAGGATTTACTATTTCAAGTGTGAAAAGCCCAAAAAAGAGATTATTTTCCCATTTTTGAACTGTTACGATTGGAATATTATGCAGCAGGGATTGCTAAAGTCAACAGGTTTTTACTAATAGACCTCAAAAATCAAATAATGATCAAAAAGTTATTTCCCCCCTCCTGTAATTTGGCTACAAATCTCAAAGTGAAAATGGTCATTTTGGCCCCCCTCTACAAAACGGTGCATTACTAAGTAAATATTCATCCATTACAATACTTTAGCTTTCTACAGAAAACAAAATATTAACCAAATCAAACATTTCTGTAAACAAAGTTTCTGAAGTTTGATTGATTTGACATGGAATTGACCGAGTGCTGAGAGAGAAACTATAAATCACCACCGTTTTAAACACAAAAACAGCTTTGGCAGCCAGTAGCCGAAGGAAACTTTTGGATCATCAATAGAAGTCTAACAGAGAGCATGTTAATCACTGCATGCAGCGTCGCTGAGAACACAAATGATGCTTAAACACACGTGTGGGTCAGTAACCGTAACCAACCATCATCGCTTGCTGATATTATTAAAAATGGAGCCGCTGTTATTTGAAGATGAAACAGATCACTGGTGAAAAACGTTACGAATCACACTTGCATCATAGCCGTGGAATCTTGTGGTCCACTTTTCAAAACATCTAAAAATGACCCCACCATTCTTAGCTCTTCTGCTGCATAAGCACAAAATAAACTGTGACATCTATACAACAAATATGTAGACAACAGACTGAAGGATCGCTCAGTGCTACATCTGCTTGAGATATTGAGATACACTTATTTTAAAGTGCTCAAACACAACATTTCGGAGGGATGAAAAGTCTCACAATTGCCTGAGACGTGTCTACATTGCCCATGTCACTCTTTTCTCCTATGTTTCAGTGATTCATTTGTGGCCAAAAACAACATATCATGTACGAGCTGCAGACAGTATGGGTTTGCGTTAAACAGCAGCACATGTTTTCATGTGCAACATAGTTCTGGAATGCTAAAGAACTGCATTAGGAACGACACGACAAGCAGAACTAGTTGTTTGGGTTTGAAGCACTGAAAGTGTGAAGTCATTTTTCATATGGCTTCTTTTCTGTATAACGCCGTATTCATTTTACACTAAGTAATGGAGTTTTGCTTAAAAATAAATGACACCAGGCTGCAGAGGTCAGGTCACCGTGTTATTTTAGTATTATTTATTATTATAGTATTTATTCATATTTTAAGAATAAGCTTTTTTCATTTTTATTTTAGTCATTTTTTTTTACATGCTTTTGCCATTTTTATTAGGTTTTGTTTGTCTTTTAAATATTTCTAGTTAGCCTTATTTTTAATTCAACTTTACTATATTTAAATACTGTAAATATTTTTATTTTTATTTCAATTAGAGTAATTAAAGGGACAGTTCACACAAAAATGGATAGTTCACAACCAGAACATGGTTTTAAGTTTTATACTTATGTTTAGATGTTCGTTAAACCTGAAGTTAACCTCAAGTATGAGCAAAAGAGGTAGTGATGCCATAACTATAATGTTTTAAAAAGATCATGGACAGTGATGTCATGGACCGTCTGGAGACACTCGTATGGAGCAAAGAGCCCCAGATGAACAGAGGGCTTGATGGGAAGTGATCAGAAGTTGTACACAAACATGTTTTCATAAACTGCTCAAGGACACAATCCAGTGACCCAGAAATGAATCTGTCAGAAGTCTAAAATGAAACAGAGCAGAAGTTAAAGTCAAGAAAGAAACAACTAGCAATAGCTGCAAAAAGCAAGAGGAAAACATAGACACAAACAGCAATGCAGTATCACCAGAAACCATCTTAAAAATTCATACAAAGCAGGCATCCAGATTCCTCCTGTCCACAAATAGGACACTCAAAAACTAGTATTTCCAGGGTTCTCTTCGTGGGACAGATAACCCATTAAGCAACATTATTATGTGTAGTTTTGTCATTGGTTGGTGGGAAATAAGCAGCCACAACAGAGCTGCTTTTATATAAATTAGAATACATTTAGAAATGCACAAAGCCATAAGCAGCCCCTGTGCTAGACTCTAATTCCAAAATTGAAAATTAGGCTGTGTTTTACTCACCCCTGATGCATCCTAGGTGTATATGGCTTTCTTCTTTCAGACGAATCCAGTTGGAGTTATATTAAAAATTGTCTTTGATCTTTCAAGCTGTTTCATGCCACTCAGCGGGTGTTGCATGCATCAGTCCAAAAGAAGTTAAATAAAAAGCGCCAATTCATTATTAAAAAAACACATCTTACACGGCTCCGGGAGGTGAACAAAGGACTCCTGTAGCGAATTGATGCGTTTTTGTAAGAAAAATATCCATATTCAAAACTTAATAATCACTTTAATCTAGCTTGCGCAAAGTCGACCTCATACGTCATCTGCCTGGAGCTGCTTCCGTTTACAACAGTGAGTGCAGATTAAAGTGATTATTACGTTTTGAATATGGATATTTTTCTCATCGCATCGATTGAGCCGTGTGAGATGCTTTTTTTTAATGGATGGGCGCTTTTTATTTAACTACTTTTGGACTGATACATGCAACACCCGCTGAGTGGCATTAAACAGCTTGAAAGATCAAAGACAATTTTTTTAAAGTCATACACACCTAGGATGGCTCTGGGGTGAGTAAAACACAGCCTAATTTTCATTTTTGGGTGAACTAACCCTTTAAGATTTTGTCACGCATGCATTGAAGTTGGCTGATGGTCTATGTCGCGATATGTCACCAAAGTGTGGAGGTGAAGAACCTGAAGAGCTGAGGTAGTCATTGGCACAGAATCTAGAAGAAATGTGAAACCCAGTGACACCCTGACAAACACATCATCAATACAAGACCTTTGCACTCAGTTATGACCTCAACCCATAATGCAACCTCACAGCTTCAAGAATCCATATGGCAAGAAGGAATTAAGGAATTTCATTAAAGTCCATGACCTGCTCAAAGTGAACAACAATCGAGAGACTGCAGACATGAAGTCAAAACTTGGATACTTGGATAACCATGGGTTCCCTCGAGATTTTTTTCAAATCTATGAGTAAGATAAGATCTGTGGTAAACATTTCTTGGACGTTTTGTTATGCAACGTAAACTGAACACAACAAGCTTGCTTTCTTACTTATTACGAACATACGTTTTTGTCACTTTTTGTTAAAACTGCTTCAAAATTAGCATTTTCAGTGTGGGTGTGTATTTATGCTGTAGAGCAAAATTCAAGTATCATCAAGGTCCTCCTTTTACTCATATAGTGAAAAATCCCAATATAAAAACCCATAGGAAAATCTTGAGGGAATCCATTGTGAATTAGTCTTCTGGGTTTTTGGCATCATGGCTCCAGCACTCAACGCCAATTATGACCATTTCAAATTTTTCTTCGTTTTATTAAACCACCTCTTTCAAAGTACAACCGGCATATAGTCAATGACTTCATCAAATCTCACAAATTCTAATTTTATTAATCACTCTAAGCAGATAAACACGGCTTGCAGTTCAGACCCTTCAATATGAGCAACAATGAGCCCTTTATAGTAAATATATGGCTGTACAACCAAGATTAACAGGGTTCTTTCAACAGATATCACTGTCATGAATCACTAGACTCATGATGTGCGCCTAAGGGAACATGCCTTCAGCATTGTGTAGGACCGGATAAGGAGTCTCCTGCCAGAGTAGCGACAATGTACACCTTCATTGTGTCAATAGATTGAGAAGATACAGGAGATTGCTTCACAGGCTTCATCTTGATAATAGAAGTCACTGCCTTCAGGATCTGACCATTCTGGTTTCTGTTATTTCTTCTGTTGCACTTCTGCGCTACTCTTTTGTTCTTCCACAGAACACAAAATAAGTTATTTAGAAGAATAGCCTAGTTTTTGTGCGCATAATGAAAATCAATGGGGTCCAAAATGACACTGGGGCCCATTGACTTCCATTGTATTGACTGGGACATTCAGCAAAATATCTATGCGTTCCACAGAAACAAAGAAATTCATACAGTTCTGGAATGACATGAGGATGAATAATTTGTTTTTCTTAGAACCATCCCTTTAAGGACTAACTGAGCTTGAACTAAAGCCTGACATCAACAGATCAACAGACAGCGATACCTCTAAAGAGATAAACCAATCCAAATGTGGCACAACGAACAAGTGCATTACTCTGTCTGCATGCTTCACTAATCTTCAAAATGTGTTGTGCGAGACACAGCATGTAGACAGTCCAAGAAATGGGTAATCCATTGGAATGAAGTACAAATTGCCCAATATGTTTATTCTGAATGGGGCAGGCATTATGTCAATGGACGATTAAAGTGATTATTACGTTTTGAATATGGATATTTTTCTCATCGCATCGATTGAGCCGTGTGAGATGCTTTTTTTTAATGGATGGGCGCTTTTTATTAAAGTCGACCTCATACGTCATCTGCCTGGAGCTGCTTCCGTTTACAACAGTGAGTGCAGATTAAAGTGATTATTACGTTTTGAATATGGATATTTTTCTCATCGCATCGATTGAGCCGTGTGAGATGCTTTTTTTTAATGGATGGGCGCTTTTTATTTAACTTCTTTTGGACTGATGCATGCAACACCCGCTGAGTGGCATTAAACAGTTTGAAAGATCAAAGACAATTTTTAATATAACTCCGACTGGATTCGTCTGAAAGATTAAAGTCATACACACCTAGGATGGCTCTGGGGTGAGTAAAACACAGCCTAATTTTCATTTTTGGGTGAACTAACCCTTTAAGATTTTGTCACGCATGCATTGAAGTTGGCTGATGGTCTATGTCGCGATATGTCACCAAAGTGTGGAGGTGAAGAACCTGAAGAGCTGAGGTAGTCATTGGCACAGAATCTAGAAGAAATGTGAAACCCAGTGACACCCTGACAAACACATCATCAATACAAGACCTTTGCACTCAGTTATGACCTCAACCCATAATGCAACCTCACAGCTTCAAGAATCCATATGGCAAGAAGGAATTTCATTCCTTTATTAAAGTCCATGACCTGCTCAAAGTGAACAACAATCGAGAGACTGCAGACATGAAGTCAAAACTTGGATAACCAATTCGTCATGGGTTCCCTCGAGATTTTTTTCAAATCTATGAGTAAGATAAGATCTGTGGTAAACATTTCTTGGACGTTTTGTTATGCAACGTAAACTGAACACAACAAGCTTGCTTTCTTACTTATTACGAACATACGTTTTTGTCACTTTTTGTTAAAACTGCTTCAAAATTAGCATTTTCAGTGTGGGTGTGTATTTATGCTGTAGAGCAAAATTCAAGTATCATCAAGGTCCTCCTTTTACTCATATAGTGAAAAATCCCAATATAAAAACCCATAGGAAAATCTTGAGGGAATCCATTGTGAATTAGTCTTCTGGGTTTTTGGCATCATGGCTCCAGCACTCAACGCCAATTATGACCATTTCAAATTTTTCTTCGTTTTATTAAACCACCTCTTTCAAAGTACAACCGGCATATAGTCAATGACTTCATCAAATCTCACAAATTCTAATTTTATTAATCACTCTAAGCAGATAAACACGGCTTGCAGTTCAGACCCTTCAATATGAGCAACAATGAGCCCTTTATAGTAAATATATGGCTGTACAACCAAGATTAACAGGGTTCTTTCAACAGATATCACTGTCATGAATCACTAGACTCATGATGTGCGCCTAAGGGAACATGCCTTCAGCATTGTGTAGGACCGGATAAGGAGTCTCCTGCCAGAGTAGCGACAATGTACACCTTCATTGTGTCAATAGATTGAGAAGATACAGGAGATTGCTTCACAGGCTTCATCTTGATAATAGAAGTCACTGCCTTCAGGATCTGACCATTCTGGTTTCTGTTATTTCTTCTGTTGCACTTCTGCGCTACTCTTTTGTTCTTCCACAGAACACAAAATAAGTTATTTAGAAGAATAGCCTAGTTTTTGTGCGCATAATGAAAATCAATGGGGTCCAAAATGACACTGGGGCCCATTGACTTCCATTGTATTGACTGGGACATTCAGCAAAATATCTATGCGTTCCACAGAAACAAAGAAATTCATACAGTTCTGGAATGACATGAGGATGAATAATTTGTTTTTCTTAGAACCATCCCTTTAAGGACTAACTGAGCTTGAACTAAAGCCTGACATCAACAGATCAACAGACAGCGATACCTCTAAAGAGATAAACCAATCCAAATGTGGCACAACGAACAAGTGCATTACTCTGTCTGCATGCTTCACTAATCTTCAAAATGTGTTGTGCGAGACACAGCATGTAGACAGTCCAAGAAATGGGTAATCCATTGGAATGAAGTACAAATTGCCCAATATGTTTATTCTGAATGGGGCAGGCATTATGTCAATGGACACTAGCCCGATTGTGGAGATCAATGACCAATAAACTGCATGTGGAGACCTCAACACAAACTAGATGAAGAAAATGTGCTAGACAGGTTGTGTGTCAAAGTAATAAAACACGTTGCAAGAATTCTAGATTATTATACCAATCATTATTACAAAGCCTGACCAAATTCCAAAAATGCATATTCCTTTTGCTAACTACCAAATATTTCACACAGCAGACCAGAGTGACATCTCAATTTGATGTGCTGCTTTGAAGTTCTTCAGTGGCACTGGCATGGTTTTGACATGAAACAGGACATCCTGGTATTCCCAGCATGTGCTTGAAGCCATGGTGGAACAGCATTCACAAGAAAAACAGTTCTTTGAGTTTGAACTTTACTACAAGCCTTTCTTCATCTTGGATCTGATTTATGGTGAACGCTTGGGCACTGACTGTCTGTGGAAACCTGAATGTTGGCTTGTCAAATAGTGACTTGTACAAAGTGTAATGGCTTCATGAAACAAAAATATTGAGGGTCAATGACATGATGCAATTAAATACACCTCTTTTATGATAAGAATGTTTTTAATTTCTGAATTAAATTTATTCTGATATTTTAATAAGTTAGGGTGGTACAACTGTTCTGATATTATAATGGGGGGAAAAAGTCTCACTCAATGAATGAAATGTCTGAAAGAAAACCAATTTAAGCATAGTTTGGCATGATCTTTAATAATTATTTCTTCGAAAAATATATATTTTAATCAGTGGTTATTTAACACTTCTTGGCCAATTTCAGGTCATGTGGGGCAACCAACATGAAGGAAAAAATACAGCATCTCATCAGATTATTTGACATTTTATAACAAGGCAAGGTTAATTAAAGCGTCCCTATTGTGCCATTTTGAATATTTCCTTTCATGCAGTGCGTAATGTAGCTGTATAATATAATGGAATAGAGTTATGGGATTTAATAAATCAAATCATTTCAATGGATATAGAATGTTCATCAGCGTGTGATTTTGAATAGCAGGCCATTCCTGTGAAACTCACGCAGAAAAAGGCAGGTAACCATCTACAAGCCAAAAAGCCTGTTGCCATGGCGGCCAGTCACTGCCAATGATATCAGCTCATACTGGTTTACACATAAGGAAGCAGAGGAAGTAATAATAATAATGACTGTTCACAAAAGCTGATGCTGGAGAGAGCAGATTTTGAAAGAAAACCAATTTAAGCATAGTTTGGCATGATCTTTAATAATTATTTCTTAGAAAAATATATATTTTAATCAGTGGTTATTTAACACTTGTTGGCCAATTTCAGGTCATGTGGGGCAACCAACATGAAGGAAAAAATACAGCATCTCATCAGATTATTTGACATTTTATAACAAGGCAAGGTTAATTAAAGCGTCCCTATTGTGCCATTTTGAATATTTCCTTTCATGCAGTGCGTAATGTAGCTGTATAATATAATGGAATAGAGTTATGGGATTTAATAAATCAAATCATTTCAATGGATATAGAATGTTCATCAGCGTGTGATTTTGAATAGCAGGCCATTCCTGTGAAACTCACGCAGAAAAAGGCAGGTAACCATCTACAAGCCAAAAAGCCTGTTGCCATGGCGGCCAGTCACTGCCAATGATATCAGCTCATACTGGTTTACACATAAGGAAGCAGAGGAAGTAATAATAATAATGACTGTTCACAAAAGCTGATGCTGGAGAGAGCAGATTACATCCTGCTGACATTTGTGACAGAATGAGGTTGTATGATTATGAAAGCAGGTGTATTGATTCTGGAATGGAGATCATGGCCTGTCCAAAGAAATACAATCGATTTAGACTAACCGGAACAACTGAATGTGATTGGTCAACTGAGGCATTCAAATGAAAAATAATATATTTATTTACAGTATATAGATCTCAGGGATGCACGTTAACTTTTTTCGCACATAGCTTGAAAGTTTTGTAGCACAGGCAACAAATTGGTTACCATCTCTGAAAACAACCACAAGTTGTGCAGTTCATCACTTAAACTGGCATGTGACTGTCAAAGGACATTAATATTCCAAACAAATCCAAATTAACAAGAGATGTTTTCAGACAAACGTTTTCTTTATTTGCCAAAAATGAAACAAAAATCCCTTATACGGACAAAGGTATCCGGCTATCGCTGTAGCTGAATAAAATGCAGATAGAGACATTTCAACTGATGAAACATGAAGTCAACAAACATGCGAGTGTAGTAACATATGGTTGATCTGTGTTCTTTAAGCACCTCGGGTATTTATTATAAGAATAAAGTATATTTATAACGCAGTGCTAATCGACATAGCCTTTATCACTGTATAGAATACTATTAAATATTATGATTTTTGCCTCATTCTGATATGAAAACATCACAAAAGGAAGTAATTTCAAACATTCGACTGACATTATGAAGTGAATTTGGACTAAAAAGGTCATTAAAGGTTCTCTTTGTTTAACAACAGGTTTGTAAACTGGCTCACACACATTAGGGCTGTCAAAATGACTGAAAAACTAAATTAGAATTTTCCACTTAAATATGATCAAAATTCGAATTATATTCGAATTTAAAAGGCATAATTTCAGTTAGGGGGGAAAAAAAGCTTTTGGCTTCTCTCCTGAGGCCGCAAGAGGGCGCATCGAACAAAATATTATGCACGTTTCTTCAAAGCATAATAAAATAACACGACTATTTATGAAAAAAGGTGCATAATGTTTAAAAACCATATATAATTAATAAAGTTGCTTAAACAATTAGAAAAAAAACAGCACCATGCATGTATGTATAGTTTAATACAAAGGTCCGAAAACCAATCACAAAGAGTAGGCTACTTTCTTCATTTAAAAACATGAGATGCAGTGGGATGGGGGAAAACCGCCATGAAGTCTTGAGACATGTTTTTTAAAAGTTGAACTTGCATTCATTTTACATGGCTTTCTAAACATGCGGCTCTCTTGTGCGAGACGCGAGTGCAACGCTGATAGATGCCCCTCTAGAAAATGTGATAAATATGCGTTCTGTGTGAACGGCTTGGTTTCAGTTTCGCCGTAAACAACATCTGCGCCACACTGATGCTCTCCTTTTCCGCTATATTTTGAATGAACAACGTAGCAGCACCGCATCTAGTGGGTTCAACTGGATAGGCTAACAAAAGCATTCAAATGCAATGACACTTACATTGTCGTAGCATTTCGTGCGCCACTGATAAGGCTGCCTGATGGCTGACGTAGACCTAAAATTCAAATGCAACGTTTTTGCATTCGAATGTGGATTTTGTTTTTTTAATTCGATGAATATTCAAAATTCGCATTTTTTTTGACAGCCCTAACACACATGCAGAATTGCACGCGTGCTACTGTGGTAATTTAATTATTTTTTTCTAAACATTTGTATCAAGGTCAATAGGTCTCATCAAATGATTTGACATTTTATGAAAACGTAGGGTTAGTCTATAGTCGAGGTTGTGGTGTGACTTCCCCCAAAAAATATTTTTTAAATAATTAATATTCATGTCAACTCAAATAATTCATGACATTTGCGCGCTGATAGATAGAAAATGTGATAAATATGCGTTCTGTGTGAACGGCTTGGTTTCAGTTTCGCCGTAAACAACATCTGCGCATCTGCGCTGCTCTCCTTTTCCGCTATATTTTGAATGAACAACGTAGCAGCACCGCATCTAGTGGGTTCAACTGGATAGGCTAACAAAAGCATTCAAATGCAATGACACTT
>NW_015505333.1:1435474-1438637 GCF_001515645.1 Sinocyclocheilus grahami
GAATTATATTCGAATTTAAAAGGCATAATTTCAGTTAGGGGGGAAAAAAAGCTTTTGGCTTCTCTCCTGAGGCCGCAAGAGGGCGCATCGAACAAAATATTATGCACGTTTCTTCAAAGCATAATAAAATAACACGACTATTTATGAAAAAAGGTGCATAATGTTTAAAAACCATATATAATTAATAAAGTTGCTTAAACAATTAGAAAAAAAACAGCACCATGCATGTATGTATAGTTTAATACAAAGGTCCGAAAACCAATCACAAAGAGTAGGCTACTTTCTTCATTTAAAAACATGAGATGCAGTGGGATGGGGGAAAACCGCCATGAAGTCTTGAGACATGTTTTTTAAAAGTTGAACTTGCATTCATTTTACATGGCTTTCTAAACATGCGGCTCTCTTGTGCGAGACGCGAGTGCAACGCTGATAGATGCCCCTCTAGAAAATGTGATAAATATGCGTTCTGTGTGAACGGCTTGGTTTCAGTTTCGCCGTAAACAACATCTGCGCCCCACTGATGCTCTCCTTTTCCGCTATATTTTGAATGAACAACGTAGCAGCACCGCATCTAGTGGGTTCAACTGGATAGGCTAACAAAAGCATTCAAATGCAATGACACTTACATTGTCGTAGCATTTCGTGCGCCACTGATAAGGCTGCCTGATGGCTGACGTAGACCTAAAATTCAAATGCAACGTTTTTGCATTCGAATGTGGATTTTGTTTTTTTAATTCGATGAATATTCAAAATTCGCATTTTTTTTGACAGCCCTAACACACATGCAGAATTGCACGCGTGCTACTGTGGTAATTTAATTATTTTTTTCTAAACATTTGTATCAAGGTCAATAGGTCTCATCAAATGATTTGACATTTTATGAAAACGTAGGGTTAGTCTATAGTCGAGGTTGTGGTGTGACTTCCCCCAAAAAATATTTTTTAAATAATTAATATTCATGTCAACTCAAATAATTCATGACATTTGCAAAAAATGTCTGACTTGTCAAAAGAAAAATACTTCACATGCATACGAAAATACACACACACACACATATACAAATAAATATAAATATATAAATATATATATATATATATATATATATGCACGCACATATATACATGCATACACATATACTGTATTTTATATTGCATATTTTTTTTCTGCACATTTTTTCTAGAAAAAAAAGCAACATGTTATCTCAAGGCTTATTTTTTTCCAATTTATATTGCCTATATACATTACAATTTACGAACAATGAGAGAGTTGCCATGATTTATATACAGCATTTCTTATTTTTCCATCTATTCAACCACTACAGAGTGAACTTAGGAGCAGCAAAGATCAGGCGGCGTGCTAAAGGAAAAAACTGTTTGCGTGCATTATGGCAAAACACTCGTATCATGTTCTCTGGTTCCTTGTCATCTTAACCCATACATTCTTCTCACGCATTCCACTCAGCCGATTAAGAAAACCCATCCATTAGAAACACATGCTGTGTTCCAGGGTCACGACCCCATACCTGTCTGTTTCCCTCACTGTAGGATCCCAGAGAAAAGTGGTCGTTTCCTCTAACTATAGTGATCATACAGAAAATATACTGTTGTGCCACTCAGTGAAAGCATTTGAGAGTCTGTCTAAAAGGCCATGACTTGTTCGGAATCTTCTGAGCTTGTTTTGACAGTGCTGAGTGTGCTGTCAGGTGTAACAACAGTATGAATTAAGTTTGTCAGAACGGTTTACTCAATTCACCCTCTGAGACAATCTTGATTTTGTTGTTTGACCGCTCTGTTTTAATCCACAGAGGAAGTAATGAGGCTTATTGTAAACCAACCACAAGCATCAGAGTGAAACCTTGACCTTTGTGGGCCACTGTGTGTAAACGTGCACATTTCTGTGAAAGGCAGCTGTGACAGGAGTCGTCACATGCCTGTTCTACAACATTGTCAAAGAAGAGGCCGCTGGCGGTCATGGGGTAAGACTGAATGAAGGGTATTGTGACAGGTGTGCGAATGACTTCACTTTTGAGTTTGTGAAAAGGCAGCCTGTGGTGCAAAACTGTTTGCCACATACCGTTGCACTTACATTAACTGACAAAGCTTTCTTGAAAACACATACACAAAAGCAGACCTCACAATAGAGGGCCAGTCTTCAACAGGGCCAACAGTTGGGGTGGGAATATTTAGGCACATCACAATCCGTTCCGATTCCAATTCAGGGAATCATGGAAGGTAAAACACTGAAATACATAGGGCTGCCCCCAACTCAAGATTTTTCTAGTTACCTAGTCGCTTATTCACGCCATTAGTTGAGTCAGTGTGGGCTGCAAAGATGAAGTTGACGACGCTGACGCGCCATCTCTGCAGTACAGCGCATCGCCTTTAGAGAGAAATGCACCTTTATTATGGATTACATAATGAGAGAATTTTTGTTTTTGATTTGAATTGGTTCATTTAAAAGTAGACATTTCCGTTAACGATCCGTCCATCACGGACATAGTCAGTTCTTTTTTTTTTCTGCAACTAACCGACTAATACAATTCTGGTCAACTAAGCCTCTTCTTGTCGACTAACATTTAGTCAAACATTAGGGTGGCAACCCTAGAAATACACAGGGCATTTGGAAGGAAAAAAACACTGAAACACCGGCAGGTGAAACAGCACAAAGTCAAGAAAAGCGCACGTTTCTCACAGCACACTAAGCTAAGCTCAGAATCGATTATTATACTACTATACAATATGTAAAGTATGTTAAGTATGTGAAGTAGGTAGGATGCCCAAATACTCATTATGTGTGTGTGTAGGCTATATATATATAAATTAATAGATAGATTTGGCAAAAATTCTGAGACAAAATAGGTCCATTGTCTATGTTGCCAATAGTGCAATAATGTCTCACACGAATCACTTTTGAATCTGTGTAACCAACAAACCAGTTATGAAATCTGCATGGGAAAATCTTCTGCCTCCCACACAATTCCAGATCGCGTGGATTCTTTTAAATGAATGGATTTCGCCAGCGAAAATTCCCCGAACAGCAAAAAATGTGAGCGCTTAGAAACAAAGTAACTGCTCTTCATGGTTAAATTCTTGTTCAGCGACACCAGAGTAAACTGTTCTTGTTAGTACACTCTTAAAAATAAAGGTGCTTCAAAAGGTTCTTC
>NW_015505333.1:1438647-1439386 GCF_001515645.1 Sinocyclocheilus grahami
TCATTCATTCATTCATTCATTCATTCATTCATTCATTCATTCAACTGGCCCCTCAAGAACACTAGAAAGACGCCGAGCGAGACGGCATTTTTGGGCGCCTGGGATGCCCCAAAATGCTGTCTATGTAGCCAGCTCACTATGTAGACAATATTGTAATAAATTAAAAAGACAAAAAAAAAAAAACACACAAAAAAGCCCGACCTGATTTTTTAAAATTTAAACCAGAGCCTCAAACAAAAATATTGTGTATTTCAGAATTAACCCTGAACTGACCATAAACACATCACATCAGAGGTTGTGAGGATCTGTTGTGTGTGTGTGTGTGTGTTGTTTAAACACACAGCTGTGGAGCATGAGTGTGGTCTTACCTGAATCGGGGTGAATCTTTAATGCATTCCTCAAAATCCACCGTCATTTTTGCAGTTATTCCGTCTTTCAGTTAAAAATGGAGCATAGCGTTGCCGGTGGCTGTAATGCGCCTAGAAACGCGAGAGTATCCCTTTCCCCGGTTAAACTGTGACACTGTGACACACTGCTACAGATCTGTGTGGATCCGCTTCAGCGCTGTGCGAGCTAAGGGACCGTCAACAAATAATGCGGTCGAAGAAAATAAGGGAGCGTCTTTCAAAATGCATCCCACAATTTTACTGTAATAAACGTGTGTGTACGTTTGGAATATTTGGTGTCTGTGTGTTTGAGCCACCAGCTTATGTTTATTTCGATTATTTTTTATTTCGTT
>NW_015505334.1:0-651 GCF_001515645.1 Sinocyclocheilus grahami
TTACATTAAAGTTCACACAAACTATTTTCTCCGCTGTGGCTGTCAATCATTTGTTCAGTCTTTAAACCCTGGTCGCGTTCGGTTACAGCAGTCAGCTCGGTAAAGCTCTCTCCAAGATCATTCTGTGTTCCCATTATACTTGATTTGTAAATACATGTCTATGATTTTGCAAAAATGACTTTATCTTCTTGCCGGAGTTTAGATAAATACACTTCATTGTGTATTGCTGTACACCCAAAGTGCTTTACAATCATGTGGGGGGATCTCTCCTCAACCACCACCAGAGTGCAGCATCCACCTGGATCCAGCCACAGCACACCAGCTACAGGTGGAGAGGAGAGAGAGTCATAGATGGGGCAATTTGACCAGGACACCGGGGTTACACTTCTACTCTTTACGAGAAGTGGCATGAGATTTTTTTTAATGACCACAGACAGTCAGAACCTCGGTTTAACGTCTCATCCGAAAGACAATATAATAAAAGAAAAGAAATATACATAGGCCTATATTTTTCATATTTGTTTATTTTATTTTTCTTTATAATGAAGTATTCTGTATCTAGTAGATTGTGAAAGAATGATTATCAGTTCCACACACAGAGATATATAAATTCTACATTTATTTAAATGAGGGGAAAAAACTTCACTGGTA
>NW_015505334.1:1329-16199 GCF_001515645.1 Sinocyclocheilus grahami
TGTCTACACTGGATGCAGTAAACTGATGCCTCGTTCTATTCATGACGTGCTGACACAAAGTTCAAATGATTTTCAACCGTCGCTTTGTTGCGTCCTGTTGCGGCGCAGACACGGTGTCAGCATAGTTTGTCAGTACAATCAGTAACACAGCAGATTGAAAAGTTAGCAACTTTCTGCAGTCCAATAGACAGCAGTGCGGTGGTGGTTTGAGTCTGTTGAATGGTGATTTAACGCTACGTTGTCACCTAGTTGAGAGACTCAATGCTAAGTAAATAAACAACAATATCCACATCAATATCCCAAAAATATATCATTATTATTATTTATTTATTTTAGATGTTTACATTTGGAAAAGCTGTGCTTCCTGCATAAACCTGCCCCTGTTGGTTTGGCAGTAGCTTGCTTGCCCTACACAGTTACATTGTTTAATTTCTTAATTCAAGTTATATATATATTGTTCTATTTGTGTTATTTAAGTTATTTATAATAAGTGAAGTTTACTGTTAAGTGCACTGATGTCAGACTCATTTTGAATAATAAAGTTTATTGTTAAATATCCTGCCTCCACTACATAGGCCTATGTTTGTCACATCATTATAAGTGTTTGATCACCACATTTGAGTTATCATTGCAAAAAATGTTTTTATGTATAAATATTCTGTTTATGTAGGCTATATACTGTATTCTATATACAGTACCAGTCAAACGTTTGGACACACGAATGGGAAGTGTGTCCAAACTTTTGACTATACTGTACTATAATCTAGCCTACACAAAGAATATCGGCCGATATATCGGTCTTTTTACCCCATAATATCGGTATCGGCCCCCCAAAAAAACTATATCGGTCGGGCACTACTCAAGACTAAAGGAAGGTTGATTTTTTTATGGAGCGGGAGAAAACCTTTAATCCCCAAATGACATTTATTCTCCCAAGTCACAATGTATAGAAAAAGCCACTTGGTCTTTGAGGTATCTCTCTTCATGTGATAAAGAAAGCACAGATATGGCAGTGGAATAGACCGTTGCATCTGAGATGTTTCTAAGTCAACAGGTCAGCAGATGCACACTAATATATCTCTGCAGGCTCTCCACAGGCATTTTAATAGACCTGGAGGGTGTGTGATTATTCTGTATTAGGTTCTGTAGGAGAAAAGCATCAGATGAGGTGAACAACATTCCAAATTCATAACCACAATCATGGCGCCAGATGTTCCACTGAAAAGGCGATGACATTGTCAATGCTTAATGCTGCAGACATTTTCAGTACATGTGCACATAGAACTCCTGACCAGTTTTTGAGGTCATTATGAGACAGTTAAGCCGATTCTATAAAGCAATTCTCAATTTACTCTCTCCAAAGGTGCTAAAGTAATACCTGCAAACCATTTTCCCTTGGGAGACAACAGTGCAGCTAATTAAAACATGCATGAAGGACATGAAACATTGGAATTGGTTAATTAAACTTCCAGAAGAATTATTGTAATTCATATAAATATTATAAATAAAATAAAAACTTTCCTAGTTAAAGTTTTCCTTTTTACTTACAGTGAGACAAAGTAACCCATATTATCTGATTCACTGACTGAATTATTCTCCAATAACACTGTCTACCTTTACTATATACTTGACTGAATTAGGTGTTTATGTAAACTCTTCTCCAAAATAATACCTAAAAAGAAGAAAAACACAATCTAACATGGAGGAACACATTCAGTGGTGTTCATGTTAAAGTGATGAAAAGAAATACCAAAGAAATAAGGAAATGCAAATATCGTCTTGCTGTAGAGAGTTCAGTGACAGGTCTACTCTTTGAAATAGCACAGCAACAGTCTGCTAAAGCATTCACAGCCTCTTTGATTTTCCCTTTCCTCGTCCAGTCAGAGCGCTTCCCCTCAGAGGAGAGACAGCTAGATCCATAATGCTCTGAGTTACTGATTAAAGCCTGCAGGATACACTATATCCTACAGTAAAACTAATTTCAGTACGCTACTACCCAGAAACATGACCTACTTTGAGTTCCCAGTAAGCTGCTCCAATGTAGATCTGTAGGTGGTGGCAAACTTACATTCGAGACAGAGGACTCTAAGGACAGTTTGAGTGCAAATGAGACGCCCAACCCTTATAGGTAAGCAGCATAAATAAACATGAATTCCTGAAGACGAGACTTAATTATCTCGATGACCTGGAATCTCAGATGAGCCTCTCAGTCAAGCTGACAGGGGAATGCCTGATCTTACCGTACAACTGCGAGCTACAGACGACAGTGTTGAGACACTAGAAGCTCCTTTGTAATAATACAGAACAGTATTGAATGTTCAATCTTGGGGGAAAGCCACTGAAAACCTTTGAGGATGAGCACTGGACTAAAACCCTCATATTACATTCAAAAGAACCCGAGTACATTATGGATGTTTCCAAACCTTTTCAAGAATGACACAGAAGGAGTACTAACAAATGAAGACAACAGGTCTTCTTACTTTTCAGTGTTTTTGATCATGTTTACGTGTTTTTATTTTTATTTAAATTCAGGTTTATATGATGTTTTGAACATCAGTGTTTTGAAAATGATCACATTCTGCTGGGTAGACACCACAGTAATATTTTTTTTAATTGAGAGAATGATTTGTGATAGCTGTGGAAGCAACAGTCTGAATGGGTTGAAAATATAAAACAAATATGAACAAATGTAATGTAATATATAATATAAACAAATCAAATTTTTCACCATATATCATCATTTTCCAGGAAAAGTGTTTATGAATTTACAGCTGCCAAATTAAGGCTATAAAATTTCCAGCTCCAAATTACAAACATTAATCATAATGTTCATCCAATGTTAAGACATTATTTAATGAAAAATTCTATTTAGGGACAGGCCAGGATGGTCAACTAATCCTACTATTATTGAGATCAACTAATTGTTCTAGACTTTTTTTTTTTTTTGTTCAGATATTTTTAGTGACATGCACTATTAATAAACATTTTCAAAGCATCTCAAGACCCTGACAATTGATCTTTTTTTGTGTTCGGTCAAGCTGTTTTTAAATGCAAGAACTAATGTCTAATGTAAACACCTAATACAAATGCATAGGATCAAGGCCAGATGACACCAAAACCAATCTAATTATACAGCGCTTTCTTAAGATTGATAAATCGACTAGTTATTTAGAAAACCCATTAGTTGGTCCATTTTGAAAACATTTTTAAACATACCTACTTTTAAAGGTCTATTCACACCAAGGACAATAACTATAAAGACAACAATAAAGATATAGTTCTAAAAATTGTTCTCAGTATTAAAGAATAGCACACCACAGTTATAACGATAAAGGCACAGATAAATTATATCATTGGAATAACTTTCAGAACAATTTTTTCCAGCTGATGAATGATAAAAACATTAACCCAATCAGAATCAATCCTAATAACAAGCTCAAGAATTTAAAGCAGCAGGCGAGTGTGAGCTTAGAATAAACTGACAATATCGTCCGCTGGTGTGGATGCTGCTAGTATTGTTATCTTTATAGTTATCGTTCTTGGTGTGAATGGGCCTTAAGAAATACCAATATGTTGCTTAAAAATTAATGCATCACATAGACAGATATTATATTTTATTTTATATAATTTATTGGAGCCATGGATATTATTTCATTATAATTTATAATACACAACGATATAATTAAGGAAAACTATAACATGATCGAGAACAAGCCATTAATAAAACAAACAATAAAATGCTGACGTGAATGCCATTCCTCCTTTACACTACGTTATTGTGATGAAGTGATGTCAGCAACATTGGCTGTTGGGCAGCATGGCACAAAAAACTGCAATAAATGTACCATGACAGTGTGTGTGCAGCTGGAACAATTAGGGTAATTCTACCTCTACTAACGGGCTCTACTAACTCCCTCTCCCCACCAACACACATGTGCACGTGCAAACACACACACAGTGCTGTAGGATAATAATCACACAATCTTTTAACCCTTCAACACTCTCAGGTGACTCACAAGACACCCTATTTAGCTTGTGAAACATTATACGAGCAATTATGTCAACAAGATGAAGAAATTCCACTGCAGCTGTAATAGGTTTGGCCAGAATGTAAATCCTGGCCTGTGGTTTCCTGGTGAGAGAAACATAGATGCAGATAACGCCTAGGCAAAGCAACAGCTAAATTGAATTCTGCTTATTCATCAAGGTGTGGAAAAAAAAAGAAGTGCTGACGCACTCGATCTCAGGTGCCAGTATCTGCTCTAAACAGCCCGATCACTAGACACACATAAACACAGCAGCATCAAGGCCTGTGGCATCAGACTACACTGACATCTAGATTTTAGTTTCAGAAATCTAAATTGGATCATGAACGCACAGAAACCTGTGTCAAACCAGTCATGGCCTAATGGTTAGAGAGTTGGACTTGTAACCCAAAGGTCAGGGGATTGAGTCTCGGTACCGGCAGGGATTGTCGGTGGGGGGAGTGAATGACCAGTGCTCTCGTCCACCCTTAATACCACGACTGAGGTGAGACCCTTCAGCAAGGCACCGAACCCCCAACTGCTCCCTGGGCACTACAGCAAAAATGGCTGCCCGCTGCTCCAGGTGTGTGTGTATGTTTGTGTGTTCGCTACTCACTGCAGTGTGTGTGCACTTGGATTGGCTAAATGCAGAGCACGAATTCAGAGTATGGGACACCATACTTGGCCACGTGTCACGTCACTTTCAGGGTTCCCTTTAATATTTATATTCGATAACAAATTCTCAAATGTAACCTCGCTTCCCACCAGTATTAAATGCATAATTGAATCCCCCCCCATATGACTTTATTCTTCTCAAAACTTTTCATCTGTAAATAACTCATTTGCACATTTATAATTCTGCCTATTTATATTTTTCTCTATATTTCTATTACTATATTGCTGTTTTTTTATTTATTTATTGTCTATTCTCTTAATTATTACTGTTATGTTTTATTACCTTAAATTATGTATGTCTGCACTATGTCTGTACTTTCCGCATTAGAAGCTCCTGTCACCAAGACGAATTCCTTGTGTGTGTAAACACAATTGGCAATAAAGCGCTTTCTAATTCTTCTGCAAAACATAAAAAGATATTTTAAAGAATGTTGACAATTTTGGTACCCACTGACTGGACATTTCTCAAAATATCTTCTTTTATGTTCCACAGAAGAAAGTCAAACATGTTTGGAATAAAATAAGGGTGAGCAAAAGATGACAGGATTACAATTTTTGGGTGAACTATCCCTTTAAATATTTGTTTACATCCTCAGTTAAGTGCACACTTCACAGCTGATAGAAGCTGTCATTATCAACATTGTCAACAGGCCTTTATTAAAAACACTTATCTCAAGTCTTAAATGATTCTCAATAACTTAATCATTCTTGAAGGACATCCATTTCCCTCTGAAAGTGAAAAAATACCCTTAAATAACACCAACCGTCATAATAATAACAACCGAAGGTAAAGGGGTGGAAATACACTGGTCAGTAGCTAGCAAGTGCAAAAATAAGATTTCAGTGTGTTAAGTATTGCTTTTTATTTCTCCTCTTCCCTACTACTTGTATTCATTTCAATTCATTTCTATGTATCAGTAAGTTGTTGTTATTTTGGCATGTGTGTTTGGCTCAGTGTTATTTTTTTTAGGATTACTGATAAACTAATATAGTTTGATTTGTATTAGTTATCTATTTTACAGTTGTAGTAATGTTGTCATTTTATTTAGGGATGCACGATATATCGGCCACCATATCGGTATCGGCCCATATCGGCTCATTTTTTCTGTTATCGGTATCGGCCTGATAAGAAAATTTGGCCGATATCTTAAAGCCGATAAATAATGCATTATTTCCTTCAGAGACACTTCAGATGCGCGCTGTTCGTTTGCAGCCTTTTGTGCAATTGTACATTGTAATATTGTGTTTATTTGATGTATATCTGATTTATCTCATATAGAATGCGTTTGGTTAAGTTAAAAGAGCGCTTCAGTTTACCGGTGATCGTCTTTAGCTCAGCACACGCAGCTCAAACAGCAGTGCACAACATTAATAACTATGATTGGGAATGTCGTGTATATAACATTCTAATGAGAACATTATTATAATAAAACGTTGTGAATTCTTTGGGTTTAGTTGCCGTGTTTCAGCGCGTTGTTATGGGAAGAGCGCATCCACAACAGGATCACACATTCTGACTATAGCACGCAATAACTGCATCATTTTGAACATATATAAGTTGTAATATTATGTTTATGTTATATTAATATTAATCTCAGGATGCATTTCCTTGAATTAAATAAGCTGCCAGCAAAACGCTTCAGTTTACCGTGTTCATTCAGCTCTTCAGCTTCAGCACGCGCAGCTCAACGGCTGCTATTTAAAACAGTGGTATTAATTTGTTACTTTTTCAAAATCATTGATACATTATTAATAACAACAACCACTTGTATTTTTCTCTTATTATTTTCATCAACAATATGGTTTAGTAATTAAAATAATTTAATTATTGTCCGTGCAGAGGATATTCCGTTTTATTGATCTATGGCGCATTCATTTTGATTCTTTACACGTGTAATGATGTCCAGTGACTAGTTTGCATTATGCATAATTTTATTTATTTGTAAGACTTTTTTATGACTAAATTTGGTAATGGGAGAGTAAAAATATTTTTAAAACGTACACCGTTCAAACTAGGCTGCTTATGTTGAAGTGTTTGGGATGTGGCTTTTAATGATGAGACCTTTTTTGTAATCAGGCTCTCAAAAAGTATATAACAATTTGGATATAGATTTATCGGCCAACATATCGGTTATCGGCTTTCAAAAATAAAGAATAATCGGTTATCGGTATCGGCCAAAATTTTCATATCGGTGCATCCCTAATTTTATTAGTTTTTTATTTATGTCTATATGTTTTTCCATTAAGTTTTAGTTTTATTTAATTTGAGTTATTTCAGTACTTCAACATACAAAATGGAAATGAAATAATATAAATATATTGAATGTATTTATATATATGTACATGTATATGTGTGTGGCTGTACATACACATATGTAGTTGTTTTTTGGTGTTTGGCTTAGTGTTATGTTAGAATCATTATTATACTCATACCTTTTGTTCTTTTAATATTTTGAATTGTTTTTAGCTTTATTTTTTTGTTTTCATTTAAATGTTTAGTTTTGAAATGTTGTATGCATGTGTCATTTTTATTTAATTTATTTTATTTTATTAAATGTGTATATATATCGTATTTATAGAGTCTTAGCTTTTAGTTTTAATGACTTTTTCTTATTTGTAAGTCGCTTTGGATAAAAGCGTCTGCTAAATGACTAAAAGTAAAAGAAAGGACAAGCACTTCCACCCTTTTCTTAGGCAGAGAGAGCTGATAAAGTACAATAGGGTACATGATAAATAATACCACGGGGGTGTTGAGAAATGTTGACAGATTAGTGAAATCTGTTTGTCAGTGTGGACGCTCCAGCACCGCCCAGATTAGTTCCACTTCCAGTCGGCTGCTAGTTAGACACTGGCTGGGTGTCAAAACCAAGCGTGAGGTGCACTCTCAGACGATTTTGGGCATCTCGATTGCTTGCGAACTCAAATATGATGCAGAAAAATCTAAGTAGACAGCTAACAAGGTTTTGAGACTGAGCCACTAACAACATTACACTAATAACACAAAGACAAGTCAAAACAGCCCCACCTTCATCCCCCAAGCCCCTTTACACCCGCTACTTCACATAATAGCTCTGCGAAATGACAAGGTGAGACTTGTTAGCTCGCAGACAGAGTTAATACGTGGGCTTAACTAGCTGGCTAACGCTGCTAACGCTAGCTTAGCACTGTCGCGTAACTGACAGACCGCCGTTAATCGCTGAAGCGCTAACCTCTTACCTCTTTTAACGGCCTCGTCATACGAAAGGAAGCCTATCCGTGACTCCTTGGCGCCCATGGTGCCCTCATTTCATGGCAATGGCAGAAAATGTGCAGAGAGTGACTGGTGCCTGTTGCCGTGTTTTCCGTTGTTTGCTGTTTTTGTTCCTCGGTATGGTGTTCCTATCAAGTCAAGCGGTAGAGTTTTGCGTTATCAACGAGTGACGCGTCTAAACGCCGACGCCTCCGTACTTGATCACGTGAGTTTTGCCCAATCAGAACACAGGGGGCGTATGAGCGTCAGAAACGCAGCACCGACGCATTTGCGCCCAGAGCTTGGCTGTCGTGCCGTCGACTTTCATTTCCATGGTTGCTATTAGATTGACATTAGCGAGGTTGTGAGGAGGTAGTTTACTCATTTTGCATCGTGTTGCATCAGGGCAACAACGCCATTTCTTTACTTTGCAAACACATAGTGTATATAATATGGGGATAAAATGGTTAATAATGAAATAATAACGTTCATAATCCAATAAACAGCTTTTCCTGATGGACACTAATAGCTTTTTCTGGCATGGTGCACTGTGTGGAGGCAGAACATGTTTCATTGATTTTTTTATGACTGAATGATTTTTGCTTATTAATTTTATCACCCACGAAAAATATGATTCAAATGAGCTGTTAAGTAGTTTTTAAAAATTTGAGTCATGTAAATTATAATGTTATAAAAATTGCTTAAATGTATTTGTTACTTGCAGTAAAATCAATAAAACAATTTCGTATCGTAATTGCAGTATTATTTACTATTCATTTTTACTATAGCCTATTATTATAGTATTTATGAATGTTGAATATATTTCTATATTTTCCGTTTTCATTATAATTTTATGTGCTTTTGTCAGTTTTTAGTTTTTTAATGTTTTTTAATTTATTCGTTTTTAGTACTTCAGCTAATTTCATTTCAGTTAGTTTCCAATGCAACATTTCTAATCTAATACATTTTTATTTACTTCACCTTTATTTTAATTATTAAAAAAGTATAGGTATCAATAACAATCAATAACAACACTGGTTTTGTCTCTTATTTTTAAGGAATGTATGATCTACACAAAATCAGTTCTGAGAAGTAATTAATGCAAATTTACCCTTCTGTACACGTACGTATTTGGCGCCAACCTTTTATTAATCTTAATTAAACCTCACCGATTAATACAATCTTTCAGACTCTTATCTTTTAGCGCCCTCCTATGGCATCTAGTGTCTATTCCAACACGAATGACGCTTATAAAACTTGTCATAAAGCCGGTGTTCCGGTGAATTCAGTTTCCGTGTTTCCCCCTCACAGTATTGAGTATGGAGGACGAAACCTGCAAAAACAATAAATAAATAAATATGCAAATAAATAAATAAATGTGTGTATAAATACACAAATTCTTGTTTAAATACATATAGAAATAATTAAGCATGTGATTAAAGTAGGGAAATAAATAAAATAAATTGGTGGGCAAATGGAAAATGTTTAAGGAAATGCTAAACTCATCCTATTTATTTTACTCTGATCACTTATTTATTTCTGAATGTAGTTCTCAATTTATTTTTCCTCTGCACAACATGCTAATGAGAGGGTGTCAACCATGGACTTGGTCGGGTCTTGTGATAGCTGGGGGCGCGGCTTTCCCGCTGACAGTTTACATATGACATTGGTAGGCTATACACTTTTCTAACTTCAATAGCATTTGAGGAAAATTACTTACAGTAACATAACCAACTGTGAAGTGTTCATGTAGTTCTCAGTTATAATGCACACCTTTTAGATTTTTGAAATCAGGTACTAGTTTTTTCCCATTAGTTATCAGAACAGAAAATACAGGCGACAAAAGTATGTTTATTAAGCAAATAACGGTTCAGTATTGCAATTAAGAGCTATGTGAGCATTAATATTTTACATTGGCCACTTAAAATCTTTTATGATTTAGCTCTCTCATGATTATAACTACAAAACTAACCCTATGAAAAAGTGTAAGATAATAATCAGTCACCTTGACTGATGAAGTCAATACGCATACGCAGGCAAACGCTCAAGCGCGTCACACACGATCCGCCTACTCTTACATAATTGACACCCTCTCATTAGCATGTTGCGCAGAGGGGGGAAAATGTGGAACTACATTCAGAAATAAATGAGTGATCAAAGGAAAATAGTTAGGATGAGTTTAGCATTTCCTTAAACATTTTCCATTTGCCCACCAATTTATATCATTTATTTACCTACTTTCATCACATGTATAATTATTTATTTATGTATTTAAACAAGAATACGTGTATTTATGCACACATTTATTTATTTATTTGTGTATTTATTTATTTATTGTTTTTGCAGGTTTCGTCCTCCATACACTGATGCTGCAGACACTGAATGTTTTTACATTAATGTTCTGTACAGGGCACACTGACGCTGCAGACACTGAATGCTTTTACATTAATGCTCTGTACAGGGCACACTGGCGCTGCAGACACTGAATGTTTTTACATTAATGTTCTGTACAGGTCACACAGACGCTGCAGACACTGAATGTGAAAAAAAAAGTACACTTCTTTACCCTGGAGAAAAACGTAAGGAATTGCAAATGTTTACCTCAAAGTTCGTAATTATGTTTGCAGTTTTAACTCAAATTACGGTTTTGTGAGCAATAATGACTAGGCTACTCAATTAATGTCATTTCTTTTTCATTCATACTCGTCGCCGGAGGGCGCCCTCGCGCAGAATCTCCACAAGTGAGACTCACTGATGATGTTCCAGGAAATCCAGCTTTCGCTGTAGGACGCTGCAGACACTGAATGTGAAAAAAAAAGTACACTTCTTTATCCTGGAGAAAAACGTAAGGAATTGCAAATGTTTACCTCAAAGTTCGTAATTATGTTTGCAGTTTTAACTCAAATTACGGTTTTGTGAGCAATAATGACTAGGCTACTCAATTAATGTAATTTCTTTTTCATTCATACTCGTCGCCGGAGGGCGCCCTCGCGCAGAAACTCCACAAGTGAGACTCACTGATGATGTTCCAGGAAATCTGACTAGTAATTATTGCAATAGCGACTAGTATCTATTTAAATATTACTAGTAAGCATTCATTAGATACTAGTACTTATTTTTTAGATACTGGTACTTATTCATTAGATACTAGTACCTATTTAATAGATACTAGTAGTTATTCATTAAGTACTAGTATCTTTTGTAATTACTACTAGTAACAATTCTTATTTTACTGGTCAGATCTGCTTTTTTACTTGTCTGATGTTATGACTAGTCCAAATGGCTACTGTAGAGTTCAATTAAAAAATTTACTAGTAAAATAAAAAATCATACTAGTAACATTTCGAATAAGTACTAGTATCTAATAAATGTGTACTAGTATCTATTGAATAAGTACTAGTATCTATTTAATAAGTACTAGTATCTAATGAATGAGTACTAGTTTCTAATAAATAAGCACTAGTACATAATGAATAAGTACTAGTATCTAATAAATAAGTACTAGTATCTAAAAAATAAGTACTAGTATCTAATGGACAATTACTAGTATCTAATAATAAGTACTAGTACCTGATGAATAAGTACTAGTGTCTATTTAATAGGTACTAGTCTCTAATGAATGAGTACTAGTATCTAAAAAATATGTACTAGTACCTAATGAATAACTACTAGTGCATAAAAATTAAGTACTAGTCACTAGTGGAATACATACTAGTCAAAACTGAATAGTTGATATCTCAATGACGGATCCCCATAGAAGTCAATGGCAAAAATTATATATTTTTTTTACTAGTAACAATTTAATAGTTACTATAGTCACTATTAAAGTATAAAGTACTAGTATCTATTGAATAAGTACTAGTATCTAATGAATAAGTACTAGTATCTAATGAATAAGTACTAGTACCTAAAAAATAAGTACTAGTACCTAATGAATAAGCACTAGTACCTAATGAATAAGCACTAGTATCTAATGAATAAGTACCAGTATCTAACAAATAAGTACTAGTATCTAATGAATATGAATAAGCACTAGTACCTAATGAATAAGCACTAGTACCTAATGAATAAGCACTAGTACCTAATGAATAAGCACTAGTACCTAATGAATAAGCACTAGTACCTAATGAATAAGTACTAGTATCGAATGAATAAGTACTAGTATCTAATGATTAAGTACTAGTAACTTTACAAAAAACACTAGCACGTAAAAATAAGCACTAGTAGCTAAAGAATAAGCACTAGTACCTAATGAACAAGTACTAGTACTTAATGGAAAAGATACTAGTATCTAAAAAATAGGTACTAGTACCATGAAAATAGATACTAGTACGGCTTATAGATTAAATGTTACAACGGCTTTCCATAGACCGTAAACCCTAGAGATGGTTGTGCGTGAAAATCCCAGTAGATCAGCAGCTTTTGAAATACTCAGACCTGCCCGTCTGGCACCAACAACCATTCCATGTTCAAAGTCTTCCCCATTCTGATGCTCGGTTTGAACTTAGCAATTGCATTGTATTGCTCTTTTGTTGGTTTTGTTTGCTTCTGTTGTCCTCATTTGTAAGTCGCTTTGCATAAAAGCGTCTGCTAAATGAATAAATGTAAATGTCTTTAATAATAAATGATCTACTTAAAATTACCACCATACCAATACAAGTGATCGGCGTTATTTCAAAGGACATTTAAACTATCTCTGATTTTTCTTATATTGTGTTTTATTGTATATTGTACTCTTTATTGTGCATAACTATGCATGTGTTCTTTAGCTCCGGAAAGAATATGCGGAAGTGACCGTGCATATTGGATGTAATATTCTAATGTTCCAAATATAATTGTTTGCGCTCTACTTTAACACTGGATTTTGCTATAACCATAAATATTTGACTGAAACTTGTCTATTAATACCTGTTTGGAGGAACTTTAACTTTGAAATGTTTTAACTGTTGCCCCGCCTTCTACTTCTCTCTAGCTGTGTCTCATTCAGAAGGCTGCGTCCTCCGGAGGTCGCATTCGAAGGCTGCATACGTCATCGAGGCTGTCTCATTTCAGAAAAGCAAGTAGGACACTCCGAATGCGACCTTCTTTCACAGGAATTCGGAGGGTGCATGAGGTGTATCCTTCGCTGCTACAGATAACCCACAATTCTTTGCGTCGCCGTGAACAACCGTTGTTAATTTGAAAAATGCCGGCGCCGGCAGATGTAACGTACACACAAGCGCAGATGTGGTGTTTACAACTTACCTTAATTCGCCTCGGTAAAAACAGATAAACTTTGTTTTTAATAACCTTCTCCTTTTTTCTCTAATAGATGCCTCCTGTATGTATGATGCAGCTCCTCAAACATTGAACAAAATAAAACAAGTAAAACCTTTTTTTTTTTATTTTTTATTACTTTCCAAATTTAGAAATAATTTTCCTTCATTTAAGTAGTGTGAGTGCAACGATGCTCTAAATGTGTTGGCATAGCAACGTGATACTTCCGGTTTCCTTTTCCGCCTGTCCTACGAAGGCCGTCTCGTTTAATTCTTGGTTGAGGACACTTCGTATATGCATCCTACAGAGGATGCGACCTCCAGAGGATTCGACCCCCGGAGGGTGCAGCCTTCTAAATGAGACACTATGGTATCGTGCTGGGAAAACGGGAAGGAACATTACAGTGCTTTGCGAGTTACCCATCGCGTGTTGGGAGTGGCGTGTGCCACAGATTGCGAAACGTGATTAGTAAACAGTTTGCCAGAATATACCCCGACCCAGGAGTTGGTATCCAGTGTGAACACTACTTCGTAATATACTGGCAGGGAACCACTTTTCTCAGGCCTCTGGGAAAAATCTGTTCCCCCTGTGTTTTCAGTGTAAAGTGTTCTGCAGATAAAAGTGGTTAGACGTAATTATGACAGCAGCAGAGAAGAGCACATGTGATATGGGATTTCATGTCTTTTTCTATGTACCCAATGTAATCGGTGAGTGAGAGTAATTATTACGTGACATCTGTGTATTTGTTGCAGCAGCAGAATTCGTTTTAAAGAATCAAAAATATTGGATCACTCCAACTACATTTATGACATAGCCTATATTTAATCAGTAAATGGACTCTAATTATGGTATTATTTGTAATGCAAAATGTTTCTTTTTATAGGTTATATCCGGATTCTTCTTGTTCTCATTGCTTGGATTCTGTATAGTGACCCAGGGAGTTTTGTACCCTTGTATGTGTTATCAATTATATTGGATGGTAGGTAAATACATGAAAGCTAGGGAAATTGTAAATACATACACTATTAATGGTTCTTTATTAGCATATTTTTCCATGAAGAACCTTTAACATCCATGGAAACTTTCTATTGCACAAAAGGTTTTATTATTACTCAAATGTTCTTCACAAAAATAAGAATATATATACATATATATATACACACAATACATATACAGTGGTGTGAAAAAGTGTTGGCCCCGCTTCCTGATTTCTTATTTTTTTGCATGTTTGTCACACTTTAATGTTTCAGATCATCAAACTAATTTAAATATTAGTCAAAGACAACACAAGTAAACACAACATGCAGTTTTTAAATGAAGGTTTTTATTATTAAGGGAAAACAAAATCCAAAACTACATGGCCCTGTGTGAAGAAGTGTTTGCCCCCCTGTTAAAACTGTGGTTTATCACACCTGAGTTCAATTTCTCTAGCCACACCCAGGCCTGATTACCGCCACACCTGTTCACAATCAAGAAATCTCTTAAATAGGACCTGCCTGATAAAGTGAAGTAGACCAAAAGATCCTCAAAAGCTAGACATCATGCCGAGATCCAAAGAAATTCAGAAACAAATGAGAAAGAAAATAATTGAGATCTATCAGTCTGGAAAAGGTTATAAAGCCATTTCTAAAGCTTTGGGACTCCAGCAAACCACAGTGAGAGCCATTATTCACAAATGCCAAAAA
>NW_015505334.1:18317-18942 GCF_001515645.1 Sinocyclocheilus grahami
ACTGGAAGTTCAACATGGCACCTCATGGCAAAGAACTCTCTGAGGATCTGAAAAAAATAATTGTTGCTCTACATAAAGATGGCATAGGCTATAAGAAGATTGCCAAGACACTGAAACTGAGCTGCAGCATGGTGGCCAAGACCATACAGTGGTTTAACAGGACTGGTTCCACTCAGAACAGGCCTCGCCATGGTCAACCAAAGAAGTTGAGTGCACGTGCTCCGTGTCATATCCAGAGGTTGTGTTTGGGAAGTAGACGTATGAGTGCTGCCAGCATTGCTGCAGAGGTTGAAGGGGTGGGGGGTCAGCCTGTCAGTGCTCAGACCATACGCCGCACACTGCATCAAATTGGTCTGCATGGCTGTCGTCCCAGAAGGAAGCCTCTTCTAAAGATGATGCACAAGAAAGCCCGCAAACAGATTGCTGAAGACAAGCAGACTAAGGACATGGATTACTGGAACCATGTCCTGTGGTCTGATGAGGCCAAGATGAACTTATTTGGTTCAGATGGTGTCAAGCATGTGTGGTGACAACCAGGTAAGGAGTACAAAGACAAGTGTGTCTTGCCTACAGTCAAGCATGGTGGTGGGAGTGTCACGGTCTGGGGCTGCATGAGTGCTGCCGG
>NW_015505334.1:18952-21417 GCF_001515645.1 Sinocyclocheilus grahami
AAGGTGGAGAAGCGCAAGGTCTCTAACATCCACCAGCTCTGTGATGTTGTCATGGAGGAGTGGAAGAGGACTCCAGTGGCAACCTGTGAAGCTCTGGTGAACTCCATGCCCAAGAGGGTTAAGGCAGTGCTGGAAAATAATGGTGGGCGCACAAAATATTGACACTTTGGGCCCAATTTGGACATTTTCACTTAGGGGTGTACTCACTTTTGTGGCCAGCGGTTTAGACATAAATGGCTGTGGGTTGAGTTATTTTGAGGGGACAGCACATTTACACTGTTATACAAGCTGTACACTCACTACTTTACATTGTAGCAAAGTGTCATTTCTTCAGTGTTGTCACATGAAAAGATATAATAAAATATTTACAAACATGTGAGGGGTGTACTCCTGTGAGATACTGTGTGTATATATATGTGTATATGTATATGTATATGTGTGTGTGTGTGTGTGTGCGTATATGTGTATATATGTATGAGCTTTGACAAATATGTCACTGCAGGACACAACCTTGGTGAACAAATCTTTTTACTTGTTCACTAATTAAAGTGTATTTCAAGAATTTTCATATTTACATTTATTGATTTGGTATTTTATCTTTGTGCCAGGGGTGGATGGCTGGGCGGCACGTCGCCTGCAGCAGACCTCCAGGTTCGGAGCGTGGCTGGATGTGGTCATCGACAACCTAGGACGTGGTATGCTCTGGAACATGCTTTATGATGTAAGTTCAGTCAGTAGAGGTTTGTTTTTGTTTGTCCCAAACATGTTTGTATTAGTTTGAATGACTTTGATCTCTGTGCTTGTGAAGTGGGGCTGGCTGGTGTCTTCAGTGGAGTGGTGTGTATTTGTGTGCAACCATAATGCCAGAGGTGCCCAATGGAAGAACTCTTTCACGGAGAGCCCGGGTTGGGTGCGGGCAGTGATGGCAAAAGGTATGACAAGTAATTTTTTTTATTTTTAAACTGTAAAATGTATAAAAGTACAGAAGTACGGCTTTTCACGTTGCACTTAACATTCTAAACCCCACATTTAACCCCTTTAAAAGGGGGGTTAGCACCACTTTTTACCCGGGGTAATGAAACCCTGTATAACCCGCATTATGGTGCCAAACTTGTACAGTGGGAAACACTGTTTATAAACAGTAAAAAACAGTAGAAATGGTGACTGAAAACGCATTGGTAAAAAAAGAGACTTTTTGATTTTTACTTTTATAGGCCAAAAAGTTCACTCAGGAAAAATTTGATATGTGAAACGTGAAGCAATATTACCCAGGATTCCATTTACCTGGGGTTTAGAATGACCCAGAGTTAACTCTTTTAATTGTGAAAATCCCTGATGAATGCTGTTATTCTTCATGCAGGCTTTAAGACTCCTTTGGGCATTCTGACAATAGCAGGGCTCCATGTTTTACCTGTGTGGCTGTATGGCTACCAGCATGAGGTGCTGTCGCAGACTCTCTATGCCCCAAACTGGCTACAGGTTTTGGGGATTCTGGTTCTGGCAGCAGGACGCTTGCTGGGCTTTGCAGTTGAGGTGAGGAGCATGTTTACCCAGCATTACTACTGTCATAATAAAGACATTTATCTGTAAATACTACTGTTTGTGTCATTTTGCAGATGTGGTGCATCATAACCCATTTGAGATTCTTAGTGGATGAAGAGGAAGAAAAGAAGAACTAGGGATATTATATATATATATATATATATATATATATATATATAAGCTTACATTGTTTTTGAGATTTTCTTGATGCAAAAATTGCACTTTATGTATTTATTGTTTGGGACTATTGTTTCTGCAGTACAAACAGTAACATACGGCACTATGAGTCTGATTCTCAGGAAATGCGTGAACTGATAAAATGTGCCTTGAATGCAATGTATTCTGGCAAATGCATAAATATAAAAATAATCAATGGCTGTGCAAATAAAAGGTTTGCCATTTTAAATTATGAACAAGAGCATTTATTTGAAATATAATTATTTTGTACGATTATAAATGTCTTTACTCTCACTTTTCAATTTAAAGGGGTCATATGATGATATTTTAAAGATAGATGAAGAAGAAGAAAAAAAAAAAGAGATATTATATATATATATATATATATATATATATATATATAAGCTTACATTGTTTTTGAGATTTTCTTGATGCAAAAATTGCACTTTATGTATTTATTGTTTGGGACTATTGTTTCTGCAGTACAAACAGTAACATACGGCACTATGAGTCTGATTCTCAGGAAATGCGTGAACTGATAAAATGTGCCTTGAATGCAATGTATTCTGGCAAATGCATAAATATAAAAATAATCAATGGCTGTGCAAATAAAAGGTTTGCCATTTTAAATTATGAACAAGAGCATTTATTTGAAATATAATTATTTTGTACGATTATAAATGTCTTTACTCTCACTTTTCAATTTAAAGGGGTCATATGATGATATTTTAAAGATCATTATTTTG
>NW_015505334.1:21550-37508 GCF_001515645.1 Sinocyclocheilus grahami
ACATTTGGGTGGCATTATGCTAATATTTCCACATAGTGATGTAGACATGTGGGGGCGTGTTAGAATGAGCTGTTTTAGGTAGGTGTGGTTGACTCTTAACTTTTATAAAGAATATCTCTTTGGATTTGAGACTTTAGTCTTTAGCAACTTTACAGATCTTCTTTATGCACCAAGAGCTTGTAACACTTCAAAGAGAAAGGAAAACTTGAAATCGCACCATATGACCCCTTTAATGCATCCTTGCTGAATAAAAGTATTACCAAAAAAAAAAAATCCAACAGTAGTGTATAATTGATTAGATTAATAATAGTTCTCAAAAACTTTAAAGTAGCCATGTTCAAGTACAGATACAGTAAATCTCTTCCAGACGTACACGTGCCGAATACAGTCTTTTATTCTCAATTGTTTGTTCAGCCACCAATCCACCCAAAAGAGTGTTTTTTGCAGGATCCCGTCGCATTCATTCAAGTCATGGACTCTAAACATATCACAACGACTTCAGGAACAGGTGGAGAATAATCATGTAAAGGCAAAAAATAAAGCAACTTTAATACTTCAGAAGCAATATTGCTCATTGCAGTCTATTAGACAGCTCTATATTGTTTTTTGTGTGTTAGAAGTAGTTACAGATTTTCACAATGCTGGATACAAACAAGTTTAATAATGTTTTGGTGGTTACAGATGTACAATGTACAGCAGACTTTACTGAGAGTGAGTTACATAAAGCCAGTGACTGAAGAGTATCCAAGCAAAGGCTCACTGTGGCACAGGTTACTGACATTTCCAGGGTAACAGTCAGTATCAATGTTAAATAACACAATTGTCCTCTTCTTTGTCATTGGATTTGATCAAAAACTCTTCTAAAGTGTCTCCAATCAATATAGACAAGAAAAGAAAATCATAAGAGATCACGTCCACTTATAGGTTGTTACTTCAAGGATCGCCATCACCCATCTGAAACAGCACTTTGGCTAAATCACAATCTACACGTGGCAGCATGTCTGAGGACTTCATAAAGATAATTAGCATCTAAAAGGCCCCACTGTATCAGTTATCAACCCTTCATTACATTCTCAAACTCTCTGAGGGCAGATTTTCAAGAAAAGTTGTAGTGACAGGATTGCTTTTATTGTCAGAGGATGCAGTTTATTAATTTCTGTGATCAGTTTAACACTTCAAAGTCACAAAGTTAATTATTTTTTCTCTTTATTTCATGGGATATTTATTAACTGCTCAGTATAAGACTGTTTTTTTCTGTCACTATGGAGCTCACTGGGACAATAACCACTTGTAGCAATGCATCTACATCTATATACAGCTACTTAAACATGCAAACAAAGAGAACGTTTGATCCAGAAGCACCTTTGATTTTTGGGGAACTGTGGCCAATTCAGATCGAGAAGCAGTTTGGATTTGATCAACAGTGATCAACCATTTTTCTAATCAGGAAATACCACTTGAGGTTGACAAATAAGCCCTTGAATTGACATTCAGAAGCAAGCAATCAGAGCTACGTTATAAATTCATTCAGCATCCACCAAGCTTGTTTCCCATGTGCATTATTTTTTTACATTTGATGTTCATATTCCTAAACTCATCATCTGATACAAGAACTCCACTAATTCAGTCCATTACAGCACATAGTCAATGGAAATGCACTTACAAAGCGTGCAAGATCACAGTTTATTTGTTACAATATTCCTTCTCTCTAACCAAGACAAATTCCTGTCCTTCACTTGCTGCCTCAAATACAGTATTAAAGGAACAGTCCACTCGAAAATTAATATTCTATCATAATTTACTCACACTCACGTTTTTCCAAAACTTGAAAAGAAAATACTTTGAAGAAGATATTTTCAGTTCCCATTGACTTCCATTGTATTTTTTGTCCATACAATGGATGTCAATGGAAATTGAAACCGTTTGGTTACCAACATTCTTCAAAATATCTTCTTTATGTCCCACAGAAGAAAGAAATGCATACAGAATTGGAATGACATGAGGGTGAGAAAATTACAACAGAATTTTCATTTTGGGGTGGACTATCCTTTTAAGACCACCTGGTTCTTCACAATCAGACTTCAAATGTAACAATAAAGGGATTTTTAAGGAGTGAAAATGGGCTAAATAAAGTCCCTCACATGCCCTAGATCAGGGGTGCCCAAACTCGGTCCTGGAGGGCCGGTGTCCTGCAGAGTTTAGCTCCAACTTGCCTCAACACACCTGCCTTTTAGGTTTCTAGTATGCCTAGTAAGAGCTTGATTAGCTGGTTCAGGTGTGTTTAATTGGGGTTGGAGCTAAACTCTTCAGGACACAGGCCCTCCAGGACCGAGTTTGGACACCCCTGCCCTAGATGATCTCTTGCTTGGTTTACGGGATTAAAGGTGTTTGAAAAACTGCAAGTGGAGGCTTCGTTCTACGAGCTACTCAAAAAAAAGCTGACAAAGCAGATCCCCGCCAGCTGAGAGTCCTTTAAGACTAAGGCTGGGACTTCAGCTCGATCTGGGGTCCCGGTGCTGCCTGCTGGGGGCTCAAATGTGGCGAGACACTAAAAGCACATTCTACATGACTAGCCTGCAGCAAGGCTTTGTTTCAGCAAAAAACAATGAGTTCTTTATGAAGGTGTGACAAAAGGATGCCAATTTAATCTGAACGGTCCTCATTCAACTTGTGAAATGTTCTGGAAATGTTGTCAACCTGGTTGCGATTCTGTGTGGCTTTTGGATATATTCGAGAGAGGAGCGGCAGTGAAATGAGTCAGACTGATTGGTTTTGGAGTGGTACAGGTGCGCTCAGCAAATATTGCACTGCTACTACACAATCGTGTGTGGATTCACACCCCTGTGCACTATACCGCAGGTTCCCCAGCAGGGAAGCCTCTTCACAAAGACAGGTGCTGCGCGCAGCCCTTTTTTCTGTGTGTCCAGTCAGCTGGCAGTGGGCCAGGGGTGTTAATCTACACCACCCGGGGTCGAGCTCTGAAAGGAAAACAACAACGATCTGGGAAACTTGGTCCTGTAACTATCACCGCTTCAGCTTATATCGTGTGTGTGTGTGTGTGTGTGTGCATGAATAAGGCTCCGCTATGACAGAAAGCCGGCTTTGTGAACTCATCCTCTAACTCTGTTTAGTTCATATTATGGCAATTAGCTGTGGTCGCACACGTATTATTATAACGAACAGAAGTCATTTTGGCTCATCCGTTTGCAACGTTACACCTACAAGTTGTAGCATACCTTGCATATAAATTATTGGCAGTTTAAAATAAGCTATGTCAGTACTAAGGGAATACAAAACCAGAAGAGAACTTAAAACAAGGTATCTAGAGCAATCGTAAACCCACTGGTCCGTAAATTCCACACGCGACATGAATTATTAATAAAAAAAGAAGCAAAAATAAACAATGGTCCATAATGTAACATGGCTGGTCTCATTTTCCAAAGAGCACACAGGTAATCCTCAAATGCAAAGCTTTGCATTACATGAAGTCAAGCTCTAATCCTGGTGTTAATGGGGACACGGACGTCTATGGATGTTCCTTCACTCGGTTATATGAATGACGGGCCTATTCCCGTCGAATCTCGTTCTGTGGGAGCTGCGTTGAGCAGTTTCCTCCACATTTAGACAATGCAGTGATAAACAAAGTATTCCTGTAGTGTGGAGCGACTCTCCTTCAAATACAAAATAAAATAAAAAAAGAACAGAGGGTGTGGAAGTTTTCCGTCTTTGTCGGACTGCTCTGTTTTGTTTTATTCAACTCCTCTTGAAGTCAGAGAAATAGTCGGGTTCTTCGAAGGAGAGTGAACAAATTCAATGAATGGTTGCTTATCCATCATGAGTCTTAACATGGTCGCACAGATGCCATTGTTTTTCTCCCATTTTAAGGAAGTGGGCTTGGGGAGTTGCTGGTACAAGTGAATTGACAGTCCTTGAGCTCAAGCTCAAGATAATAAATCACACTTCCCGCCTGTCCTGACTACTTAAATGAATAAATGGATGTGAGGGTGCAAAATGGGGGTGGGTGTGCACATCTATGTTTCTGGTGGGCTTCCTGGCTGTTAGCCTAAGCAGGGGCGTCCGGCTCCGTGACTCTGGGAAAGCAGGAAAGACTGCACCACCTGCTCTGTGGCCTGGGGGCTCGTGTTGACGTCCTCCAGCGCATCGGCTACTGCAAACTGCCTGTCCCTTAAACGGTTCCAGTTGGACAGAATATTGTGGTACTCAAAGACCTTCTCGTAGTTTCCAACTGAGTTGTACAGTTTTATCAGGCCTCTGTAGTCATATTCCAGTCCACTGTAGCCCTCTCCAAACAGTTTCTTGCCTGAAGGAAACAACAGACATATGGTTTATGTTTAGGTATTTAGCTCAAAAGTTTGGAGTCAGTAAAAATGTATTACCGTTTACACAAATATATTAACTGTTTTCACTATTGATATTAATTAGAAATGTTTCCTGAGCACCAAATCAGCATATTGGAATGATTTCTGAAGGATCATGTGACACTGAAGACTGGAGTAATGACTGCTGAAAATTCAGCTTTGCCATCAGAGGAAAAAAATTACATTTTAAAATATATTAACATAGAAAACAGTTATTTTAAAATTGTAATAAGATATCTCAATATTACTGTTTTTACTATATCTCTGAACAAATAAATGCTGCCTTTGTAAGCATAAAATAATTTTAACAGTGCTATAAATTACCCACAATTAGGGATGCAAGATTTTGAAATTGTGGCCAATATAGATAAATAATTATTTTCATGTTTCATTACTGATAAATTCACTACTATCTAAACAGACTAAAAATAAAACACTAAAAACTAAAATGATTCATTTTAAGTGAATTTAGGCATTACAGCATAATGTACAAAATAAAAAAAAAATGGATATAAATTTTTTTCCCTCAGATTTGCTTTTAACAATAAACAGCATTTAAATAAAAAATGAATTAAAATCAAGAATTAAAAATGTAAAAAATAAACTGTTAATCCGTTCAAAAAAACGATTTAAGCATTAGATGACAGCAAAGGTAAATGAAATGTAAAAACAATGGAAATGAGCATTACAATTAATATCCAATTTTGTCCAACATGTATATCCAATATCAAATTATAAAAATATTTTTTTTTAAAAAGACGGCAAAAAAGGTCATTAACTAATGGTACTGATATCATGCACTCCCACCCAAATTGCATTAGCAACAAAAGTAACCCTCACCAATAGCGATGGAACGCAAGTACAGGCGCTCTGCGTCATCATACTGATTCATGTCGTAGTTGTAGAGCGAGGCCAAGTGTCCCACTGACAGAGCCACCTCATAGTCCTCCTGTCCTAACAGCTGCTCCTTGATCTGAATGGCCTTGATGTGCATCTCCTCTGCCTCCTGCATTAAATCACACAATGGAAAGTTCAGTCAGCCCAACAGCAACCTCAAAAGCACTCTTATGTTGAGTTTAGCTTACACAAGAGAAACCAAAAACACACAGCTTGCACAATGATCGACTTGTGATGATTTACTTATCTTATAACACCTGTACATTCTCACAGGTTTAAATAAGAATTAATAAGGACCTTAAATTTGCGCATGGATTGGTAGAGGCGGCCCAGGTTCCCATAGTGTTTTGCCGTCTGAACGTTGAACTCTCCGAAAGCTTTTTTGGCCAACTGCAGGGAGGAGAGGTGCAGATCATGGGCCTCCTGCAGGAGGCGTTCCTCGGTTTCTTTGTTATGGCAATCAATGGCAATCTCCTCCAGGATTAGGGCTTGTGATGGAAGATCGGATATACAAATTAGCTTGACGTAACATGATTAAAAAAAAAAAAAAAAATCTAAACAAACTGATTGATGAGTGAAAAGATAATCCTACTTTGAACTGTCAAGGGCCATCTTAAAGTTGCAGGGTATATACAGGAACCATGGAGTTAAATTTAATACCTTTTAAGACCTTTTTTAAGACTCTTTCCAAACATTTTAAGACCTCATCATCACCACTCCAAGTTTTAACCGGTTACATTGGCGACACTAACTTATATTTACTATATATTGATTGTAAGATAGCACAACTAAACAGACTTACTTTGTGATAACTCCTTATCAATACAACATAATTCAGAAGGGGGGAAAGAAGCACAAGAGAATTCTCAAATTAATTAATTGAGTGACTAACCAATGCAACCCAAGAAACAAGAATTAGACCAATAAACAAAACAACTGACAAAACTTACTGAGGAGGGGAAATAAAGCTCTACGAGCTAACGGGGCAATGAGTTCACACAGTATATTCAAAAGATGTCGATTTTGATGCAGATGCAGACTTGACAGAGTGTCAGTACTGCACCTGATCATGTCTGAATGATCATGGAAGGTAAAATAATGATCACAAGTATTACATAATTTTAATTGTGCATCCCAAGCCCATGCCAGTGTGCTCCCTTTACACAGTGCGCGCGCGATCGCGAAATCGAAAGTGAACTGCAAGGGCTCATTCAAAAGGGATTTAAAGGAGTCATATGATGTTGCTAAAAAGAACATTATTTTGTGTATTTGGTGTAATGAAATGTGTTTATGCGGTTTAAGGTTAAAAAACACATTATTTTCCACATACTGTACATTATTGTTTCTCCTCTATGCCCCGCCTTTCTGAAACACGTCGATTTTTACAAAGCTCATCGGTCTGAAAAGCGAGGTGTGCTGTGATTGGCCAGCTATCCAGTGCGTTATGATTGGCCGAATACCTCAAGCGTGTGACGGAAATGTTACACCCCTCACCATATTGTGATGATGCCCTGTCAGGCTGGAGCGATGATTCAAAAACATGAAAACCCATCTTTGTGATAACTCCTTATCAATACAACATAATTCAGAAGGGGGGAAAGAAGCACAAGAGAATTCTCAAATTAATTAATTGAGTGACTAACCAATGCAACCCAAGAAACAAGAATTAGACCAATAAACAAAACAACTGACAAAACTTACTGAGGAGGGGAAATAAAGCTCTACGAGCTAACGGGGCAATGAGTTCACACAGTATATTCAAAAGATGTCGATTTTGATGCAGATGCAGACTTGACAGAGTGTCAGTACTGCACCTGATCATGTCTGAATGATCATGGAAGGTAAAATAATGATCACAAGTATTACATAATTTTAATTGTGCATCCCAAGCCCATGCCAGTGTGCTCCCTTTACACAGTGCGCGCGCGATCGCGAAATCGAAAGTGAACTGCAAGGGCTCAGAAATAAAGCTCTACGAGCTAACGGGGCAATGAGTTCACACAGTATATTCAAAAGATGTCGATTTTGATGCAGATGCAGACTTGACAGAGTGTCAGTACTGCACCTGATCATGTCTGAATGATCATGGAAGGTAAAATAATGATCACAAGTATTACATAATTTTAATTGTGCATCCCAAGCCCATGCCAGTGTGCTCCCTTTACACAGTGCGCGCGCGATCGCGAAATCGAAAGTGAACTGCAAGGGCTCATTCAAAAGGGATTTAAAGGAGTCATATGATGTTGCTAAAAAGAACATTATTTTGTGTATTTGGTGTAATGAAATGTGTTTATGCGGTTTAAGGTTAAAAAACACATTATTTTCCACATACTGTACATTATTGTTTCTCCTCTATGCCCCGCCTTTCTGAAACACGTCGATTTTTACAAAGCTCATCGGTCTGAAAAGCGAGGTGTGCTGTGATTGGCCAGCTATCCAGTGCGTTATGATTGGCCGAATACCTCAAGCGTGTGACGGAAATGTTACACCCCTCACCATATTGTGATGATGCCCTGTCAGGCTGGAGCGATGATTCAAAAACATGAAAACCCATTATAAACGAGACATTCCTCTACACTGCCCAAAAAACTTGCTTTAAATATAAAAAATATAAAATATAAAAACTGTACTCTACTCTACCAGGATCAGTAAACAGTCCTCCATAAAATGTGCTGCACACATCTGAATATTTGGGTTGAAGTGTTCTGGAACAGTGTTGTAAATACAACTTAACCACTGATTTCTAGTTGTGTCCATTTTTGGAAAGCCAAACAAAGCATTTTCGGTTTCACAACGAAACACAGCGTCACACACGGCGGCCTAGAGTGAGCGGCGGCGGCCTAGAGAGAGCAGAGGCCGGGGGCTAGCGTGAGGAACGGCCTGCGGCTAGAGTGAGCGGAGGCGGCGGGCTTGAGAACAGCGCGGCTGGAGGATTCGACGAAGGAGGCTTCCAGCAACCACATGTGATGACCCCGGGCTGGACTCTGCTTCGTCCACGGTGAAAGCCGATCCGGCGATCCACAGCGCAAAGTTGTAGTATTTCCTCAGCAACTAGCACGGATCAGCTCCAGGCATGACGAAGTGGATATCGTCCTCTTTTGGAAGGACAAACAAAGTAGTTTCACTTTCACAACGCCTTCACGACATGGCGGCCGCAACAATACTACAGCGAGAATAAAAGTTACGCCTTCTTTCTTTGCGTGAACATTTGGGCGGCATTATGCAAATCTTCCAAGATAGTGACGTAGGTATGTGGGGGCGTGTTAGAATGAGCTGTTTTAGGTAGGTGTGGCTGACTCTTAACTTTTATAAAGAATATCTCTTTGGATTTGAGAATTTAGTCTTTGCAACTTTACAGATCTTCTTTATGCACCAAGAGCTTGTAACACTCCAAAGAGAAAGGAAAAGTTTTAATCGCATCATATGACCCCTTTAAATAACCCACATATTGATAGCGGTGCCCTGATGCGTGAAAATTATATACAATATTAGAATGTTTGCGGGAGTGGACACAAAAATCACGGGAGCGGATGGGAGCGTGCGGTAATGGTCAGAAGTTCAGCGAGAGCGTGATCAACAAGCCCCGCGCTATCACACAGCGGCGCAGTCAGTCAGTGAGAGCCGTAACGGATGACGTCAAATCTTGCGGGATTCCATTAATAAACTACACAGAACCCCACTATTCGGACAAATATACATAATAAAAAGATGATACAAAATGCAATACCTTGGAAAATGGCATTTAAAACTTTTTAAGGGCCTTAATTTTCTCTAAATTGATTTATCAACTTTTAATACTTTTTAAGACCCCACGGACACCCTGAGTTGTCATTCCAGTAATGCAGCTGTGAATAAAGAAAGTTATGAAAGCTTTTCAAAGTGCTAGTCTCACCTTTCACCCTCTTGGATGAGGCCAGCAGCAGATGGTCTTCAGGGAGAATGTGAGTTATGATGTCTATGGCACGTTCTGCGTGGAATCTAAAAGCAAATTTCAAAGTATGAAACTAGTACATGTTATTCAATAAACACTTCCATGAAAAAAATTAAATACAAAGAACAAAAAACAGTTCTACAAGAAAAACTTTGTGTTAAAGGTTAGGGCAACTACTGTTCATCTGTTTCATGGACTTCTTAACACTCGAGGGACAAATAAAATGGTATAAAAGTTCTAATGGTAATGGTTCTAATTTTGCAAGTTAATTCAGTGAAGGATTCATTCAGAATGATTCAAACAGATAACAATTGAGTTTTCTTTAACAATTCTTTAAAAGAACCTGCTCATAAGAGTCATCCGTCCATCAATCATCTGCAATAGATATGCCCTTTATGATTTAGAGCGCAAGAATAGCTGTGCACGAAACACTTGTACAGTCCATTTACCCACCTGACACAGACGCAATTACTGTTCAAAATTATATTAAATAAGTCTTTCTCTGAACATGTAACTAATGCGCCCAGGACGGGATTGAGATACTCACAGTGCGTTGTCGAATTTACCAGAGCTGTACTGATGGACATAGGATGAATACGCCAGGTCCTCATGTGCAGTTGCAACATGAATATTCTTTCCTCCAAACACTGACTGTCGAATATCTAGTGCAGTCTGAAGGTAAAACACATCAACAACAAGTAAATCACCTAGCCTTTGAAAGAATGAGAAATTTTTTTTATTTATACTTGCAAAGAACCGAAAGTTTAAGTAAATCTTGGCTAACCTGATAAATGGCCACTGATTGACAGATATTATCCACATTTAAGAGATAAAATCCATAATCTAGTAGTGTATCTGAGTATTTTGGGTGCTTGTGCCCAAAATGTTCCCTGAAAACAAAATGTGGAAATACATAGGCATTTCATTGGTGTCAAACAGAACAAAATTTCAACACCACCCATGCTTTATAAAGAAGTACTTACCGTGCCAAAAAGACTGCATGTTTTATCAGTTGTTCAGCTTTCCTAAACTCCCGCTTAACAACACAAGCCTGCAGGGATCAATGAGAAGGTTTTTTAGATTCATTATTTAATGCAACAGAAGTTCACATAGATTTAGAAAAACTCAAAGATCTAACAATCACTGACCTTAGAGGCTTGTCTGAGAACATCGACTACTACTTTCACTGGTAAGCCAACTGTGATCTCCCTCATAGCCTCTATACACCACCTATAAGCCTGCAACACATTAGAAATACATTAAGCTATAGAGCAGCCATTCTCCAAACTGACTTCTGGGATACTTGCAAAGGGACTTACCTCATCATAGTGGCTTTTGGCAAAGAGTAGGGCACACAGTTCTCCATACAGGGCAGCCTTATTAGCCTGATGGCCGTGTTTGGCTAGTTTGTCCATGTAAGACTGGGCCAGTTTGAAAGTTTCTTCTCCCAGGTGGTATTTGCAGTTGCCATTACGCACATGAAGTAACCTGGCATACAAAATCCACAATTACACATTAATAAGACATTAATAACACTTACACAATGCTGATAATGATCAATGACATTTACAGCTAAAAGAGGCTCAAGTTAACCATTCACTCACCTCACACAGCACTCTACTGCTCGATACCAGTGAAGAACCTCATCGTGTAATGTGCACAGCTGGAGACAAGACAGGAAGACTTTCTCTGCATCTCCATACCAACCGGCATCTGATAAAAAGCCACCTGATACACGAGAAAAGCATTATTGCAACAGCTTGTCATTACAAGCTAAAAGAGCAGAAATGTGTGTCACAGGAGCCATACCTAAAACGAAGCCAAACTGTATAGCTTTCTCTTTCACATGCGCATCTGATTCTGCGATGTATGAACATCGGCGGCTGAAGGAGTTGGCCAGGACTGAAGCGACCTTCACACCGTGGTCCATTAGAGCCTGAAAGCAGTGGTGTAGGAGATGCCTGTGGAAGAAAATATGTACTCAGTCTTTCATCTGAGTATCAATGATTATAGAGATTTAAAAAAATTAATTGCATAATTTTTAGTTGCTTTTTTTGAGGTGACGGTATAAGGATGCTTCTTTAACTTTATGCAATGACAAACACTATAATATTATTATTATATAACACTACTAACAGCAATATTACTATGTAATATTACTACTGGTGGACCAAAAGAGTTTTGGCTGATATAATGCCAATATGCTATACACTTTACATATATACACTACCATTCAAAAGTTAGCAGTCAGTAAGACTTTTATTTAAAAGAAATTCATACTTTGACTCAACAAGGATGAATTAAATTGATCAGAATTGACAGTCAAGTCTTTTACACTGGTAAAAAAATTATATTTCAAATAAGTGCTGTTCTTTCTAACTTTTTAGTCATTAAAGAATCCTGAGAAAATTGTACCATGGTTACAACAAAAATATTAAGCAACACAACTGTTTTGAACATTGATAATAATAAGAAATGTTTCTTGAGCAGCAACTTCTGAACGGTAGCGTACATACAATTTATTGACATAAAATAAGATATTGCATGTAAAAATGATTAAAAAAACCCAACATGATTTGACATAATACTCAAAATTCACAAAACAATGGTTCATTTATATTTAAGATATAATACGTAACCGTTAAAAAAATTAGTACAAGCATGATCAAATACATTTTTGCTGTGGTATGACTTTTTTTTTTTTTTCTGTTTCTAAGTCATGATGAAGTCTATCACTACATAAATTACTCTATAACCAGGTCTTGTGAAGACGCCAATGAATGCTCGCCCTATACATCATGTGAGATTTGAATCATCAGCCCAAAATACACACACACACACACACAACCTCATTCAGAGTGGCCATAAATATGGCTTTGAGCTATATTATCTTTACAGACAGAGTAAAAGTGAACTCGGTTGTCAAATACCTTTTGTCAGAGGCCCTGAGGACTTTAGCGAAGACCTCCAGCTCACAGAACTCCCCTCCCAGTTGGCAGAGCCGGCCTTGCTGGTAAAGCTGGAACACATGAAGAAATGTGAGATTGCTGACCCTATTGTACATGTGACACAAAGACAACTCAAGCCTTCCCTTGGGGATGCCAAGAGCCAGAAAACCAGGAAAAGTAGCCATTATGAAAACAGAATGTACAATCAGGAAGTTTGTGCAAGACCAATGTGTGTGCCAATAATATTTTGTTTGTGATATGGCACATCTGGTATCCAACACCAAACAGCCTGATTGTACAAAAAAAAAAAAAGCAATGAAAAACAATGCGAAGATTAAATGGTTAAATTATCTTCACAACAGAGTAATTTAACCCTTACTGTTATATTTGAAGCTAAAAACTATGATCATCCTAATTTAGTCGTTGTCAGCCTTTTTGACTCCAAGGCCCCAAATAGTCCACAACAATATTCAAAGGCCCCATGACTTTTCCAGCTGTTCTTGATTTACAGGGTTTAGGATTAAGGATAAGGAGGATTTAACATTTGTATTTGTATTTGATTAAATTTGTATTTAACATTTCTAAAATATTTTAGAATTTGGCATAACCAGAAAAAATATATATTTACAAAGTATATTAGCATATAGTATAAAGTATATTATATACAATTGGAATAATAAGATGATTTTTCCACATGTAGAAATCACACTTTCAAAAATAAGTCTACCTCATTTATTCAGCATTTTCAAGACACTTGGAATATTAGTTCGTCATAAAGAAAGAAAGAAAGAAAGAACGTAAGTGTGTGTTGATGGTGTCACATGAGAAATAACTTCATTTTAATGCTTATGTCATGTCTTACTTAAAATCTTTTTAAGTCATCTTTAGCCCCCCTTCAGAATTCCCCTTGGTTGAGAATCACTATTCTAAATAGAATTGAACTTTTTTAATAAATAGGTGTTAGACAAGATTTCTACAGTCTCCAAACTACCCAAAGAAAGAACAATTACGTCAATTAACGTTCTTTTCTGGTCTTGTGGGTTTCAGTTAAACTTGACTTGTTAAGTCATTTCAACTCCACTGACATACTACAGTAATAAATGTAGTCCCCTCTTTGGTAACACAGAAATGCTCAATATTTACAAAATTCAAATCATTCCTCAATCATTAGTGGACAATAAATTCTGATGGCCTTCGTAAAAAAAAAAAAAAAAAAACATTCTAATCACATATTTGGCCAACCTAAATATCCAAAAAGGCTAATCAAATGAAAAAGACAAGAAGTAAAGTCAAGCAGTTTGCACTAAGTGGCCTCAAACCACATGAACAATGCAACATTTGATATAGTTTTTTTAAATCATACTTCACATTACATAAAGGTTAATAAAAGATAAAATAAATAATGTATGGTTCCATTCATAAATTTGTGCAGTAACACTTAACAATAAGGTCCCATTAGTTAACACTAGTTAAAGCATTAACTAACAATACATTTGTTTCAGTTTTTATTAATCTTTGTTAAAGTTAGTTAATTAAAAAAAACAACTGTTCATTTTCAGTTTATGTTAGCTCATGGTGCATTAAATAATAATAAGAGATGCAACTGGATTCTAATAAATGTATTAAAATGCGTTACCTACTTAATACATGCTTTAGAAGTATTTTTAATATTAAGTGTTAAAATGCCTCCATTATTGTGTTGTCTAATAACTGTCTTTTATACTGTACAGTGTTTATGAACACTTTTCACAGTAACGTTAACGTTAGTTGCTGACAAACCATTCAAACCACATTTACAGATCATGTCAGTTGTCTTGTTTTATGAAGTCGTTAGAAACACGGTTATGGTTTAAATACTCGCATGAAAATGAGGTTGACAGGGGAAAAAGTGAGATGTCACAATTTGATATGGTTAACTAGTGTCGAGTCCCAGAGAGCTGTAGATAAGCTACAGGCTCAGATAACTGGAACACAGTGTCCACTTCAACCAGTCTTCACACCAACTGCCACTCAGAAAACGAATGGACTCTTAAAACAGACAACCTTAACGGTTACATCGTCTCGTAGCTCGAGTGTCTCCTAACCAGCGCTCCACTAAGAGGTCGCTTCAGTGTTTGTTAGCCGAGCTGCTAAGAAAATGTGTCAGATGCTTTTGACGTTTGTTCCGCACTGAACCCATTCGCTTTCCTTCTTACCTTGTAGTACACATCAAACTGAATATTTTCAGGCAGAGAGCGGATGTCCCGTCGCGATCGGCCGTAGTTGTCGACCACGGCTGAGATAGCGGTGTTGTACAGGGTCTCAGGGATCCATTCCAGCTCCACCGCGGCCATATTGTTTTTTTTCACTAAATCCAACCACAGCCCCCCCTCTTCCACTCCTACTTTCACCTCCTTCGCTACCTGATCGAGGTAAAACTCTTTACTCTGATGCTCCTCATACACCCCCGCAGCTGGAAGCGCTTTTTGAGATCGAAACGGACTGTTATGCTAGACAACACAACCCAAAGGTTATGCTCTCATGTTTAAAGCTCATCCCCGATCGAGATGCCCCGCCCACTCTATGACACTTCAGGCAATGACGTAGCGCTGGAGCCCCGCTAGCGCGATAAACCGGGCGGCAACCTCCCGCTCTCTCTCGTGAAGCCAACACGGAAGTGACTTAAACTGTAATTCGTCAACTGGCCGCTAGAGGCTAGCTGCAAAAGGGAGTCAGTATGGCAAGCCTTTTTAGCATTTAAAAGTTTGTTTTGACGATCCATAAATATAATTTAAGATAGGAACAATTGTATTTTGACGAGTCATAATTATAATTAGACTAGACACAATGACAATTAGAGATATCTGCAATTATAATTGCACTAGTAAGAAATCGGATTAGAGATATCTCTAAATACTTTATGACTAGTCAAACTCCATTTAAGATATCTGTAATGACGTCATATATATCTTCAATAGGGCGTCACACATACGCAAAGGTAATTAGAGATATCTCTAATTCAGTTTCGACTAGTCACAATTATATTTTAAGATATCTGAATTGTACCTGCTCCTAGTCGAATGTGCTGTTGTGTGACGTGAGACTAAATTAACTCAGCTCCTCCCAGAGCCCCTCCCCGACTAATGTTTAGTGCTAACTGCTAACAACAGTGGTCTGCTTTTCTTGTCACGGAGAGAAAAGCTACTGGATGAATTACTTCAGGGGTTATTAAATAATATCTGGATGCAGCCATATGTGGTAAAAGGTCTCCAGCGTGCATGTATGTATAGCGCTGTGATTTTAATTGCATCATGTTGCAAAACGGACCAAATGCAGTGTAATGTTCAATAAAGGCAGAAAACCGCAAACTGCTCGTCTGAATTTATTTATTATACGTTTAGACATAATGAAGAACAATGGAATTATACAATAAAAACATGAAAAATAGTACAAATAAATGCATGACGGACAAGAACAATGCTTCAGAATCAGATGCAGTCAAAAAAAGGTGAAGGCTGATTTAAAAAAGATTACAATTTGATAAAAGTTTAACTGGCATTGATGACATTTATTAGTAATTATTACATTACGTTGTGTATGGATTCAGGTTTACTTGTGTCGTTATGGCAGCTTGTTTCCGCCATGGAATATAAAATAAAAGTAATTTGCAGCTTTTTATCTTCCAATTCTGACTTTTTTTCTTCTCAGAATTGCGAGATATAATCAATGCGAGTTATAAACTTTATAACTCACAAATCTTTGCATTGTGTTTAGCTATATCTTGCAATTCTGAGAAAAAAAAAAATCAGTGTTGTAGAAAAAAA
>NW_015505334.1:37783-43932 GCF_001515645.1 Sinocyclocheilus grahami
TCCAAAGAAAGATCTTCCTAGTCAAAAATCTGATTGAGATATCCATAATTAAATTGCAGATATCTTTAAATGAGTTTTGACTAGGAATAATTCCAATTCAAGATATCTCTTATTAAGTTTTGCCTAGTCAAAAATCCAATTCAAGATATCTACAACTGTAATTTGACTAGTAATAAATTACTTTCAGATATCTACAAATGTATTTTGGATATCTTTAAAAAATCATGAATTAAGGATATCTGCAATATAATTATGACTAGTCAAACACCAGTTAGAGATATCTTGAATTATAATTTTGACTAGTGTCAATTCAGCTGTCAATTCAGTTAGAGATATCTCTAATTTAATTATCACTAGTAGAATTGTAATTTGAGACATCTCTAATTAGATTTATGCCTAGTACAAAATCAATTATAGATATCTTTAATTACAATTTATACAAGTTAAAACTCTTTTGTAGATATCCGAAAATATTTTCCATTGGAAGTCAATGGAACAATACGACTAGTCGTAATAGCATTGTAGATATCTCGAATGTATATTATGACTAGTCAAAATAACATTGTAGATATCTTCAATGCATATAATGACTAGTCATAATCACATTGTAGATATCTTAATTCCAATTACGACGAGTCAAAATTGTAGAATAGATATCTGGAATTGGAATTTTGACTAGTCAAAACTAAATTATGACCAGTACAGCAAGGAGTATTTAATGTTAAGACGGCTTGCCATAGAGTCAGTCCCATAGACTCCCCATGTTAAAATTCCCAACTTTACAGCAGAAAAAAACGTTTACAGCCTGGTTCAAAAAATGATTTTGGTCTATATAGCTAATTTTGCCTTTCATGACAACTGTGAGCGGGGTGAATTTTTTTATAACTCATCCGTTTAAATTATATTAAGCCTTAAAGTTCTGCATAATTAAGGGCGTGGCCACTTGAGTGACAGGTGGATTGCCGCTGCTGTCACCGCCATCGAGCTAGGTGGGCGTGGTTTCAACAACCAGTTCCCGCCTCTTTGCCCATCTTTGATTATACGTGGTGACGCCCTGCCAAGATGGCGATGGCCGCCTCCGCCCACTTTTGAGCTTCAAAAACTATCTTCGGAACCCTACGGGTGAAGTCACGGACACTACGTCCATGTTTTTATACAGTCTATGGTATAAACCAAGCGGGAACCTCCCACTCTCTCTCATGAAACCAACACGGAAGTGACTTAAACTGTAATTCGTCAACTGGCCGCTAGAGGCGAGCTGCAAAAGGGAGTCAGTCCCATAGACTCCCCATGTTAAAATGCCCAACTTTACAGCAGAAAAAAACATATTTACAGCTTGGTTCAAAAAATTATTTTGGTCTATATAGCTAATTTTGCTAATATTGCTAATTTATTAAGCCTTAAAGTTCTGCATAATTAAAGGCGTGGCCACTTGAGTGACAGGTAGATTGCCGCTGCTGACCCTGCCGTCGGTGGGCGTGGCTTCAGCAACCAGCTCCCGCCTTTTTGCCCATTTTCGATTATCCGGGAGTGACGCGCTGCCAAGATGGCGACGGCCGGCTCCGCCCACTTTGAGCTTCAAAAACGCTCTTCAGAAAACCACGGGTGACGTCACGGACACTACGTCCATGTTTTTATACAGTCTATGGTATAAACCTGGGTGGGACTTGAGCTCCAAGTGGGCTGTACAAACCTCCTGGGGCTTTTGTTTGATTTATTTAATGTCTTGTACATGACACAGATTTACAGCTTGTGTTTTTTAAACGTCTACACCTAACCCAACCCTAAACCTACCCCTTACAGTAATGCAAAAATAGTAATTATTGTTGTACAGTGTGAGAAAAATTACGCTATAAATCCCTCCCACTTGGAGGTCTCCAGGCTGCAGCGATCGATACATACATACTTGGCACTAGCAGTCAGTGAACGCGCATTCGACTGTAGTTCAAAGTAACGGTCGCTGGGAGGACGGCAGAAATCCCACAGGACTCCAAAATGTTTAGGCAGTGGACAAAATTAACCATTAGCAGATAACCGTACACATACGGCTGTCAACTGTTTCGTATAATATGGAATCGTCCCGTATTTAAGTCAAAGAAGCGTTCCGTATTGAAGCCATACAGAATGCAGTTTGTCCCGTATTATTGATCATACTATTTTTTGATCAATACTTTATTATTTTCTACATACTGTACATTATTATTTCTCCTCTATGCCCCGCCTTCGATTTTTACAAAGCTCATCGGTTTGAAAAGCGAGGTGTGCTCTGGTTGGCCAGCTATCCGGTGCGTTGTGATTGGCCGAATATCTCAAGCGTGTGACGGAAATGTTACGCCCCTTACCATACTGTGATGCCCTGTCTGGCGGGAGCGACGAGACAAAAACATTAAAACCCATTATAGACCAGGCATTTGTTGCATCCAGTGGGGACATAATTATGGATTATAATGACTTATACTGTACTGTCTTTTTACGCGTTGCGTTGCATCACGCTGCATAAACATAAAACCATGTCTGCATTTGTGATCGGAGAAATAACAAACAACAAGCGTTACTCTACACTGCTCAAAACTCGCGTTTGAATCATCAGTGGAAAATCCTTTAAATATGCAAATGTACTTACAGTTTGTGAGTCAGAACAACCGGCATTGTAGTCTACTCTACCAGGATCAGGAAACAGTCCTCCATAAAATGTGCTGCACACATCTGAATATTTGGGTTGAAGTGTTCTGGAACAGTGTTGTAAATACAACTTAACCACTGATTTCTAGTCGTGTCCTCTTTAGAAGGCCAAACAAAGTAGTTTTGCTTTCACAACGAAACACAGCGTCACACACGGTGGGCTCGAGTGAGCAAAGGCCGGCGGTAGGGCTGCACAATTATCAAATTTCTAATCGCAATTACAATTATGGATGCCATAGTTACGTAATCGTTCAAAGCGGCAATTAATTGTTCAAAGTCTACCTATGTTATTCTGCACGCATTCTTTATTTCTACATGTTATCTAAGGGGTTTTCCATTGTTTTAGTTTTAGTATAACATAATACCATTCATATTTTAACTTTTTTTATAATTTAAAGAAGAAATCAATCCGATGTATATTTGACATTTGAGACTTAATACTATTGTAATGAGTCCACTGAAGGCGAGCGTACTGAGAACCCATGTGCAGTTTTATTCAAAGTGATTCAAACATCCAAACATAATCCAAACAATAAATGAAGACTTGACTAGATTTGACAAGGCATGAACAGACTTAACTCACTGACAGCAGATTACAACTTCAGTACATGACCAAGAACAATGGGAACATGAGGGTTATTTGTACCAAACAAGAAGGGTCACATGACACAAACCAACCAATGGTCAAACAGAACTGAGAACCACATGACAAGACCTTAAACCAATAAGCACAAGACACATGACTAAAACAACCAATCAGAACATAACTCACAGACAAGCGAATCACATGACAGAATATGACTGAGGCCTAACTACAAAATAAAAGACATGAAAACAAAGAACAAAAAACAAAACCCAAACACCACATTACATTCCCCCCCCCCTCCGCCGAAGTCATGCAAGAAGTGTGGAAACTCTTGGGTATACAGGCCAAGCTCCATATAAGCCATCACCCAATTTCCTCAGGTCAAACCAAGAACAATGGGAACATGAGGGTTATTTGTACCAAACAAGAAGGGTCACATGACACAAACCAACCAATGGTCAAACAGAACTGAGAACCACATGACAAGACCTTAAACCAATAAGCACAAGACACATGACTAAAACAACCAATCAGAACATAACTCACAGACAAGCAAATAACATGACAGAATATGACTGAGGCCTAACTACAAAATAAAAGACATGAAAACAATGAACAAGAAACAAAACCCAAACACCACATTACATTTCCCCCCCTCTAAGGGTGGCTCCAGATGCCCAAACAAAATACAAAATGTCCAGGAGGGTGGTGGAGTGGAGGCGGAACTGGGGGAGGGACGGAGGGCCAGGCCCGTGAAGAGGAACAGGACCTGGAGTGTGGAACAATGGCGGGCCTGGAGCTAGGAGCAGTGGTGGACCAGGATCATGGGGCAATGACAGACAATGGAGCAGAGGGGGACCTGAGCCGTGAAGCAGTGGCAGACTGTGGAACACTGGAGAACCTGGGCCATGGATCAGATCAATAGGAGCATGGAGCCATGGCGGAGCCGGCAGAGCAGGGAGCCATGGCGGAGCAGAGACATGGACAGACCACTTGAATCTGACAGAGCAGGCAGAGAATTCTTGAATGACCTCCTTGGCCATGACAGGACAGACAGTGAGTTCATGAGCGGCCTCCATGGTCCTGACTGGACAGATAGAGAGTTCATGAGTGGATGCCACCTCTGGAGGTTCTGCAGCGGACGCCCCCTCTGGAGGCACTGTAGCAGACTTGTGGACAGAAGAGGCCTTTGGGGAAGACTCGTGGACAGAAGAGGCCTCTGGAGCGCACCGGTGTGCAGCCCAGATGCTCAAAATGGCAACTGCCATTACAGGCAGTGCAGTAGACAGTGGGATACTTGGCGGGCTTGAGAGCGTAGGGACCACTGGAATGTCAGCCGCTCGCACTGACATCAGTGGTGGGTCCATCACACTAGCAATCAGTCTTTTCAGTCCTTGCCCAAGCTCCGCATTCGCAGGAGGCTCTGAAATGGTGGCCATGTCGTGACGAGACTCTAGAGGGGCGGCCATTTTGTGAAGAGACTCTTGTGTGGCGGCCATCTTGCAATGAAGCTCTTCAATGGCGGCCATGTTGAGAAGAACCTCTTGAGGTGCCGGCATGACGTGAGCAGGCCCTGGGGTAGTAGACATGGCGTTAGCAGACTCTGGCTTTGCAGACATGATGTGATCAGGTTTTAACATGGTGGACATGACATGAGTAAACTGTTACTTCCTCTACAGTCAAAAATCTGAGTGTTATATTACAGACCAGCTTGTCTTTTGAAAATCATATTGCCCATGTTACAAAAACAGCATTCTTCCATCTTAGAAACATTGCCAAGTTACGAAACATGTTACCTGTTTCTGATGCAGAAAAGCACGCTAATTATGTCTCTATTTGTTTCTCTGTTTTTGCCATGGGATTGACATCCCACGGTAAGTAGGATTTACACAAGCTTCAGTTTGGATCCAGAACACCTGAGAAGAGATGATGCAACCCCTCAGAGGACCTCAGATGATGCCAACCCTGAAACAACATACAGAACTACCACATTTTGCTATAAGTTTGATTGCATCATATAATAATTGCTGTTAATAGTGTTCATCGTCTGTTTGATTACGTCAATAATTGATTACGTCTTTATTTGATTTTTCCCTATATTTCTGCCATATATATTAACTGACAGTCACCACTGATAAGCTACCACTAAATATTGTAGAAACTTAATTTGCTATTAAGTTGCTTTGCAACAATTTGTATCGTGAAAAGCGCAATACAAATAAACTTGAATTGAATTAAACTTTGACTTAACTGGCATGATGTGAGCAGGCCCTGGAGTAGCAGGCGTGATGCGAACAACTCCAGACCTGACGGTCGAGATGTGAAGAGGCTCTGGTGTGGTGGGGTCATATGATGCTGCTAAAAAGAACATTATTTGGAGTATTTGGTGTAAAGAAATGTGTTTATACGGTTTAAGGTTAAAAAAACACATTATTTTCAACATACTGTACATTATTGTTTCTCCTCTATGCCCTGCCTTTCTGAAACGCGTCGATTTTTACAAAGCTCATTGTTCTGAAAAAGCGAGGTGTGCTGTGATTGGCCAGCTTTCCAGTGCGTTGTGATTGGCCGAATACCTCAAGCATGTGACGGAATTCTTACGCCCCTACCATATTGTGATGATGCCCTGTCAGGCCGGAGTGATGATGATTCAAAAACATGAAACCCCATTATAATCGAGGCATTCGTTGCATCCAGTGGGGACATAATTATGGATTATAATGAATTACTTATACGGTCATATGTTGCATCGCACCGCGTAAACATAAAACCATGTCTGCATTTGTGATCGGAGAAATGACAAACAACAAGCCCTACTCTACACTGCCCAAAAAACTCGCTTTAAATATATAAAATATGAAAACTCTTTAAATATAAAAAA
>NW_015505334.1:62784-110393 GCF_001515645.1 Sinocyclocheilus grahami
CAACCCCTCAGAGGACCTCAGATGATGCCAACCCTGAAACAACATACAGAACTACCACATTTTGCTATAAGTTTGATTGCATCATATAATAATTGCTGTTAATAGTGTTCATCGTCTGTTTGATTACGTCAATAATTGATTACGTCTTTATTTGATTTTTCCCTATATTTCTGCCATATATATTAACTGACAGTCACCACTGATAAGCTACCACTAAATATTGTAGAAACTTAATTTGCTATTAAGTTGCTTTGCAACAATTTGTATCGTGAAAAGCGCAATACAAATAAACTTGAATTGAATTAAACTTTGACTTAACTGGCATGATGTGAGCAGGCCCTGGAGTAGCAGGCGTGATGCGAACAACTCCAGACCTGACGGTCGAGATGTGAAGAGGCTCTGGTGTGGTGGGGTCATATGATGCTGCTAAAAAGAACATTATTTGGAGTATTTGGTGTAAAGAAATGTGTTTATACGGTTTAAGGTTAAAAAAACACATTATTTTCAACATACTGTACATTATTGTTTCTCCTCTATGCCCTGCCTTTCTGAAACGCGTCGATTTTTACAAAGCTCATTGTTCTGAAAAAGCGAGGTGTGCTGTGATTGGCCAGCTTTCCAGTGCGTTGAAACTTTGACTTAACTGGCATGATGTGAGCAGGTCCTGGAGTAGCAGACATGGCGTTAGCAGGCAGCAGGCTCTGGCTTGGCAGACAAGACGTGAGCAGACCCTGGAGTAGCAGGCGTGATGCGAACAACTCCAGACCTGACGGTCGAGATGTGAAGAGGCTCTGGTGTGGTGGGGTCATATGATGCTGCTAAAAAGAACATTATTTGGTGTATTTGGTGTAAAGAAATGTGTTTATACGGTTTAAGGTTAAAAAAACACATTATTTTCAACATACTGTACATTATTGTTTCTCCTCTATGCCCTGCCTTTCTGAAACGCGTCGATTTTTACAAAGCTCATTGTTCTGAAAAAGCGAGGTGTGCTGTGATTGGCCAGCTTTCCAGTGCGTTGTGATTGGCCGAATACCTCAAGCATGTGACGGAATTCTTACGCCCCTACCATATTGTGATGATGCCCTGTCAGGCCGGAGTGATGATGATTCAAAAACATGAAACCCCATTATAATCGAGGCATTCGTTGCATCCAGTGGGGACATAATTATGGATTATAATGAATTACTTATACGGTCATATGTTGCATCGCACCGCGTAAACATAAAACCATGTCTGCATTTGTGATCGGAGAAATGACAACACTCCAAAGAGAAAGGAAAAATTGAAATCACATCATATGACCCCTTTAAGCAAAAAAGCTAAGGCATTATCTAGTGTGTAATCTAATTAAGAAGACCATGACCCCAAGATCCTGCCCAAGTTCAAGTCCACAAGATCCATACCTGTGTTATTTTAATATTATTTACAGTGCCGTGAAAAGGTTTTTGCCCCCTTCCTGTTTTGTTTATTTTTTGCATATTTGTCTCACGTAAAAGATTCAGATAATCAAACCAATTTTTATATTACGCAAAGATAATGCAAGTAAATACAAAATGCAGTTTTTAATTGATAATTTCATTTATTAAGGGAAAAAAGCTGTCCAAACCTTCGTTACATCTGGCGTGAAAGCAACACAGCATTTCATAAGAAGAACATCATACCAAGAGTCAAACATGGTGGTGGTAGTGTGATGGTATGAGGCTACTTTGCAGCTTCAGGACCTGGATGACTTGCCATAATTGACGGAACCATGAATTCTGCTCTCTGTCAGAAAATCCTGAAGGAGAATGTCCGGCCATCAGTTTGTGACCTCAAGCTCAAGCGCACTGGGTTTATGCAGCAGGACAATGATCCAAATTGAAAAAAAAGTCAAAGACTTAAATCCGATTGAGATGCTGTGGCATGACCTTAAACAGTTCATTCATGCTCAAAAACCCTCCAATGTGGCTGAATGAAAACAATTCTGCAAAGAAGAGTGGGCCAAAATTCCTGTGAAAGACTCATTGCCATTTATCGCAAACACTTGATTGCAGTTGTTGCTGCAAAGCGTGGCACAACCAGTTATTAGATTTAAGGGGCAATTACTTTTTCACATAGTGCCAGGCAGGTTTGGACAGCTTTTTTCCCTTAATAAATGAAATCATAATTTCAAAACTGCAGTTTGTATTTACTCAGGTTATCTTTGTGTAATATTAAAATTTGTTTGATGATCTGAGTCTTTTAAGTGTGACAAATACGCAAACAATTAAAAAAACAGGAAGGGGGCAAAAACTTTTTTCACACCACTGTATATAATTATAATTATTATATATTATTTTATTAATATGACAATGCTTTTATTTTTATATGTTCAGATTTTTTAATTATTATGTCATTTTGTTATGTGTTTTTGCCATTTTTATTAGTTTTTAAAAAAATATATTACTATTTAGTTCAGATTTGGTTTTTTGTTTATTACCAGTTAATAATTTCAGTGCTTCAAATTATTTAGATTTTATTAATATTGTAAATAATCTTAAAATTTTGATTCGATTTTAATTATTGTCTATTAATTTAGTTTTGTTCTTTTTATTATATATATATATATATATAACTTACGTTTCATCTATTATTATTTTAGTTGCAGTTTTAGTTTAGTTTGAATTTTTTATGTATTAACAGTACCAGTAATTTAAGTGCTTAATTTTAGTTTGTTTGCAAGGCAACATTTCAAATTTGGTCTTTTCAAAAGTTTCAAAAGTTTTTTTGTCTAATATTTATATTTTATTTCAGATTTATTTCAATTAACAGGAGTAGTTTTAGGTAATGATAATAATATGTCCCTCCCATACCTACCTAATCGAGACCCTTTTATATCCCTAGATCTATTCTGAGAACGAACCCCGCAAATCGAGACAATGGGTTGTTATTATTCCATTATTAATACCAATCAATTCCAAATGGCATTGATTTCTGCAGCTGTAGTTCTTAACGCAGGCAGCAGATGTCGCCGTTTCTTCTCACTGAACAATAAGCAGCATGAGGCCAACATACCGCCTTTATCACTATATATTTTCAACAGTGCTCGCCTGCTCACGTTCAGCTGCGCCCATAGAGGATAGAGCGAACAGAAACAATACCGTTCCCTGCCAAAAAACTGGATATCTCACAACGGTGAGTGCAGCGGACTTTTATGTTTATATCAATTTTATGTTTAAATTCCGTAAACGAGATAACATCCAGTTATTTTCAGGAGGTAAAATCTCATGTCAGGGATGTGAGCCTGGGATCAACAGCAGTCCGCTGCTGGATATAGAGGCGAAGAAAGGACCCTTATCAGCCACTAACTCATGCTAACTGACCTGCTAACTGTAGCCGGAGGATTGTTACATTCACTGTTCATTAGCTACCTTTCGGGTTTATTGGTTTGGTAGTTTCACGCTAAAATCTGTATACTGTGGTGGTCTGTGTCTAGCTAATTTAAAGGCTTAGCGGCTGATCCTGAGCGTTAGCGTTTGGCTTTCCTGCCGCAGATGATTGACGAGTCTCTGGTTGCTCCGGTTGACTGACCGGTCAAATGTGTAGGCTATACGTAGGTTTCTTGTCCTAACGTGTTTCTCTTTATTGTGACTCTCACCTGGCTTTTATCTGTCTGGTCTTTAATGCGTCAAGGATACATTGTAGCAAACCACAGGCTTGTACGTTGTAACAGAATTCTTCATTATATTGTAGCATAGTAAGCGTGAAAGAGGGCAGTGCTTTCCTTTCATGTCAGTGGTCAAGTGCACATCAAGTCCATCTGTTTATTAACAACAGTATTGCAATGAATCATTGAACTCCTTACATAAATTGACCATGGTAACAACAGTCTCTGCCAAAATTACATAGTTAATACAACGATCGAGTACTGTACTTCTGCTCAAATAAGCTTTTCAGCAGCCTTTCTGTCAATGTCATGACTGTACAGTTTAATATGATGTTACCACAATTACTGTTGTAGTAGCTAAGACTAGTAGAGAAGTTGACTTAACACAGGCTAGTGATGGATTCCATGTGTGTATATATACGATCCTTCCAAAGTATGGGGTCAATAAGAATTTTTTGAAAATGAATAATTTTATTCAGCAGGGATGCATTAAATTGATCAAAAGTGATAGCAAAGACACTTCTAATGTTACAGATTTAGATTTAGTCATTTAGCAGACGCTTTTATCCAAAGCGACTTACAATTGGGGGATACATAAAGCGATTCTTCTTAAAGAGGCAAACAGACACAGGAAGTGCTTGTAATACCAAGTTCTTAGACATTGTTCAAATAAGTACGAGCTAGAAAGAGAAGGAATAAATAAAGAGAGAGAATTTAAATTTTTTTTGATGATGAAGTCAAGTAGCTTAGAAAGAGATGAATTTTCAGCTGTTGCTTGAAAATTGTCAGGGATTCAGCATTCCGGATAGGGGTGGGAAGATCATTCCACCAGCCAGGAACGGTGAACGAGAATGTTCTGGACAGTGATTTTGAGCCTCTCTGTGATGGTACCACGAGGCGTCGCTCACTAGTGGATCTCAGACTTCTGAAGGGGATGTAGATTCGTAGTAGTGAGTGGAAGTAGGCGGGTGCTGAGCCTGTGGCTGTTCTATATGCAAGCATCAATGTCTTGAACTTGATTCGAGCCGCAACCGGTAGCCAGTGCAAGGAGATAAAGAGAGGTGTAACATGGGCTCTTTTGGGCTCGTTGAAGACCAGTCGTGCCGCTGCATTCTGAATCATTTGTAGAGGTTTGATTGTGCTTGATGGAAGTCCAGCCAGAAGAGCATTGCAGTAGTCCAGCCTAGAGATGACAAGGGCCTGGACAAGAAGTTGTGCAGCATGCTCCGTTAGAAAGGGCCTGATCTTTCTGATGTTGTGCAATGCAAACCTGCAAGATTGAGCGGTCTTTGCAATGTGGTCTTTGAAGGTCAGCTGGTTATCAAAAGTTACACCAAGATTTCTGACTGAAGTTGATGGGGTAATTGTACAGAAGTTTTATATTTTAAATAAATGCTGTTTCTTTTGGAGGAAACTGGTTACCATAGTACTTTTTTTCTGTAGGAGACTTTATCTTTTATAAGCTAGTTCAAACATGCTGAGCATATTCAAAAACCCATGTGAGGGGGGAAACCCCCCCGAATATAAAGCTAATATTCTGTGCTATAAAGAGACTGATGCTGATGCAAATGAAAATTAGAATAACCAATGTACTAAGCGTTCTGACATCTTTACTGCTTAAATTAGTCTGTATGCTGGATTTGATTAACATGCCCACTTATATTTATTGGTATAATGCATTATTAATAATTATTATCATAATATATGTTACTACCTTTATTGTTTATACAAGCTAGGGTTCACTAGAAATTTGTTTTTGCATTTATATTTTAATGTTGATCTCAAATTATGAGTAGCACTAGAACTAGTAGAGTAGGTAGTATTAGGTACTATCACGTTGCATTAAGCGTGCATTGCATAAAGCCTTTCATGGGGAAGAATTGCCTGAATTGCCTTCTTGTATTATGGGGAAGAATTTGGCCCCTTGTTAATGGAGCTTGTTTGGATGATGAAGTCTCCCGCTGGTGGGAAAATAAGAATGTTAGAGCCCCGTGGCTTTCATAGCACCTCCCTAATGCTTTATACCCTGTTTGTTTCACATATTTATAGTGAATGAGACAGTATATCCATTACTCTAAAACCAGTAAATTTTGCTGTTCAGGTAAATATTGTCATGCCACATTATGGGTACAGAAGTTTGTTTCTTGTGTGAAGGCCAGTCAAGGAATTCTACATAATATGGCTTTACTTTTTCACAAAACTATTGCATATTGTAAGGCAGGATGTTCATTTGCAGTTCATTAGGAAATTATGACTTGACTGGCGTCTAAAAGATTCTAATTGTGCAAAGAAACATGAAAGATGATACAATTATTGATGCTATGGTATTTTTCTCTTTCCAGGGAGCCATAATTAGTCCATTCTGGATGTACAGAAGTCACTCTGTCTCTGTATGGAAAAATCGCTTACTTGTGAAAACATTGGTGCTTCTGTAGTGAACCGCAGACTACTTTTGGGGTCAGTATGTTCAACTTAATGAAAAAAGACAAGGAGAAGGATGGCGTTAGGAAGGAGAAAAAAGACAAGAGAGACCGGAGGGAACGTATGTCAGCAGCTGAGCTCCGAAGCCTTGATGAGATGAGCATGAGACGGGGTTTCTTCAACCTCAACCGGAGCTCCAAACGGGACTCCAAGAACAAGTTGGAGATCTCGAACCCGATCCCTATTAAAGTCGCCAGCAGCACTGAGCTCAACCTGACTGACATTGAGTCGGACGGCCTCAGTAACCGCAGCAGCATGGTCCTGGATGCAGATCAGCTCAGTGCAGCCAGTTCCAGTGACGATCTGAAGGGCGATTATGGCCAAGATGGACACCGGAGCTCTGTCAAGGAGCGGGCGGCCAGGTTCGGCTCCCTCGCCATGCAGAACTCACAAATGGGTTCCATCATGAAGCGCTTCTCCTTTTCTCAGAGGAATAAAGATGAAAGTCCATCCGAAGGTTCCACACCTTCTGGGCAGAACTCGGCTGCCCCGTCTCCGCAGGTTGAAACCAAGATATTTGACCCCCAACGTAAGCCAAGTCTTCAGCATCATCAGCAACAGTCTTCTACTGGGAAAAAAGTGCAGGTTCCTGAGATTGTGGATAAGACGTTTTCAGCGGACCTCCGCTTGCCTGCTGTAGTGCCCCCGCAGACACCCGAAGTTCGGGAGCTGGTTCTCCAGAGGCGGAGCACTGGAGATTTCGGGTTCTCCTTGCGACGCACCACCATGTTGGACCGTGGCACGGATGGAGGGGTATATCGCCGAGTGGTCCACTTTGCGGAACCAGGTGCCGGCACCAAGGACCTGGCTCTTGGTTTGGTCCCCGGAGACAGGCTGGTGGAGATCAACGGGCGAAATGTGGAGAACAAGAACAGGGATGAGATCGTGGAGATGATTCGGCAGTCAGGCGACACGGTTCGGTTGAAAGTTCAGCCCATCCTGGAGCTAAGCGAGCTGAGCCGATGCTGGCTGAGGAACACCGAAGGGCTGCGGCGGGAAGCATTTGACGTAAGTCCACACTTTCTCTCTCTTCTCTCGTTCATGATCACAGTCTTTCCAGGTAACTCCCCACAAGCCTGCCCAGCTCTTACACATGTGGAGCCAACTGGTTCTTCTCAAGAGTACAAGCACATCATTTAAAATGAACATGTTCTTGTGCAACAGGAAGCAGATTCCTTTCCAGGGTGAACATCTGTCACAATGTCTAACAGAATCTTTTCTTCCTCCTGCTTTCCACAAGTGATGGTTTTAATGACAGGCTTTGAAACAGTTTTGATTGTGTTTTTCTTCGCAGTTTGTTGTGCAATAGTTGGACACAATGCGACAGTAAATTCAGATTTTCCTCGTGAAAATTTCATATGCAACAGCACACAATTTACAGTTTAGTTTTGGTATGTAACGATAAATTGCGCTTTGCTGTTGATGCTGGTTAGGCACATTCTTTTGTGTGAGATGAATGGGCGGCACAGCTCTTTCGTTTTTCCTTCACAGAGGGGAAACCATTGAGACTTATCTGTCGTGTTATGCGCTGCTTCCTTGTTAGATAACAGATAAGAATGGCACTTGGGCGTAAATGTTTTTTCTTTCTTTAGGATGGGTGGAGGTTGTGTCTTTATTAACTGGCCTGTTTGCCATTACTTGGATGGATTCAATCTGGCATGCTGTCGTGCCAAGCTGCACATGTAGATGCTGAGACAACTCACAAAGCTTCCTCCTACAGTAACCACTGAGGGCATTATGTAACTACACTCGGATTCCTAGCATTTAGCAATGTTGTTTACTTGCTTGGAAAAAACAGTACATTCAAATAACATACTCTTTTGCTGAGTAACATGCAGTTAGGAGACCTCGATAATTTGTTAAAAGGTATTCTGAAGCTGTCTGTGAAACATGAGAGCTCACAACAGAGAAATGTGACACACAAGCGAGCTTTGAAACCGAATCAGAGTGCATCTGAATCATTAGATGTGTTTGTGTGGGGAAAAAAGGTGTTGGTCGTTTGATAATTATTCCCTTCAGTTTGCTGTTTGCTGACAGTTATGAATTTAAATGGTCCCTTTGCAGCTACTGTTTATTTCTTCAGGGGATTCACAATCCTCTAAGGGTTCATGAGAACTCTGCTGTGGGTTTACAAGATGCAATGCCCAAATTAAATTGACAAATAAATGTAAATATTAAATAACATTTAAATTATTAAATAATAATTGATTAAAATAACATTAAATTATTAAAATAAATGATTAAATAAAATGATTAAATCATTAAAATACTAAAATATTTAATTACATGACTTATGTGACATTTATATTTAATAAATGCATAGTGTTATAATTTTAGGGGTTACTTTATGTAAATAATGTATGTGATATTAGCCATTCTCTGACATGAAGCACATTAAACTCGTTTTACAGTAAACAGATCTACTATTTACACATGTAACGGTTTTCCTTTTATCCATATTGCTGCCATTTATTTGTTAACACCAAAATGCTGTTAACACTGTGTGATGTAATTCGTCATTCGTTTTTGTGTCTGTCCAATTTGGCGACATTTCTTTCTACACCGCAGATAATCACAATATTTAATGTACAACTAAACTGTGTTGAGTAATTGTGTCAGCTCCTTCAGAAACTCTTTGACAGCAGACTTATGTCAGAACATTCTAACACATGCTCAAACAGCTATGCTTATGGCTTTAATCACAAAAGTCAATGACAATTAAATCAAATCACCTCTAAATGTAAAAAATGTTGTATTTACAGAAAAAGTTGCATTTGTCGATTTTATTTATTTATTTGAGAAAAATGAGAAATCCCTGGCCTTGACGGTTGCTTTTGTAAAATGTTGGCCAAATGATCATTTCGATTGAGGAATAAAGAGTGTTAAAAGGAATCCTAAGTGTTTTTGTACTTGTTGAAACAGCCCCTGGTCTCTTTGTAGTCAGTCATGGCCTAGAGCAGGTGAAGAGCAGCTGTATTTCTGCAGGCCGAACTGACTTACAGGTGCCCGACAGCAAAAAGACAGAGCACTTGGACAACTTTATCATCATCTTCATCATTACTGCATTTACATGATAGAAAATGAGCTGTATAGCCTAGAGTAAGGACCTGCTTCTCGGGTTCAGCATTTGTCCACATGATAAATCTTAACTCAAGCACTAACGTCAGGCTAATGGTACTATCCTACTGTAATGGGCTTAGAAAAATAAAGTGATCATCAGCCCTGCCTGTTTATGGAACCGCATGTTTGTGAAAGGCTTCCTAATGGATTTTTCCTATGGAATAGTCTTAACTTTCATTGATAGGCCAGATTTGTGACAGCATCATAAATGAAGCACTTCCAGGAAACTCAAAATTTGTTTAGCTTAAAATATTGAGTGATTCTTGCCCATTTTGTATCGTAACAATTAGAACCAACCGATTCATCATGTGCTTCTGCAAATTAGTCGGTGGCGAGCACCTCTATCTCATACCAGAGTGGGTCTGCTGTGCTATTTTGGGTTTTATCAACAAACAAGAGGGACTTGCTTTGCTGCATAGTTCTTAGTCAGCCTCCTCGCTGTAGTCATTATATGGTTCATTACATGCCTCAGGTCAGTGAGAGTATTCTGTGCAGGTCACCCTGACTCTCGCCCCACCGTCAATTGCTCTCTCGTCTTTTGGCAAGCTGTGCTACAGGCATTGTCTGGAACATCTAATATGTCCTCTGAGAGCATTCATTTTTAGCTGCTTTTGTTGTGGATCTGTTTTAAAATAAGGACTGGCAGAATGTACTCCAGTGTGTGGAAGTGATTGTTTATTGATTGAAGTGATTGTTGACAGCAGCGATTGTTTATTAAAACGCAATATTTTCATTAGGATAGACCAATATATCGGCCAGTCAGGTTATTCAGGTGATATCTGGCCATTTTAACCAGTTTCACTTGGCTGAAGTGTTCTTCATTTTACTTTATCCCACCCAGATTCTACTGAAACTTGTTATTGGATTGTATTTCTGTTTGTTGAAATTCTTATCAGTTTTTTAATTTAATTTTATTGAATTAAGTAAAGGTTAAAAGGGTTGGTTCGACCAAAAATGAACCTCGTGTTGTTTCAAACCCTTAATACTTTTGTTCATCTTTGAATCACAAATGAATGTATTTTTAATGAAACTTTAGAGATTTCTGTCCCTCCAATGAAAGTCCATTACACCAAAACTTTGGCGCTTTTGGCGCAAAAGTAATCCATATGAATCGAGTGGTTTAATCCAAGTCTTTTGAAGAGACACAATCTCTTTATGGACTGGACTTTTGGAATGGACTTTTAATAGAGGAATAGAGATCTCTTAGGTTTCATTAAAATATATCCATTAACCTTTTAATAACTTTAAAGTGTCTTGTGCTATTTTTAAATTGTATTATGCGTAAAACATTATATTGGCTAGTATGGCTACCCTAACTTTACTTTTATTGACACCGGCAATTGAGAAATCCATATTGGTCATCCATTAATTTACATTTCACTTTTTTCAACTTCAAAACAACACTCCACTATACAGGTGCATCTCAGTAAATTAGAATGTCGTGGAAAAGTTCATTTATTTCGAGTAATTTTATGGTGTGGTTTTAAGGTGAAGATTTTCATTTAATATTTATATTCGATTTTATCTCTGCTTTATTTCAAATTTAGTTTTAGTTAACAATAACAACACAGATGTTAACATGATTTTAGTGTGAAAAAATTGCTTGCTTACCTTTTCTGTGTAACTTTATATACACTTTTACAACTTTGTTTCATGACAATGGAATGAACTTTAAAACCCTAAAGGAATTTTAAAAATAATTCAATCTGCTTTACAACTCAAATAATACAAAGATTTTTAACAAAACAATAAAATTGTAGGCTTCATGTTTCTGCTTTTTGAATACTCTAAACTGTTTACTTCCATTGCAAGTGCCCACAAATAATATTTAGTAATTTTATGGTGTGGTTTTAAGGTGAAGACTTTCATTTAATATTTATATTCGATTTTTATCTCTGCTTTATTTCAAATTTAGTTTTAGTTAACAATAACAACACAGATGTTAACATGATTTTAGTGTGAAAAAATTGCTTGCTTACCTTTTCTGTGTAACTTTATATACACTTTTACAACTTTGTTTCATGACAATGGAATGAATTTTAAAACCCTAAAGGAATTTTAAAAATAATTCAATCTGCTTTACAACTCAAATAATACAAAGATTTTTAACAAAACAATAAAATTGTAGGCTTCATATTTCTGCTTTTTGAATACTCTAAACTGTTTACTTCCATTGCAAGTGCCCACAAATAATATTGTGATAATCAGCATTATGCCACAAATGCTGCTGTTTGAGCATAACGTGTACAGGGTGTCTGCGGGGTCTTAAAAAGTATTAAAAGTTGATAAATCAATTTAGAGAAAATTAAGGCCCTTAAAAAGTCTTAAATGCCTTTTTTCAAGATATTAAATTTTGTATTATTTTTTCATTATGTATATTTGTCCGAATAGTAGGGTTCTGTGTAGTTTATTAATGGAATCCCGCAAAATTTGACGTCATCCGTTACGGCTCTCACTGACTGACTGCGCCGCTGTGTGATAGCGCGGGGCTTGTTGATCCCGCTCTCGCTGAACTTCTGACCATTACCGCACGCTCCTGCGATTTTTGTGTCCGCTCCTTTTTTCAAGATATTAAATTTTGTATTATTTTTTCATTATGTATATTTGTCCGAATAGTAGGGTTCTGTGTAGTTTATTTATGGAATCCCGCAAAATTTGACGTCATCCGTTACGGGTCTCACTGACTGACTGCGCCGCTGTGTGATAGCGCGGGGCTTGTTGATCACGCTCTCGCTGAACTTCTGACCATTACCGCACGCTCCCGCAAACATTCTGTTATTGTATGTAATACAATATGTGAATGAGCTCTCGCAGTCGCAGTTCACTTTCGATTTCTTGATCGTGTGCACACTGTGTAAAGGGAGCACATGTTATGATAAAAGATATTTGTCAGTGAGCTCGGGATCTGTTGAGGAGCAAACCCTCCAACATCTTTGTCAGTTATCTCTCCTTACTTTTGACCCGTGATCAGTCAACTCTGACATCTGCAGCTCGTGTTGGGTGCAGGGTGGTTGTTGTTTTTTCCACGAAATTGGGCTGCTTTTAAACTTGCCACGGGTTGATTTTCCCCAGTGGGTTAAAGGTTTGAAATATTGCATAAATTACATTTGGTTGAAATGCTTGTACTGAAACATGCGATTTTTGTGTCCGCTCCCGCAAACATTCTAATATTGTATATAATTTTTGCGCATCAGGGTGCCGCTATCAATATGTGGGGTATTTAAATACCTTTTGAATGAGCGCTCGCAGTCGCAGTTTACTTTCACTTTCGATTTCACGATCGCGTGCTGTGTAAAGTGAGCACATCTTACAATAAAAGATATTTGTCAATGAGCTCGGGATCTGTTGAGGAACAAATCCTCCAACATCTTGTCAGGTATCTCTCCTTACTTTTGACCCCCGATTAGTCAAATCTGACTTCTGCAGCTCGTGTTGGATGCAGGGTTGTTGTTGTTTTCCACGAAATAGGGCTGCTTTTAAACTGTTGCCATGGATTGATTTTCCCCAGTGGGTTAAAGGTTTGAAATATTGCATAAATTACATTTGTTTGAAATGCTTGTACTGAAACATTTTGCATTCTACCTATAATAAAACTGTGCTAAATGTTTTGGGCCACACTAGTAGGAAGCATTTGAGCTGCGTTTATGATAAATGTGCATAACAGTGACTGTAAAATATGTATTTAAGGGATGGAAATTACATTTTTATATTTGGGACATGGTAATTGCGCTACTTTGGGCGTTTTTTTTTTTTTTTCCCCACTGGCATGGGCTTGGGATGCACAATTAAAATGATGTAATACTTGTGATCATTATTTTACCTTCCATGATCATTCAGACATGATCAGGTGCAGTACTGACACACTGTCATGTCTGCATCAAATCAAGCACTCCGTAATCACAGGTAAACTGTCTGATCAGTCAGATGTTTGTCATGAGAAGTGCTCCACAAAACAGCTATGGTTTGCAGACATAAGAGTTGATGTGAAAAAAATACATCTTTTGAATATACTGTGTGAACTCATTGCCCCGTTAGGTCAGAGAGCTTTATTTTCCCTCATCATTAAGTTTTGTCAGTTGTTTTGTTTATTGGTCTAATTCTTGGGTTGCATTAGTTAGTCACTCAATTAATTCTCTTGTGCTTGGTTCCTCCCTTCTGAATTATGTTGTATTGATAAGGAGGCATCACAAAGTAAGTCTGTTTAGTTGTGCTATCTTACAATCAATATATAGTAAATGTAAGTTAAAGTGTCGCCGATGTAACCGGTTAAAACTTGGAGTGGCGATGAAGTCTTAAAATGTATTGAAAGAGTCTTTAAAAAGGTCTTAAAAGGTATTAAATTTCACTCCATGATTTCTGTATATACCCTGGTGTAATGAACCTGATGCATTTATTTTTTAGTGTGTCTTTGAAGTAGCTAGTCTGCCATTAGTACAGGTTTTCCAGCGTCTTCAGCACTAAAGGCTGTTGCTGACTCTGTCGCAGTGAAATGACTGTGGAGGCATCGTCATGGGTGGCAGTTCATTACGCCTGACTGAACTCCAGCAAGGTTGCTTTATTGGTCTAATTCTTGGGTTGCATTAGTTAGTCACTCAATTAATTCTCTTGTGCTTGGTTCCTCCCTTCTGAATTATGTTGTATTGATAAGGAGGCATCACAAAGTAAGTCTGTTTAGTTGTGCTATCTTACAATCAATATATAGTAAATGTAAGTTAAAGTGTCGCCGATGTAACCGGTTAAAACTTGGAGTGGCGATGAAGTCTTAAAATGTATTGAAAGAGTCTTTAAAAAGGTCTTAAAAGGTATTAAATTTCACTCCATGATTTCTGTATATACCCTGGTGTAATGAACCTGATGCATTTATTTTTTAGTGTGTCTTTGAAGTAGCTAGTCTGCCATTAGTACAGGTTTTCCAGCGTCTTCAGCACTAAAGGCTGTTGCTGACTCTGTCGCAGTGAAATGACTGTGGAGGCATCGTCATGGGTGGCAGTTCATTACGCCTGACTGAACTCCAGCAAGGTTGCACTCCACAACACTGTCTGCAGAAGAGTTACAGCTGTGCACCATATGCCCCCAGACCCGTATACACACACACAGGTTGATGCAGACATTCTGACACCCAGCCTCAATGTGCCATCATGCTGTTTTACAGGCAATGTGAAAGCATGACTTTGCAGTTAACAACCCTCAAAGGTCCATCATTAACAGTACACAGTGGAGGCTGCATCAAGACCACAAAAATGCTTTCCTTGGCATACAAGTCTCTCATGAGAGTCTTTCTTACATAAACTTTTAACAATGTTGAAATAAGTTGGAATTTGCTAATCACAGTTTTTCTCATCACAATTAATAAACAATCCTAAATGTCAGTTTTGCAGTATAGTTTCGTAATCACTGGCTGCAAAGCCTAGCACATCGTGATTATACTGTAGTTTTCTTGTCTCGATAGACAGGGCCATACTGACTCCATCTCTGCCGCAGGACTGGCCCACAGCACCCCAGGGACATTCTGCACCATACTGCTGTGCTTCTCTTCTTTTCCACTTAGAATAGACTTAAGCAGAAGAGATGTCAGTGAATGATTGTTTTCTACTTAAAACTGTTCGCTGAATGATTGTGGCATGTTTACATGCTGTATTTCAGTGCTGTAACCACCCACAATCCATTTTAACCAGGCTCGCGTCTGCTGTTGTAGACTTTTGTGCTGGGGTTAGGCAAAATTCAGATTTGAAAAACTCGTTTTGCTGTTCATTCCATCTATTGTTCATTGAACTGTTCTAACTTTTGTTGTGCTGTTCTGCCATTCTATCTGTATTGTTCTACCGTTCTGTTTATTGATGGCTCTATTGATTTTGCTAGCGTTCACTCTATGGTTCTGTCTGTTGATCATTCTATTGTTCTTGAAAAACCTTTCTAGTTAACAAGACAATGTTATTTGAATTTTGGTTAGGGCTGGGCAAAATGGCCAAAAAATTATCACAAAAGTGATCCTTTTTCCAATTCAGGGATTCTGGTATAAATTTTGTTTTAAATTTGTTTCTTACATTTCTTACATTTATTTAGTCATTTAGCAGACATTTTTATCCAAAGCGACAATATCTTTCACTTGGATGTTATAAGTTGCACTGAGTAAATACATTTCAGGTTGCAAAGCAACAAAATGTGATTACTTTAAAGGGGGGGTGTACTTTCTTCTGCACTGGAAGCTCCTGTTGCCAAGACAAATTCCTTGTGTGTGTGTGTGTGTGTGTGTGTGTGTGTGTGTGTGTGTGTGTGTGTGTGTGTGTGTGTGTAAACAAACTTGGCAGTGAAGCTCTTTCTGACTTCTGACTTCACAGTTTGCAGTGCAGGCTGCAATATTAATAATATAATACATGTTGTCTCTTAGAAATGCACATTTGACAGTAGCTTGAGTTGACCGTAGTAGTAGCTTGAGTTTGGATGTAACAACCTCATTTATATGATGAAATTGAATTATTCTTTTTTTTTTTTTTTGTAAAATAACCATTGGTCTTCCATAGTAGCATACATTTAGATCTTGATAATCAGAGTTATACCATGGTAAAAATGTAACTATATGGTTTCTAGGTATTTGTATGAAAAACAGTAGTCTAAATACATTTAGTATAAAAGCACAAACGCTATAGCTTAATCACAAAAAATACTGTAATTGTATTCCATTACTCCTTTAATACATGTCTACACAGGGCTCGCAAAATTTCAAAATCCCTGGTAGCCCTTCGGGCAGGCAGTCTTCAGATTTTGGTTGCCCAAAAATGAATTTAACTAGCCCGAAAAATATATATTAAATTTTTTCTTCAAATAACAAGTCAAGAGAGTAGGGGTGCAATGGATCACAAATCTCACGGTTCGGATTATATTACATTATCAAATCACATTTTAAGTCACAGATCGGATAATTTTTCAGATGAGCAAAAAAAATATGGTTATTTATTAAAGTAACACTTATTATTTAAAGAACAATTTACTACTTTGATACCACAGCAAAAACTAGTAGCATATAAGGATGTAACGATTTACTCATCACGATGTGATATGATTCACTATACTGATTTCACTATACAATTTTCTCACAATTAATTTTTTAACAAAATGAGGTTTAAGACATATTTTAAAAAAGGTGTCCTTTTGTTTTTTTTCTCAGACCAAAAAGGCTACACATTGCTTTGTGAAATTGAAAATGTCAAACAATATACTAACTTGAAATTTTAAAACAAATCCCAAATCAAATAAATAAATAATACAAATAAAAGAAATGTCTCCATGCAAGTAAACTAAGGTTTTGCCTGTGTAATCACGATCCAAACAAAGATGCTGCATACATGTTATTTAATTTAAAATTTTGAAATTTGAAACACAAACAAAATGGTCTGACTTTAGCTTTGTGATACTACATAAAAAATCTGAACGAAACAAAAACAGCAGATGGGCTGAATGAGATGCAAATGTCACTCTCTGACAGCAGGTGGCGCTTATTTATAGGCTGCTGCCCCTTTAAGGCCGAATGCATGGATCCAATATAATGATGCACGTGTGATTTCTTTCTCCACTGTTTGTTAATTTAAGACATAAAAATACTTGCCAAGATAGTTATTTTGAGATAATTTTGCGTGTATGTGTCCATTCAAGCGAAAGAGGAATCAATTTTGTGTTCGTGCTCTGCCTGAAATGCCGCTCTGTATGTGTGCGAGCCGCGAGCACCAAACTGAATTCTTCATGCACATGAATGGTTTAAAACGCTTGAATGTTTAAATTGGTAAGACTTAGAAACGCGTGTAAATGATAAACTATGATACTTTCACCCCTGCAAGCGAGTGAACAACGCAAATTAAGGAAGGGATCTTATATCACTATTCAAGATAGCCTGTCGGGCAGGGCAGTGATACATTTTGGTAGTCCGACTGGAAAACACAATAGCCCCGGGACATCGGGCTAGCGATTTTGCGAGCCATGCTACATTAATGATACAATAAAATTCGATATGAATATCCCACATTTCTGCCACAATACCATGGTGCAGTTAGTGTTACTACAGTAAATCCATGGTAAATGATGGCGGTTTATAGATCGAAAAGTCTTCTGACTGTATAGTTGCACACAGTATAGTCTTTCTCCTGTTTGTCAGCACTTTCATCTGGATTTAAACCAGTTTAAATCACTGATTCATTTGTGTTCTTCGCTGAATTCAAGTGCTTCACACTGGATCTCACAGTGCTGTTTAATGGTCGCGTGACTGAGACTTATCAGTGAGTAAACGCATCTGCTCTAGTGAGCTTGTGCTGCACTGCCATTTGAACTTTGCGCCAAGTAGATAAATGCTTCGTGTGGTGCGTTTCAAATGAGTATCACCGTTTCATTCCGCTTTTGGAATGAAACATTATATTGAACTTTATCATTTTATAGAGGAAAATTGTATCACTATAACGTTTTTTCGCCCAGCCCTAATTTCGGTTTATTGTATTTTATATGTTTTCCTTACATTCAAATTTTAAATATTTCAAACCTGTTTGCTGCTTCCATTCAAATTCATATCAGATTGAATTGGAATTTAAAAGGCATGCATTCAGTTCGGAATGGCTCCTAACCATCACTTACGAGGTGCTAAAAATGGACACCTTAACAGGAAGATGATTTGATTTGGGTGTGTGTGCTTGAATGGAATCATCTGTGATGACTCCATTCAAGTTAATGGATTAAGTGAGTCCATTAAGTGAGTTTGGCTACTTTTTCCCTCTATCATTTGGTATCAACCATTTTAACTTAAAAAATTGCTCCTCAGCTGAAACGTTCCCACTCTCTTCCCTCTACGACCTCCTTTTCTTTGTTTCTCTTTCTTTCTCGCTGCCTGTGGGTTTTGGTACTTCTGTTGCCTTGGCATTGCTTCTGAGAGGTCTGGGAGCACTTTTACCATACATGTAAAATAACAACCACTGAAATCCTAGAGGCTCACCGACCAAAGATGATAGTTACCACTCCATGGATAATATTACTTTTCTATTGTGTGAACTCAAATCTGTTTTTTTAACTACAAGATTTAAAGGTTCATCCTTTTGTGAATTTTTTTTTTTGCACATACTTTTTTGCTTGTGTTTTGGGGAAACAATGTTTGATGTAGCACACCATAAGAGAACAAACCATTCAGGACTTACATGTATGCGCCCTGTGTTCTGTTTTTTAATGGATGTGCTGTGGGGAAAAAAATCAAAAATCAATCACTGTCACCACTAGTTCCCATGAGGACTTCGGCCTCACTGCGGATGCACTCAGTGTTGAAGGTTCTACTAAAACAATAAGCCATGAGAGGCTTTTCTTTAACTTCTAATCACAATTTTTACTACTAATCACAATTGGTTTTTCTGCATGAACAGTGTCTACAATTTCCAAGTAGTTTGGTGAATTCAGCATGCAGCCACAGGTGCATACTATATCATGTATTGCCTATTTTCTTTTGGCTTTGAATGTGTCCACACAATATCAGATTTTAGAGACATAACCGACTGTTTTTTTCTGCTGATATTGAGAGGCATGATCGAGATCCCTCCTCAGAGTGTACATGCACTGTAGCTCTTGGCCCTTCCAGTATTATTTTACTCCATAAGACCATGAGCTCTGTTCAGGAAGCTGTCCTGATTTGATTGGCTCTCATTTTATCTCAATCTTTTCAACATTTCTGATCTCTGAATTAAACATTTGTTTTCTTTGGACCTCAGCAGCATTTTATGTCCTCCTTTCCAAAACCACAGTTAATGCATGAAGTATCATTACAACATGTACTAGCATACTTTAACAATAAACTAGGGCTGCCACTAACGGCTATTTTTATTTCGATTAATCTATCGACTAATTTATCGATTAATCTAAACGATTAATTTCCCACAAAACAAATCAACAATTTTACTTAAGAATGTTTTATTAAACTATATTTCATTAAACCAAATGAAATCCAAAAGTAAAAAAGTAAAGTGCAACATAAAGTGCAAGAAGCAAGTGTCCATCTCATAGTCCAAATCACTGAAATCAAAGTTCAGTATTATAGTGTAAGAATGACAACATATCCACGTGTTCTAGTCTACTAATACAATTATAATCAAAAAACACTTTTTTTTAAAAGGAGTATTTACCAGAAATATTATTTACCAGAATTTATTTAGGAGAAAAATGTAAATGTACAGTATTTATGAAAAATACATATTTTAAATAAAATCAATTAATTGGAGATGTTTTTGATTATTAAAATTTAATGGAACCATTAAAATGCAATCCATAAAATAATGGAAAACAGAATTGGGTAAAAATAAAGCTGTAAAACTCAATTAATTAGACAGGCTTTTTGATTAATAAAATTTAATTTAACCAATTAAAACGGAGTATAGAAAAATGAAAATGGAAAAAACTGAATTTGGAAATAAAACTGATTTCATAGTGCCCTATAATAGGGTTTGAGCTTTTATTTTGAAACCGCGATGTATTCTCCTGTGTTTGCATAGATTTATAAATGATTTACCTTACAAATCTGATGAAATGGAGCATGTTGCATTCCCAGATGAACGTTATAATAAACCCAAACTCACAACAACATGCAGAGATGGGGTTTGAGATGCTCCACACATGTAAATGATAACAGTTCCTGTGGAACTAATGTGAATGGAGCCGCTGTGTGACGCATGTACTTAACCTACACGCATGTAAATAATTAAAGTGCATATACTGTATTAGAACTGCATCGCATATAATTATTTAATTAAATTGTAGCGTTTGTGAATTCACAATTATGCTTAATTATGATTTTTAAATGGGCTTAATATATCATGCAGCCTTGGAAAACAGACTAATAATGTGTTTTATACATTCTCTTCTGTGAAATGCGCCACTTCCGGTATTTTGCCGGTTAGTCGACATGAGCAAAATGAAGTCGAGGATTTAAAAAAATTGAATAGTCGAATGAAATCGACGAATCGCGACAGCCCTACAATAAACATTATTATATTTATTAATTATAGCACAAAAAGTATTCTCGTATCTTCATAAAGTTAAGATTGAAGCACTGATGTCACATGGACTATTTTAACAATGTCCTTACTTCCTTTCTGGGCCTTGAATGTTTCAGTTGCATTGCTGTCTATGCAGGGTCAGAAAGCTCTCGGATTTAATCAAAAGTAGTCTTATGGGTTTAGAACGACATGTGGGTGAGTAATTAATGGTAGAATTTTCATTTAGAATTAGATTAATATGTGCTATAAACAATTGTTATTCATTGTTAGTTCATGAAACCTATCGTGCCAACTGAAAACTAATAAATAAATGCAATTTAATTTATAAAACTCTAAACCTGTTTATAAATGGGTTGAAAAATGGAGCTGAACTGCAGCATTTAAACAAATCTTTACTGCACAAAGACATTGTTTTTTTTAACTGGAACTTTTGTGTGAACTGAGTTACAGAAGTGATTTGGATATCCCAAAACTATGTATGTTTTAAGAGGAGCGTGTTTGCATTCATGGCGCTCAATTGTGAAGCTGTGTGCATTATACAGCGTGGCAGAAAAGGGCGATGTAGTATTTTGTCACACTACAGTTAGTTACTCACCAACAGTAATCCTGTTCTAATTTGACTGCTGACCTTTAGGGCAGAGTGCCATGTGTCATAATTCTGGGTGTGCCAGCCAGGAGTGTGATATGAGGGAAGTAATTGAGCGTGTTCAGGAAGCCCTAGCACAGGAACTGGGATAAAGAGACTGTTTTTACGTACTGTGCCTGTCACGCCATTTGAGATAAGCTTTTAAGTGATTTAAATGGCCATTCTTCCCATGTGAATTAGATGACGTGCTACAGTAGTCCTTCCGCATTGTTTTACAATGGCTTTTCTCAGTATTATTTTCCTCTCTTAAAACACTTTTTTTGCTGGAAAAGTCGTAAACCTCTACTAGAGTATTGCTATTTGAGGGTAACATCCTTTATTAGCAGTGTACAGTTGTTTGCTATAGATTGCATGGGTGTGATGATACAGAACTGCAGTTGCCACACCATCATTTTTTGTGCTTGATGGGAATCATGACGTGAACTGTATTCGTTGCTTGTTTCTATGATTGGCTTGTAAATGTTTCCTCCTCCCTAAAGTTAAATTCTTGGTATTTTTGGAATTTGCTTTGGAACAAACATGACACTTCCCGACCGGGTCTTTGGAGAAAGCAGAGTCAGATTGAAAGAGGTGGGGCCAGAACAGCATATTTCATCTTTACACTTGAGGCCACTCTATGAGAATGTTCAATTCAGTGGAATTTAATTTTAACAGCTACAGATTACATAACATCAAGTTTTTTTTCAACCGATTACATTTGTCCAGCATTGATTCAGTACAGCCCTGCCATGGCAGATGTAGCGACCCTTTTGATTGGAGCCTATAGGTACTTTACACCAGTAACATGTCAGAAATTACACTGAGTTTCTTCTAAATAAGAATGTACTTCTTCCACAAATTTTTTTTTTTTTTGGAGAATTTTGGGACCCACTTTCCTTGTTGATGCATGTGAAGTAACACTCCATCCATCCATCCGTCCATCCGTCCATCCGTCCATCCATCCATCCATCCATCCATCCATCCATCGCAAAATAATACTTTTTTGAATATTTAGATAATTTTCTTAATTTGTTCTCAGAAATATGTTTAGTCAGTAGCCAATTAATTTTCAGTTTCATGAAGCAACACTCCATCCATCCATCCATCCATCCATCCGTCCATCCGTCCATCCATCCATCCATCCATCGCAAAATAATACTTTTTTGAATATTTAGATAATTTTCTTAATTTGTTCTCAGAAATATGTTTAGTCAGTAGCCAATTAATTTTCAGTTTCATTTATAAAATGCAAAGTGTCTCTCTCAGGCAAAAAAACAAATAAAATCTTTTGTAACATTTTATGCATCTTTGCTGAATAATCTTTAAAATACTGTTGACCCCAAACGTTTGAACTGTATGTGGATAACTTTTTTTCCCACCCACAGTCCTACTTCAACATTTGGTTTGGTCTGTCTGCTCGTAATGCCAAAGATAAAACGCAGCAGAGAGCTCAATTGAAAGCCCACTTTATACACATTAACATTTTGCATGTGCTGCATGGTCCGGCCCACTCAGCACAGGGCCTTGGTGAAACGGCTGTGATTGGCTGTGACCCCAGCCCGGAGAAAGGCCTCTCTGTATGGCTCTACAAGGAGAATTCCCCTCTTTTTTCCTTCCTTCCACTCCACATCCCACAGCCTCTCATGTATCAGCTCAGCTGTTTTTACTGCAGGCTGGATTTAGTTGAGGCTGCCCAGATCATACCGTTCTCAGCATCTAAAGCTGTGGTCTCTCACAGCAATATATATCTCTAAAGACTCTCAGGGGGTTTATCCAAGAGCACGCCATACATGCATTTTCATTTGGCCATGAATTGAGTATTAATGACAGAATGTTTATTTAGTAATCCTATACACAGGATCTGAATCAAACCCCATTCAGTCATGACTTAATTTGTTGTAAAAAGCCTCATGAATTGTCAACCGACGCTCTGTCCTATAAATTGTAATTTATAACCCCCTGGAAATAGAAACAATTTGAAGAGAGCATAGGGAAAGGAATGCTCATTGCCCGGGGCTTATTCTTTTCCATGCAGTCCAGAGTGGTTGTGGTCTGGGCTGAAATACCAATAATTCCTGATGGCTCATAGTTTATTGTTTCTCTCTGGATGTTGTTCCAAGACTTATACGCTTGGCCGTGTTGGTTAAAATTAAACGCACTGCATGTCAGTGATTATCCTGTGTTGACTCCAATGGCTTATTATGGATGCTGCTCATTACATCGCTCCGATACCATTGATCATGGGACTGTGGAGAGGCCTCAAAAAGGCCTTTTATTAGAGCGTCCACCCCGAGGGAGGGAGCGATGTGAGTCTTGGCATCTCTCTAACACCATTCTCCACCAGTCTACCCCAGTAACGGAGGTCTTTATCATCACAGTTGGAAAACGCCACAATCTGTAATCGAGGAAGGCCCTCCCCACAGAGATAAGCCACCGTAAAGCAGTGTAATACGGAAACGAGCTTTATTTGGATTATCTTCCAGATGTTCCACTGACCGTGAGAGTGATTCCGAGTCGGGAAATCCTCATTTCAGCATTTACAGACCACGAGTACTGCTGAGTAAGTGTTTATTATGACAGTATAGGCCAACACACCCACTTTATAGTGAGGCCTACTCATGCCTGAACCAGAAACTATGCAATAAGGCGCTTTTATTTTTTATTTTATTTTTATATTTTATTTTATAGTGTTATATTTAGTTATTTATCTGATGAGCCTATATAATGTTATATTTTCCTTATTTATATTTTTAGCATGTAATATTCTATTTTATTCTATTCAGTATATAATATGTAATTTTCATGATTTATATACTACCATGGTTTATAGTTTATTTTTATATTCGATCAAATTGTCGGCCGAAACTGTTTTGGAGGACTGAAATTTACCAAAACAGTGACATCTAATTAGTGTTTCTGGTGCGTTTGGACTGTTTCAGTGTCTACTTTGTGCATACAACGTGGATAAGTTAGTTATAACACCAAATAAACATGAATTGACATCAGAAGTTATGTTGAGAGAGCTGAAATTTATCATGACTCATGTGATCACTCAATCAGTGTTTCCACCATAGAAAAACATCAATAAAACAGCTTGTAAACGTCATGTGACATTTACCTCAGAAAAGCCATTCATTGTCCATATAAACTAGATAGTTAGCTAAGAAAAAAAACAACTTTTTAACCATTTTAATTAATGTGTACTATATTACATATTCATTTTATTTTTACTTACGCTTTTGTCTTTGTTGATGTATGTTTAAATAAATCTGTCATGACAACAACTTTTTATAACAACCAGTTTAACGGTTTTTAAAAAAAAATATATAATAATAGAATAGAAACAATAAATAAAAACTATATAAAGCACACACTCACATATACATACACGTTAAATATATATATATATATAAATATTATTAAACAAATTTTATTAATTTACTATTAATACGTTTTGGTTCTGGTGTTTCAGTAAAAAAAATTAAAAATCTATTTTGGTGCATCACTAGTATCATGAACTAATCTTAAAGGGGTCATATGATTTTTGAAATATGAAATTTTTCCTTTCTCTTTGGAGTGTTACAAGCTCTTGGTGCATAAAGAAGATCTGTAAAGTTGCAAAGACTAAAGTCTCAAATCCAAAGAGATATTCTTTATAAAAGTTAAGAGTCAGCCACACCTACTTAAAACGGCACGCCCCCACATACCTACGTCACTATCTGGGAAGCCAGCTGTTTATTAAACCGCTTACTATAGTGCCATTTCTAACTATTGGCAGAGCTGGCAGTTGACCTCTGCATTATGGAGGGCCTCCATAACTGTACCACAGTACAATATAGGTAATGGCATATGTTTCATGTTTACATTGTGCACTCCCCACCAAGTACAATATTCTGATTGTTTGCATCTTGTTTTTAAGCCCATAAATAATAATGTACTTGTTCTAATAAATTTATATTGTAATGTACTCATTCTAATATATTTAAAAAATAATTTACATTGCTGGTAGGTTATCATTGCACAAATTAACACACACTCTACAATTTAAAAAAAAAAAAAGTTCTAAACTAACGCTCTGTCTTCACTGTATCTAACACACACACTCTCAAGGCTGATTTAAGGCTGATTTATACTCGACGCATCTGCAAGTTCGCTTAGGTGCACGCGGCAAATATGACGTCATCGCGGTGTTGGCGGAAGTTTGCTTTGAGTGCGCACGCGACGTCGTTTCGTGTGGCGGTGTGCACAACATTTTTTTGTAACTTTCCGCACAGCTCCGCTTCCGAAGATGCACGAGTTCAAAGCGACTCTAGCCGAACATGCATGTCTGTGCCAGCATTTGTGTGAAACCGAAGCAGTTTGATGTTAAGTGCAGTCACACACACAGATCACGCTGCGGCCGAACTCAGACATTCAGGAACAACTTTTTAGCGCTGCCCCGCAGTTTGATCAACTAAATAGCTTAATCGCTCAAGAGCTACATTATCTTTCTCAACAAGGAGCTGGTAGCATCATTGTTTCTAAAGGAATTAAAGCCACAGCTTCACTGTTAATAGAGAAACGCGGCAAAACGGTGGTAATTCATACATACACAGCCTCTCTCTCTTTCTCTGTGTTGTAAATGAACAGTTGATGAATTACACTTTTCTGAGAATAGAATATTTAAATGGAGATCGCTAAACTGCAAGCTAACCGCTGTTTTCAGAAAGCAAGCGCGTTTATCCACAGTGGAGAGAGAGAGCGCGCGTACACATGGTTGCTAGGTTGACAAAGATAAGTAACACACTTAGCAGATATTTCCGTATTGCGCAAGTGTGAAGCTCTGTTTGGGGGATCATGTCTCTTTATATCAGGCAACCCAGTTGTGTTCCTCTGCGGCCAGATTAAACCTGGTTGTAGCCTATATATGCTCTATTCATTCTTTTTTAGAAACGCTGCACTTTTCTACTCAATTTTAAACGTTGTAAAATTTTAAACAAATTAAGAGTGGTCCACTGCTGCACACGTGCCACAATATCGATACAGGGCCAGCATCATATGACCCCTTTAAATTTCAAAATGGCTAAATTCCTTATATTTAGTTGGAAAAATTAAGATGCTCTGTTTGAGTGGTGAGACCTGAGGTTTGGAGGAGGTGAATGAGTGCACTCTGGGTACAGGATAAAGCACCCTCACACACACTAGCCATTACCCACAATGTGAGTCGCCAGCCTCCGCAAGGCAGACTGGGTTACCAGCACAAACCCAACCGTGCCCACTGACCGACCAATGTCAGATCTGCTCCATCTGCCTGCCGTTCTCCATGTGAGTGTCAGGGCTGGGTTGTGTCATTATAGGGAGGTTTTCTGGTAGTGCATTTGAAGCCCTTGTGGCCGGGAATCATTCTTGGGCGGGGCGAGGCTTGGTGGTCTGGTTGAAGTGGGTTACGAGGTTTCAGGGTGCACTGCAGGGTCCTCCAGGATCTCATTCTGTCCCTAATATACTGCTTTCGTCTTCGCCATTTTCAATTATTTAAAGAGACCTGCTTCAGGCAGACTGAATAATGAAAGAGCTTGTCAGAGCATGCATGCGGCATTATGAGGAACAGGGTGGAAAAGAATGGGACTTATGGAAATTAGGAACATGAGTTATAGGATTGTGTGTAATTAAGCACTTCTTGTAAATGGTCTAGGAGCACTTCAGCCTTTGTTGACGCCCAGCAACACTGCCGCCATGTTTTGAGTATGGGGCGGTCATCTTTAATGAAGGGCTTTTGTGTGCTGAGAGCAGCTCTCTGCCGGCTGATACATGGCACGGCACAGTAATGAAAGGGCCTGCCAAAACGTGAACATTTGTCCTCGTGCTGTTTGTTACCTGCTCAGGCTAATGCTTTTACTTTGCTCATTATGTTTTTGTGCTTGTACAGCATTCAAACAGTTGTTTGTGCCATTCTTGATGTAATCTTAAAATTGAATTATCACTTTTCAGAACAAAAATCCCTTTTTGGACAGACAAACACTGTTAGATACTATCTAAATAATTGTAATATTTATTATGTATAATTTTTCGTTTAATATAACAAATTAGAAGAATTCAAATCATTTTTAATTTGACCTTTTTAACAGTTTGAATAAAAACAAACATTTAGCTGACAAAATAATAAGAGCTAAATACTTAAATATATATAAAACTATTTTTTATTTGTTTCAAATGTAAGCTTTTTGGGTTAAAATGTGTTTTTTTATTTATTTATAATATTAAATTATTTAAATTATTTTTAGATACTTAATTTTTGTAATTAGTTTTTATTAAATTTTCACCATTTTTTTTTTCTTTTTCATCCTCCTTTAACTCGAACCCAGGAGCTGAGAGTGAATGAAATAAATGACATTTTATTACATTTTCACCAATTTTCTTTCTTTCTTTCTTTCTTTTTGTTGCCATTTTCCCTTTCATGCTCCTTTAATTCAAGTCTAGGAGCCGAGAGTGGATGTGTTTACACTTATGGCGCAAGTAGGAAGTTTAGCATGCTGTGACTGGCTCTGTTATAGCTCATCCTGGGCAGGAAGTTCCTATGTTCTGGCAGGGATGCTCGTCATCTAGGATTGAGAAACCAGCAGGTGTTTTTCCTGTTTATGACGCAGACATGCCACTGGATCGTAACCTGGAATGATTACAAAGCAAAACACTTAATAGCCCCCAAAGGTCACTTGAGGGCAACTTCAAATGGAGGAATACAGAGCAAACTGATTCATTTTCTCTCTCATGGAAAACAAATAAAGTTCTTCAGTGTTTGTTTGGCAACAGTAGCTTGAACCGAGGGCTCAGTGATCATGCTGGTATTTGAGGTTTACTCAAAGCTGGATATTGTGGTTACCACAGCAGTTGGCAGAGCAAGCCAGGCCAATCAATTAATGCCTTACGGCACTGCACAGCAGCAAGCATTTCATCCACGACAGATCCGCCAGTGTGATCAATTAGGAACAAAAATAGTGTTGATTTTAAGATTTCATTGATCATTGCAATCTCAGTTTACTGTTATGGCTTACTTTTATTTAAGGTTTATTTTGTTTTGATGTTTTTCGTGTGTGTGTGTGTGTGTATTCTGTGCTAGTTTAATATACAGAGACCACTTTAAGTGTTGTTTAACCTGATAAAAGAACACCATTTAAAGTGCTTACATGACCTTACATGGGTTATTAAGCAAATTTTATAGTTGTGCATGTAAACACACTCGGTTACATTTTTGCAATCCCGTTCTGATGGCTGCTGATTAAATACTAGGGCTGCACGATATCGAAAATATCGAAATATCGCAAATGTAAATATCGCGATATGCATATCGCAAGGGCGTGCGATATCTGAATCATTTTAATAATAGGCTACTTAAATCAAAACGTTGCAAAAGGTCAAGTTCGACTCATATAGCAGAGAATTGCTTGACGGTAAAAAGAGTTAAGTGCAATGAGTTGCAGAAAACAACTCTTTGCTGTCTGACTCACACCTGAAGCGCGCACACACACACACACACACACACACACACACACACAGACAGACAGACAGAGAGACGCGTTTCAGATGGCGCGTGAACACCGAGTTGATTCGTCTTTCGCATCACCTCCTCATGTTTGAACACACAGAATTATGTCAATAGTACCCGTCTCGACGATCATTCTCGTAAACGCAGTCGGCTACGTTTTAAATGAATGTAAACAGATTAGAAAGAAATCGGATGAGTATCATTATACTGGATCCATGCAGTCAGATTTAAAGGGACAGCAGCCTATAAATACGTGCTGCTGAATATGTCACTAATGTTAATCAAACAACAAAACGGCTATAACAAAGATGAATCTAAATTTAATTCATACAGTGAACACAATGCCGTGTTATTTTACACTTAATTATTACATTTCTGTACCTGAATACTACTGTTTATTTTATCTATGCTTGTAAATTGTGTATTTGTTATTTTTTCCCCCCTTTTTCTTTCTTTTTTTTTTTTTTTACTGACTGTTCACTTGCCTTTTAATCATGTTTGAATTTTCTCAGACTATATTTTTTGCTGTGGTATAGGAAGAAGTGCTTAAAGTGTATGGAAAGCAAAGTCACAATGATATAAAATTAGTGTCATTCATTTTTTTTGTCATTCACATTGATGTTAAAATTACATTTTCTGATTTGTGACATTACTTTTTATGTACTGCTAAAACACTGCTGGTCACTTTCAGAAGTTGTAGTGATTCTTTCTTTTCCAAGAAAGAATGTGAAACAAATTGGTTATATAATTTTCATTTTTAAATATTTTAAAATATGATTTTAATAGATTTTTCACACTTTAAGCAATATCGTATCGCATATCGAATATCGCATTTTTTAACAAGGTATCGTGTATCGCATTTTTTTCCAATATCGTACAGCCCTATTAAATACTGATGAGAACTGCTTTTGTGGTGCCTTTTCAGCTTTTCATAGAGGGAATCTTAAGCCTGAAGTGGTCGGTTATGCATAGATTCAGTGCCAACGTCTCGGCCTAAGTAGACACTGGCATGAAACCAGCCTGGATGCCAGATGGTGGCTATATGAGTCTGTTACATGTGGACAAAAGGCTGTCATTGAGCAAGAAAGGAGACCGTGTGTCATCTTACTGATGGATTAAAGCGCAGAGCTTCTGCCATGCTTGGAGATGCTGTTCAAAACAGATGACGCAAGGCTCCTTCTCTTTAATAGAGCCTTGTGTTCTCTGCATGATAATGTGGCAGCCGTCTGATAAAGGCATCCTTTTCATCAGAGCCTATTCACAGAAAAAAGTAGATGGTTGGTGGCCGCGTGGTGGCGAAATGCAATTATGATGGAAATTGTGGCTTTGTTTGGTATGAATGAGTTTCGATGGGTGTTTCCAAAGGTCCTTCCTTGCAGATCAGTGCAGAGGATGCTTGTTCCTGGGTTAAGGGAAATGGAGTATGAGCCATACATTTTGGTTAGCCACTGGTTGTTTGTGTGCTGTTACATTCGGGGTAATTTCCTCTCAAGCTTCCAGCACAGTATTGCACAGGAAATACAAACAATCATCTGAAAGTGCCAGACTCTCTTGATTAGAAAACACAATGGAAGCAAAGACCTTAAGAAAAGAAACCTCTAATGTGTCTTACCAGATGCTACAGCAACAGGTTAAATGACAGATTTATGTATTTTCTAAATAATAGAATAGAATATAATTAATATAGTATAGTATAATATAATGTTTTTACTTTTCCATTTATTGATTTAGATGCTTTTATCAAAGTAGAATAAAAAAATGTGGTGCTTATTAGTGTATTTTATTTTTATTGGTGAATATTGTATATTATTATTATTATATATATAGGCATTATTATTATTATTATTATTATTATTATTATATAAAATATATAATATTTTTTACATGTACTATATTTATAAATACACACTTAATGTAATTAAAAATATTAATTTTTTAGGAAATAATTAAATAAATATGGAATTATTATTATTATTATTTAAAAATGAATTTTTTAAAAATTATTATTGGTATTAAAATAATATCTCTGTATATGTGTGGTTCTAGCTGTTAGACCTCAAGTGTAGAGTTCTGCAATGTCTCACTCTATTACTGTAACCACAGCTATGTGCAGCTGAGCTGTCCCAGAATGCAATGGGCTCCAAGCACAGGGCACTGTGGTGTGGTTTAGCTTCAGAGCGGAACTGTCCCTGGCTTCAAAAAAACAGTGTTGTCATTTTGAACCCAGTGCCAATTCAGCAGCCTGACATTTTAAGTCCAGCCGAAACAGTTCAAATAGTCTTTATTCATCTGAGGGCACATTCAGAGCAAAAGCTCCTCCACAAACAATCAGACTAGTGGAAATGCTCTTTTGACAGTGATCCGTATAAACATTGTGATACAATAATTCTTTGTTATTCAAAACATTGGGAAGATTCTTTCCTAGAACAGAAGAACTCTTTCCAAGCGGAAGTTTCCTGAGTCCAACGAAGAGCTCTTGAGCTGGAATTCACATGTGCTGGCATGCTTCATGGGGAACCGCTGGTTCAGAGGCGTTTATGTAATATCACAATTTCAATATGTTTCCAGCCGATGGGCTGTCAGATTGATACAGTGTTTGGTACTCCAGTGAACCCATTGCAGGCAGAACACACCCATGCTTTGATTGGTCCCTGATGTGCTCATGGCCATTAAATTAATTCCTGACCTTCGACCCGGCGCAGGGGTGAAGGACCAGCTAAATTCCTTGAGTTGTGTAAATGCAGCCGTATTTCCCCTGCATTCCACAAAGATTAGCACAGACGCACAGAATTAGCCTGGCTGCTAAACAAATGCTGATTGTGGCTATAAAGAGGCTTGCCATGCAGGCCTAGACGCTTCTGGTGCTGGCTTGGTAACCACGCTCTACTTTAGCAAAATCTAAACACGATTGAGAAATGTCAAACCGGAATGGCAAAATGGGTCTTGGTGGAGTTTTCCACCTTTATGGTGGTTTTTAAATGTCTTATACTTGTCAGTTCTAATGGCTGCTGTCAAGCAACTCTACACGGATCTGCTCTTTATCACCAAATCCACACTTTACACAGCCTGTGTTTAATGTAGTGCACAGGAAAGGAGTCTGGCACTCATTACAGGCATAGATAGACACATTTAGTTCTATTGTAACTATATTATCGTTTAGTTATATTGTAGTCACACTGCCTTTGACACGCACCCATAACAGAGGACAACCATATTTAGTTATAACTAATTAAAACGAAAAGCACTATACAAATAAATTTGAATTGAATCGAAAATGTTAGATACTCTTTATATGTATATAACATGATTCTAATAGTTGTTACACTTGATAAAAAGTCTATATTTTCCAGATAATATTTAAATAATATATTTTGACTTTAAGTACAATTATGATACAAAAGTCAGTTATTTAATTTAGCATAGTTTTTTTTATATAAATGGGACTTTGTGTGTAATATACATAACTGCCTTTACATTTTAAGCAAAATAATTTAATGCAATGTCATACACTACTGTGCAGTTTTTATGTTTAAAAGTCTTACCAAGATTGCTTTTATTTGATCTTAATTAGTGTAAAAATAGTACATTATTACAATAATGTAAACATTTTCTCTTTGAATATATTTTAAAATGTAATTGATTTCTGTGATGGAAAAGCAGAATTTTAGCAGCCATTACTCCAGTCTTTAGTGTCACATGATCCTTCAGAAATCATTCTTATATGCAGATTTGCTGCTCAGGAAATATTTATTATTATTATTATTGTTTTTATTATCAACACTTCATATTTATGCTGCTTTATAATATATGCTGCTTAATATTTTTGTGGTAACCTTGATCATTCTTTAAGGATTCTTTGAAAGAACAGCATTTATTTGAAATAAAAATATTTTGTAATAATGTAAAAAAGTCTTTACTGTCACTTTTGATCAATTTAAAGTATCCTTGCTAAATAAATCATTAATTAAAAAAAATCTTATTGACCATAGATTTTTGAACAGTAGTGTACATTGCATCACATTTTTAGTTTTGTGAGTCTTACAAATTTTGGGAACATATTTTAACATCTAAAGTTTGTTCTATAAATAATAATTTCCTCTTATCTGTATTATTTCATGTCAAAATGATAGCAACATCAGATAAATGGGAATGATTAACTGCTTTATTTAGCTGCTGATGACAGGTTTTTATAAACGGATGGCATTTCATCTGTTGGTGTGTGTATATCTTAAGGCATCCAAGATCTTGAATCACATCCTGTGATGGAGAAGGAGGGTCTGTCTGTAACAGTGACCCAGATGAGGTGTGGTTAACCCGTTAACGCTCATCCAACAGTTTCCTTATACATTTTTTGCGGATATGCAGAAATCTGCCCATTTTCCATATTTAAGAAGGTAGTGGCAGGAGGCATCTAAAAAGGAGCAAGTAGTCACTCATACTCCACTCCATTTACTGTATGCATGGGTTTGGTGTAATATAGCTCTATAACCTATATTAATGTGTTGTAGTGTCTAGAATGTATCTTGGAGTGCTGTGCTGCTTTAATAGCTGCTGGTTATTTTGGTTTGGTTTGATTTTTGTTTTTTGTTGTTTTTTTGTGTGTTTTTACTTTTTGGCTTTTCAAATTGTATTTTATTGTATTTTATTTTATTTTAATGAAAAACATTTTCTAAATGGTCACAGCTCTGCCTTTTTTTAAATTTTATTTTAAAGGTTGTGTAGCCTTGTGACTGATCAGGTCACTAATTATATTGGCATTATCTGCATGCCATTGGGTTTTCTTAATGTACCAGGAAACCGTATGCTGGGAAACCGACATTGCTTCAGTCATGTAGCTCTGTTTGCGAACAGCATCCATAATGTACAACTGTTTCAACATTCTACTCTGTTTGTGGTGATATAAGGAAAGGAAATTATTCAATATCTTTAAGTGAAGTTTAAAGGAAAAGGTGTCTGTGTTTACATGTCAAATGGTTAACACTGGTCAGTTGTCAAATAACAACTAAGGATAAGATCAGAAGAGTTAGACAACATATCTTTGCCAGCTGTATTGTTTTTCTCCCATCTGAGGTCAAATTTCAGTTTGCAGTTGCTGGAACAGCTAAAGAGAAGACCTTGCTTGCTACCCAGTGTTGAGGTCACATCCTCTAGGATTCTTTTGGTAATGAGGATGACTTGCAGTAATGATTGGGGAAAATGAGGCCAATGTTGTATGTGTGTTTTCCATCTCTAGACTGGGCTCTAAGATGCTCTCATCTTCTGTACATGCAGTCTTTCTTCTCTCTTCATGGAGCAATGCTGCAGCAGGTACTTTATACTCATACGTTATTTATAATTTTTAGCTAAATTTTCCCTCTTAGTCTACCTTTTTTCACCCACTCGGTAACCTATCACTGCTGTGTGCCCACACAGGGGTTTTACTGATCTTGGTTTACAGAGATCTTTCTGGCTATAATCAGCTCATGCATGACTCAGCTTGATGTCAGCGTCTTTGACAAGCTCGGCTGAGCTCTGTAAACAGTGTCACACCCTCTGGACTGGCCATCACATAATTTATTTAGGGTCTTAACTATCCATGATCATGATTTGTTTTTGTATGTGGATGTGGTTTTCTTGCGTCGAGGGGATTGTGTGGCTGTGATTAATGCATTTATCTCTGTTTCTGGAGATGGGAAGATGATTTGCATTTATGATATAGAGAATTTGTCTGGGTGTGGTGGAGATTTTGTGTGGAGCTGTGTGTGGTAAGTATAACCCGCTTTTGTGGTTTTTAGAAGTGGCAATATAATTGCTCTGGGCATTATGCGAGATTATACAGTAAAATTGCTTCTCATGACTTGTAGACGTCACTCTCTGTACTAAAGCTGAGAATTAATTCAATTCATTTTGACTTAAATTTTTGGCCATATAAATCTATCATGGCTCTTTATGGAAAAGTGTTTGTTAGCTATTTAGCAAATAATGCACCATAAAGCATTTAGCATAAAGCATGACCTATAAGTTATAAAAAGCTATAAAAATGGCGTTGTGAGACTCAGTGTTGCTCAGCTTGATGGTTGGACTGAGTATACCCCAGTATACATCCATCCTGGCTTTGATCTTGCGTCTGGATTCACTCTGGTTTTCCAGGGCCCTGGGAATGACCAGTGTAGAATGATTGGCACTTCAGAGAAAATCAAAGCAAGTTTGTGTCCTTAAAAACATGAACCAAGCCCTTGACGCCAAGAGAAAAATGACATGCCTATCCTTTACATGTGAACTTTTTCAATTATCTTTCCAGAAAAAAAAGTGATTTAGCTTATTAGTACTTTTCTCAGATATTTTTGGTGCTACTCATGTATTATTTGTTTGCTTTGGATAAAAACATGAATCAGTATTATTAATACAAATTTGAGCATTAATTAATACCATTTATTCTGAATAAATTTTTGATTAAACTGTAATCAGAATATCTAAACTCCACATGTCAGACTTTTTGTTTAAATTATGCAAATTTGTCAATTTTTTGCATAGCAGAAATCAGTGTTGCATTCCAATCAAGTTTCTTTTCAGTGTTTACAGTGTTATCAGAAACGAGCCTGATATGAAACATTTATAACTCCTCCTGTGTTCTAATGTAAACGATTAAGATAAATAACTACTATATATTTGCTACTGTTTAAACTTTCAGATGTTTTGTCTCATGCTCATGGAGGCTGTATTTTTTTTTATCAAAATGACAGTAAAAACAGTAATATTGTGAAATATTATTAATTTAAAAATAACTGTTTTGTATTTGAATATATTTTTTATAATGTTCTTTATTCCTGTGATGGCAAAGCTGAATTTTCAGCAGCATTACTCCAGTCTTCAGCGTCACAAAATCCTTCAGAAATCCTTCTAATGTGCTGAGCACCAAGAAACATTTTATTATCTGTTGAAAACAGTTGTGCTGCTTAATATATTTGTGGAAAATGTTTTTTTTTTTCATATTTAATACATCATAGATAGAATAAGCAGTATAGATCTTGATGATAAATGGAAATGCATTTTAGCACTTTATATCATTTTACATTAAAAAAAAATCTCAGTAGTTACATTACAAGGATAATATTAATTGCATACTGTGGAATCTCTGGTTTGGACAGGCTGCGCAATAGAGTCAAGGTTTCGAGTTGTACAGGGATCAGAGTGCACGCTGACATGTTATTGTCCTGCGCTTGCTGACAGAGTGTGTGATGTGCTGTGCAGAGGTGAGCGTGTTCTCGTTTGTTCCTGGCTGTTCTGTGTTGCATACTCTTCTCATTATCCCCAGCTGACAGCCTCATAGCTCACATTCCTCACCAATCCAAATGCCGTTTCTTTCTCCGATCCGACTGCAGTGTCAGCTCCGCTTCAGTCTGTGCGCCACCCCCGTCTGTTTCTCCCTCCCCCTCATCGTGTTCTCCCACACAGACATGCATGCCGCCATAGTGGGCTTTTAATCCACACAGACACGTGTGGGTGCGCTGTGTCCTCTTCAGGACGTGCTGTAGCATAGACTCCTGGCACCACACCCCAAGCCGCCACAGGCCTGTACCGGCACCATCTGCAGAGCCTGTACTATCACCACCTCCACTTCCTGCAGGGTGATTTCTGTATGCGGGACACGACACCGAATCCCCAGGCTATTTGCACCATCTTGAAAAATGATAGTGGGAGTGAGAAGTACACAAGTGAAAGAGGTGAAAACAATCAGCCTCCCTTGACGGTGTGTTGGCCACTGATAGCTTCAGGTTAAGAAGGGCTACAGCGCCCTCTAGTGCTTGTAAAAGTGAATGTCGATACATGGAGGAGTAAAACACGAAGTTTTGCCTCCTGGTGGCAGGTTATGGTGTTACAGCCATGAAAAGGCACTTCCCCTCCTCTCTTCATAGAGGAACCCTGCGTCCCAATGCTCATACTCTCCATCCTAAATAGTATGTGAGAATAAGTATTATATAAATATTAGAATAAGTGTGACCCAAAACATAGTATGTTGAAAAGAAAATGCCAAAAGTCCCCGGATGGTCTACTATTTCAAGTAGATTTTTTAAGTGTGGATCCATGCACACTCTAATGGCTAGTATTGCCCACAATCTACTGCGCTTTGCCAAAGGTTTTAGTTCAGAACTACAAACACAAATAAAAAGCATTTAAAAACTACAAACATGGCAGATGTGCATGACCGACTTTAAAGTAGAGAGGTTTAGATAAAGGGGATTGAGTTATTAATAATCAACATTTAACCTGGTAAATATATATTTATTTAATGTCATCTGTGTTATATTTCATGTGCAACAACAATAAGAACCTTTATAAACATCCGTTTGGCCATTAACTTTTAAATGCATCATTATGCAAAAAATATGAGCAGAGTTCTCCGCATAAAGACCCATGGCTGGCAGATCAACGTGCTGCTACTTTTCTCTCCAATACGGTAGGAGGTTAAATTTGATGAAATGTGGAGGATGTTAACTGTGATAAGATGATTGGGTCTGGTGTCAGTTTGCAGTGACGGTGCGTGTAACTATGCGACAGAGCAGACCGTTAAAGACACAATTGTACGACGTGATACTCCCTGCGTTCCATTCGGAAGGGCTCATCCCTATGCCCTAATCCATTCAAAGGGTTTACCCTTCGGAGTGAGAGCTTCGAAGGGTTGAAGGGTGTAGGGGACCAAACAACTGTTTCTTGAAGTGCCCTTCTGCGTCATCATCACATGCCCACACGGAGGTGCCGTCATCTTGCATAGAATCTGCGCAAAGGATCATGGGAGCCCGAAGTGTCCATCAGTTGTACCCTTCGAAATCCTTCATTCCGAAGGGCCCTTTGAAGTGGCCAGTTTTGAGCACTTTGGTTTGGAACGACCCTTCAACATGGCAGCCATGATTATTTTCACTGCGAAGTGCCCTTCGGAGGGCGATGTATCCCGTTTGGAACGCACCGAGTATGTCCTAAAGCTTGCCGCCTACTCTACTACACAAGTAGGAGTTTTCCTCACCAAAAGAGTACATACTTTAAGGGTGTAGTTGGCTCATTGGGACACAGCAGAAGTGATTGATTTTGGCAGTGATTCTTGGCTAAGACCATGGACAGTGTAGAACAGTCTGAGCTCGGCTGTGCACTGTGGTTTCCTGTTGCTTAAGGAAGAAAGGTCTTATTTTTTTAGATTTACATCTTACTTTGACAAATGCACATGAAAAGAATATCAGAACAATAAATGACAGGGTTAATAAAGCTTAATCCAGTGCACTTTAGCACTCACTCTAAATAAATCTTTTAACTCTTCTGTCATGTACTTACCCTGATGTCATTCTAAACTTGCATAGCATCATTTTGTGGAACACAAAAGGTGATTATTATGAGAATAATCCTATAATTATAATATTATTTTTACTAAATAATAATACTGAATGGGGACTGAGGCTGTCAAGCTCCTAAATATTACAAAACACCACAAAAGTCCTTGTGGCGTGCAGTATTAGGCATGCTGTGTTAGATACTGTGTATATATAAGTCATATGAACTTGTTTTACGATTCTACATTTTTACAAAAATTCAGCCGAGGGGAAGCCTGTTCCTTACACACAGTTGTTATATGTCTTCAGAAGATATACTAAACCATTCAAAAGTTTGGGATCAGTAAGATGTTTAAAAAAAATAAAAAAATCACCAAGGCTACATTTAATCAAAAATACAATTAAAACAGTAAAATTGTGAAATGTTATAGCAATTTAAAATAACTGTTTTCTTTGTGAAAATATTATAAAATATAATTTATTCCTTGGGGTGGCGAAGCTGAATTTTCAGCAGACATTACTTCAGTCTTCAGTGTCACATGATCCTTCAGAAAACATATGCTGATTTACATTTCTTCTTATTATTAGTGTTCAAAACTAAATTATTAGTGTTGTGCCGCTTAATATTTTGTGGAAACCATTGTGCATTGTTTTTCAGGATTTCATGGAAATTAAAAAAAAAAAAAACTACAGAATTTGTTTAAAGACTTTTACATCATTACAAAAATATATTTCAGTGTCACACTTGATCAGTTTAATGCATCCTTGCTAGCCCCAAACTTGTAAATCTCATGAATTACTTTTTGGTCATTTTGGAGTTTGACAGCCCTAGTCTCCATTCACTGGCTTTACATGTAAAAGAATGGGAGATATTCTTCAAAAATCCACCTTTTTTGTTTCCACAGAAAAGAGAATGTCACAGGGGTTTGGAGCGACATAAGGGTGAGTCCTAAGTAAAGTCAGTCGTGCTCAGCTCTTGCAATGATATACGTGTTCATTAGGTGTGAGCCACACCAGCTTTCATTTCCAGCGTGCTCTGCGCTTTTAAATTCACTCTGTGTAGGAAGTGCCAAGGCCTTGCGTCACTTCCTCAACCATCTCTCTCAGCACTTCTGTTTTTCTCCTCTGTTTCCCCTTTCCACCCTACACCTCTGTATCTCACTGAGGAAAAACGCTTATCCAGCGCTCATCACCTTGATTCTCGCTCCACATCCCCAACAACAAAGTTTGCACCGTCGTTCAAAGTTTGCGAGCTTCGGCACAGCCTGCGTACCGTTCTTTGGAACCTGCAGACTCCCTCACGTGCACGTCTGCACTGGACCAACGTTTGCTCTGGAGCAGCTGAGCAGGAGAAGCAACTGTGGATCTGTCCATCGCCTGGCTTACATTTTTGGGGGTGGGGAGAAAGCAGGAGTTTTGCAGCGGTGGTACTTGAGGTTTTATTTTTAGCCTCTTCCCGACCCTCTACCATGACAGCTGTCTCCCTCCTCCTCCTCCTCCTCCTCTGACAGAGCAGAGTCAGGAATAGCCTGTCACTTTGCACCTCTCAGAACTTGGGCTGCCGGTTAGTGTGACGTGGATCTTCTGGTTCTCAGGACTGTCTCTGTCTCGAACACACACATACACGAGTCTTGCCGCTTTGGTCGGCACTCAGCTGCACTCTGACCTTGGTAAGTGAGCGACGTTAAGTGTTCGGAGCTGCCGCAGAGGATCTAAGGTAAGGCAGCAGAAGTTACTCATGGTTCTGGATGAGGGAGCTGTTGATCTAGACCTATGGAGGAGTCTGTGGGCTCTGAGCACTGCTGCGGTCTGGACTCAGGCTTGCTCTGTCACCTATTTTTAGGCTTGAGTGTAATGGAAAATCTTAATGATAAATCCAGCACGTTTTGCGATTTTACTTGAAAAGGTTAATTAAATTATGTTTTTTTTTTCATACTGTAATGTTTGAATTGCGGATTGTGCTTGTGATTGTAATATGGTATTTTGAGACTGGAATGGTGCGCTGGATTGGCATTTCTGAGGTTAAGTGCTCAAGGCCATCATGCTCAATAGAAGCTTTGTTTGAGTTGGTTTGCTCTTGTGGAAAAAGGTAGTGCCATTTCAGGTGTCTCATTTATTTTACTCTTGAGATGAATGTTTCAAATGGGCCTCATTTGTGGACTTTTGTGGCTATTTTTAAATGCTTTTGAACTCTTCTTCTGTTCAGTGAGTGTCGAGTGTTTGATAGATGAAGTCAGGAGGTTATTTTGTGTATAGAGTCATTGGATCATATGCTTCGCAGTTTGCCTGCTGAAGCTTTTATTGATGTGGCCATAAACTTTCAGCTGTTCATTTGTATCTTTTTATGTCTCTTTTGTTGAGCTAAATTGCTGTTGCTGGTGTGGATTTGTTTCGGTATATGTTTCTTCATTTCTCAGTTGAACTATAATTCGGTTCAGGAAATGAATTCAGTTTTGTTGGTTGAATTGCATTTAATCTTCATAAATGCCTAATTGGCTACTGTATAATCATGTGTCCTCAAGAATAATCTAGAATTAAAGCTGTTCAATTCTATTAGTTTTGTTTTGATCACTTATATATGCTATGTGTAGCCTTGTTATACATGGACAAATAATGTGTTTTATCCTATTAACCATATTAATGTCACATATTCTACAAATTTATGTCCAGTTGCATTTGCTTCCCATTGGAGGAAAAGGAGGGCCATTTGCTTTGTTTTGGGTTTTCAGTAATTATCTAGCAGATGAATATACAAATTGAGCAATTATCAGTATTTCTGTGATTTTACGTATTGAAATCTTGCTATTATTATTATGATTATTGGCAAATTTGAGAATAGAATATTTCAGGGAATGTAAATTCTTTGGTTTCTGCTTTTACAACAACAAGCTACATAATTACGGTCATATTTGATGTTAATATTTTTTGTATTCCTTTTTTGTTAAGTTATTAGTTTGTTTCTGGTTTTGTTACTGATTGGATTGTTACTGTTGTTTGCGCAGCTGGCCTATATTGATTTGGGCCGCTTAATGCCCATGGGGTAACTCTTATAGAAAGTCTGTGCTGTCAGTATTACAGAGCTCTGTTAACAGATAAGCATGCCATGGGTAACTTTATATAGCTGCAGTGTGTCTGTTGGCTGGAAGGCCTGGTGAAGGGTCAGTGGTGGGTTTAGGGGAGTTCAGGGTGGGATCTAGATATGGGGTTAAAGGAGAGGATGGCAGCCACACCAGACAGGTCTAGTATTGGATCCCAGAGTAATCCTTGCAGCTGATGCCATGCAATGTGGTAGCGTGACAATGAGGTGAAAATGATTTGTGTTTACAAACAAAAGCTCTCTGGCAATTGTCCTTTTTTTAAAGGAATTTAATTCTCACTCATGTCGTTCCAAACTTGTATTGTGTAAATGTTTGAAAAATGAGTGACCAGGCTTTCAAGGTTCCAGAAGGAACAAAAAAGTACCATAAATAGTCCATATGATTTGTGTGATTCTTTTCATGGTTGTGCATTTTCAACCATGAACTTTTATAAATATACACGAAAATGTGAATTAGCAGTGGAATTTTTATTTGTTCCTTAGAGGGCACTAGGATTGTGGCATAGTCACAATGGATCATATCACTCATAAAGTTTTGTGTTTTTATTTTTTTTATTTTAATTTTTTATAGGAATATATCTATTCAAAATGCTTTAGTTTTACAGAAGTCAGACTGCAGCTGTACAATGAGCCCTCTTTATGACCCTCCCATAGGTCTGTCATATGTCTCTTGTTCTAATATATGTCAACAAGTTTAGCTTGATTTTTAGGATCCTTTTTAAATGTCATGATTAAATAAATTCCCTTAATATGCAACTTGGAGCAAATCCCACTGTTAAATCACTTCTTTCTACCCAACAGAGCCAAGAGTCTCCTCTTCTTTCCAGCATTGTGGGTCTTGTTTACCTGAAGTTTGTGACCTCACATAACATAACTGTGAAGACCAGCATCCCATTGTGCCAGCCCTCTTGTCTGCTGGTCCCTCCATCTGTCACTCATCTTTTCATCCCGCCCTCCCGTCCTCATCAAACCCTTACCCGGCCCAGCCCATGACAGCAGCTTTGCCAGCATGGCATTTTCATCACGCTTTTCCTTCTGGGAGCGAAAGGAAAGTGATGCTCCATTCTCATCTTTCTGCACTGTGTGACATCAGCTAGGGGGTGTGCATGAAAATGCATCAATGCTTTCACTTTTACATCTATCTGTAGCAATGCACTGGGGTGCCGTGTGCACGGTTCATGAACACACAGCTGCTAACAGCTCCGTTCAGGGCATGTGTGTGTGTGTGTGTGTGTATGTGTTCAGGGCACATGGATAATTTTAGTAATAGGCATTTGTTGCAAATTAAGGAGACAAGATTTCTGTAAAAAGTAAGGTATTTTTATTGTAGAGTTTAAACAACTTGCGTGTCAGTGAGCTTTGTGCAAAACCTGCTGACAGATAAACATTGTTTATTTGGTGTAACTCATAATCCACTGACAGAATCTGCTGGATATGTGTGTAGGAGTCAAAAGGCAGCATGATAGGGAGTAAGATGGGGCGTACTTTCAGTCTGAGTGTGCAAATGCATGCTTGGAGATGTGCTTCATGCAGAAACTTTAAATGCAAAAAGTCACTAAAGTGTATTTATGCGATAGTTCACCTCCTGTGCTATCTCTGTTCTCTCCTGCATACAAAGCTTCTGTATAATTTGTCAACAGAAACTAGTATTCTACTTCCCTTTCAACTAGTTTATTGTGTTTGGTAGCCAAATGCTTTTGCTTTGCTTTGTCCTTTAGTGATAAGATGCAATATTTACAGCGTTTACTATGGAAAGACAGCCATCTGCGTAGGTTTCATTTCCCAAGAGAGTTCTGAGATATTTTTACTGAAGGGCCCCATCAAAGAACAGCAAATGAATCAGAAATATGTAGGCCTACATAAGAACCAACACAAGACAGCATTGCATGATGTGCTGGTTAAGGAAATAATTGAAAATAACAGTGTTTTGAGATGTGTAATTGTGTAATTTAAAGTGCTGTGTATTGATTTAGAAATACTTTCTACCCTTTCTCACTGACAATCTACATCTACCGTATCTGCTGGGTGAGTAGTCTGACAGTGATGGTAGCCTGAGTAGCCGCTCCCAGTCAGTGCCCAGCCTGGAGCCTGGCAGAGACCTACTGCGTGCCAAGAGTCCTCAGCCTGTTCAGGACACACACGCAGAGGTCAAGTCCCAGCCACAGTTCAGGAGAGTCAAAAGCCCCTCACCCAACAGAGACAAGATGGCGACCAGAAAGTTCTCTGAAGTGCCCAAGATGCCGGAGCGCTTCAAAAGCCCTGAGCCTCCCCAAGCTCCCTTAAGTCCTGAACCTTTAATGAATGGAGAAAGCAAAGTGAATGGTGCCCTCAATGGCAGTGCTAAGACTACTGATAGTGCTAGTCAACCAGAGCTCACAGAGGACTTAAAGGGTGGGACCCATAAGAAGGTGATAAAACTGGTACGCAGAGTGGTTAGGAGGGAGCCCGAAACTGCATCCATTTACAACAGTGAGCGCAAGCTAGATTAAATTGATTATTACGTTTTGAGTATGGCTATTTTTCTAACAAAAACGCATCAATTCACTACAGGAGGCCTTTGTTCACCCCCCGGAGCCGCGTGAGACACTCTTTGAGACACACTTTTTTTTTTTTTTTTTTAAATGGATGGGCGCTTTTTATTTCACTTCTTTTGGACTGAAGCACTGCAACACCCACTGACTGCAATGATAGAGCTTGGAATAGCCAGGACGATTTTTAATCTAACTCTGACTGGATTCGCCTGAAAGAAGAAAGTCATATACATCTAGAATGCATCGGGGGTGAGTAAAACACAGCCTAATTTTATTTTTTGGGTGAACTAGCCCTTTACCTGTGTGAGGAGTGCACTAATGTGAACGGCGTATACCACTAGTACGAAGATGTTCCACCTTATAGTCTGTATGTAAATGAGCAAGTTGCTCATTTTTGCTGCTGACGTTTTCATTTTTACTAAACATTTTCTCTGCATTTATCCTAGTGGTTTGTGTCTCTCGGAAGTGCGAAACGGCACCCTTCTCCTAAACTTCTTACTCTGTCTCTGAGCTGAGTTGACTTTCTAGTCTCTTTGGGCTTAATAGATCAGCCCAGGACTTATGGTTCCTGAATGTCACCACTGGAAAACCAACTTTAATGTGCTGATCTCGCAAATTAAGGTGGAGTTGAAGGCCTTTAGTAGATTAAACCACTTCAGAGACCCACAGAGCTATTTACTAGTTTTGATTACTCAAGGTTAGGAGCAACATAAATCTGTGTGGACACTGCATCTTATGGATTGATTACTGGTTTTGTGTTGGATGGTTCTTTTGGAGTGGTTTGATTGTTGCATTTCAGATCAGAAGAAACTAATTTGTGATTGGTTGCATGGATACTAACTTCAGTCCCTTATACAACTTTGTGACTTTTTGTGTGGTTTGGACGTGATATTGGAAGGTGAAGACGATCGTACTTATGCCACCAACTCGAGCAGGGAGACCTTCTCCTGGGAGCATTTGTAAACCCACTCTACCAACCTTGTCCAAAAAGGTGTGTGTTTGTGTGTTTTACTAAGATCACACTCTGCAGCAGTTAGATGTCATGCCTGCTGGAAGGGAATGCAGCATGCTAACATACACATTCGTGACTTTGGTTTCAATCAGGTTCTGTGTAGAGCTTTTACAATGTATCCTTTTGGATAAATTGATGTTGGCTACTACATAACATTACTCAATAACAAAGCTATGTGCATAGTCTGAGTTAGACTCACCTCTTCTTGGTGGTCTGGCCTATAGGAGAGTCTGCCACTGAGTCCCACAGAAGAAGCACAGAGGCGGCTGGAGAGGATCTTCGCTGCACCTGTAATCTTCCATCTTCCTCTTGTCTTCATTTATGCTTCCTCATCTTTTTCCTCTGACTCACACACACACACACACACACACACACACACACACACACACACACACACACACACTCTCTCTCTCTCTCTCTCTGATGCTAAAATTTGCTTTATCCAGTTTTACATGGCTCTGACTGCATTGGCTCTAGGCCTATAAATAAAGCACTTTAGAGCTTGACAGCATTTACGCTGACTGAATACTTATGGAGAAATGGTTTAATACACTACATTGTTAATGAGGACATTAATGTGAGCAGAGTGACTACATAGTGCCTTCACATCTAATGGTTATGAAACCCCGTCTCTGTAGAAGCAATTTATGGCGTTATTCCAAACTCTAGTGAACCTGCCTATCTAGACACCATGATGGCAGTTCCAGAAATCTTTCTTAAAAATTGTTTAGACAAAGTTTTAAACAAGCAAGCCTAAGACAAAAAATCAACTAAAATGACTTAATTATTTGTATAGTGTTTTGCCCCAATGTTTTCTGATCCATTTTAAACAAAACAAGGGGGGGATGACAACAGAGAAGACAACATTACTCCTGAAAAACATTCAAAAATGTTCTTTCTCATAAAAATATGATACAAATCTTATTTAAAAAATATTTGACCCAACTTTTTATTAATGCTATGTTTGTTTGTGTAGCATATTGTTAGCTTAGCAACAAATGGTAATGCAAAGCTACAGTACTATTTTTTGTGTTATTTGTATGTTTTGTTCAAGACACCATTGCTGCCCCCATATAGGGTTTCAATTCAATGCTTTTCAATGCTCCATATTTTTAGGATGCTGCCTTAGAGGTTAGCTGCCTAAGTAGAGAATATACAACAAGGCAACTCACGAGGTTTTGGAATAGAGCTTGTATTGTATTATGTATTATGGGCTGCTCTGCTACGAGACCAATAATTAGGTGTTTTTCCTCTCTGAAATAGCTCAACCTTCTGCTCTGATGTCTACTGAGCTTAGATGTGTGTGTTATTATACCCCATTTTTGCCCCTTTTTTCACCATTTCATGCACTTTTAACTTTTGCTGTGTGCTGCAGTACAACTTTAGTATCTAGCCAAGAGGTTTTCATTGGTTCAGGCATGCCCTTCTCACCTCCATGTGCCTGCTGTCCTTTCGTCTGTGGATACATGTCTCATCTCTACCTCTCTCTCTCATCCACCGCTGTCTCTGTGGCTGTGATTGTTTGGCTGGCTGGTCTAGCTGGAACCTGTGGCCAGTGCCTCTGCGTCGTCTCAGGTACAGGGCCCCTCTGGGGATGGCTCTTCCCCTACTGCGCCCCTCCATGGCTTGGCCCGAGTGTGCGCTCATGTGGCCTGTTGGAGTGTAAGCCCTCTGTTCCTCTTTCTAACTCATCCTCACCCTCGTACATGGCTATGTATGCTTTTGTGCTTGTGTTATCAACCAAAAATGGATGCTTACGTTTTTATTAAGGCAATTATGTTGTCAGTTTAGCTAACTGAACCCGATTGTTTCTATATCATATCTTTGATGTAAGGATTGCCTGCTTGTTTATTGTGTATGTATGATCAGTGCATGGTGATTCAGGGTTAGCTGTAACTGCATGAAACCCTTAGTGTGAGAATTTGCTTCTACCGCCCCACTGATCAGCTTATAAGTGAGTAGCAGTGGATGTGCTCTCTAATTAGTGAAGACTTTGATTTATGAATATCTCCTTTTGCCTCCTCATGCCTCAAGCTCTGAACATTACCTTATTTATGCATTACCTCATATCACCAACATAGTGTCTTTTATATATCCTTATATCACCTCATTGTGTTAACTATGCTATTGTTAGCATAAATTGTACAATGTTCAGAGATGTTTGTTTCTTTAACTGAATGTTTTAATTTAATATGTTAATATGTAGTTACTCATACCATGTGTACATATATTATTAATAATTGTTAAATAATATATTGTAAATTTTTTTTTTTAAAGATTAAATGTAACCTTGTCTTTTTAAATATGACCTGTTCTTGGCAGGTTTCATGAGAGTCTCCCCGGTGAATATTTATTTCATAACCATTACGCCCCAAAGGGTGACCGTTGTGCCTTATACTGATATACCACATGATCAATAACCCTTTTTATTCACAGGATGCTTCAGATGCTCTGTGTGTGGAGCTGAGGCAGGATATTAAATTGATAAATGACTGTGTTTGAGAGATGCTCGTTATAAAGTGTTATGATGTCTAACGCTGCTCTTGCCCTCTCATGCGGACCTGCCGTCTCATAGGGACAGGTGGAGGAGGATCCCGTGGCAATTCTAAAGGCAGACCATGCCGCTGCCGCCCATCCTAAGGTCTGCTTTCTGCTGTGTGTGTACCGTAGTTCACCTGCATAATCCCACCCTTGACCTGTTGTGTCAAACTTGCCCTTGTGTTGTGGAGTGTTGTGTTCACACCCATCCCATTTCATCGACAACATCCCAGCCGTAGAGCCGCAATTGAGAGACGCACTCAGAGATAGCAAAACAGACAATCTGGCAAATAAAATATGGGTTCATCTAATATTTAATTAGCATTGGATTGTTATTAACAGTGCTGTAGTGTTTTCCACCCTTCCTTCTCATGTGCCACTGTACTTGTAGAGTGTACCAGTTTATCTACAATCATAACATCTTATACTAGCCAAACACTAGAGAAGAGAAGTTCGTGAACTGGAACAGAACTCCATCCTATCAATGGATCACAGATATACTATCTCTCACTGTCAGTTCATGTTCCGACCAGTGTGTGTAGGTCAAGCATGAGTGCAGTGGAAACAGACATGCCCAGACAACCAGAACATCGGGCTTGTAATCTGACCCCGTCCATCATTTGACGCCCGAGTTGGTTTCATCTACACCTGCTGTTAAACTCTCCCTATCTTGCATGACAGCCCACAGCATTTTAAGCTTATTTCCCACTGTAGACATTGGGAAACAATATATATATATATATATAT